>NC_071401.1:208440128-208740128 GCF_017976375.1 Cuculus canorus
GTGCCGGATCGATTTTGTAGCACGCTCCGTATTTTCATCGTTCAAGAGTTATTGAGTCCAACTGCCTCCAAAGCCACCACCTATCAGATCATTCCGAAGTTCTCGGAATCGTTTCAAAGAACACCACGTGTGGGTTTTGGGTTTGGTTTGGGCTCTTTTGGTGGTTCGATTCCAATTAAAGGACGTTAATTAATCCAATCGTATTCCGTGTTCTCCATCGCGCAGCGGCTCCAGGTTGTGGCTCGACACTGAGAACCTTTCAACCTACAGCTTTCCAGTTCTGGAGTCCTCAAGAGAAGAAGGAGATGGAGCTGTTGGAATGGGTCCAGAGGAGGTTGTGGAGGAGAGATGGAGAACTTCTGGTAGGAGGACAGACTGGGAGAGTTGGGGTTGTTCAGCCTGGAGAAGAGAAGGCTCCGAGGAGACCTTAGAGCACCTTCCAGGACTTGTGGAGCTGACAAGAACGCTGGCGAAGGACTTCTTCCAAGGGTCTGGAGTGGACAGGACAATGGGGAATGGCTTGAAATTGGAAGTGGAAAGGTTTAGGTTGGACATCAGGAAGAAATTCTTTGTGATGAGGGTGAGGAGGCCCTGGAAGAGGTTGCCCAGAGAAGCGGTGGTTGCCCCATCCCTGGAGGTGTTCCAGGCCAGGTTGGATGGTTCTTGGTGCCCTCGATCCGGCGGGAGGTGTCCCTGCTCATGGCAGGGTGGTTGGTTTTGAGGTCCAACCCAAACGGGTTTTGAGGTCCCTTCCAACCCAACCCATTCCACCATTCAGGTTGGAGCTGGATGGGCTTTGAGGTCCCTTCCACCCCAAACCGTAGAATCATGGAATAGTTTGGGTCGGAAGGGACCTCAAAGCCCATCGGGTTCCAACCCACCAGGTCAGGCTGCCCAAGGCCCCATCCATCCTGGCTTTGAACACCTCCGGCGATGGGCTTTGAAGTCCTTTCCGTTCTTGGATTCCACATTCCCAACTGGAAGATGTCAATAAAACCTCCCTGGAATGGGGTTTCCGTCTCATCTCGGGCGACGGCGCAGTGTCCACTTCCTCGTCTCTACACCAATGACGATGCGTTTCTCCTCCTCCATGAGGGACTTTGAGGCTGGAAGGAGGTCCTTCCATCCGTCGTATCGGCCGGTTAAGCTGGAGGGAATGGCTCCTGGATCCATAACTTCTTCCTGAACATCAGCCAAGACGCGGTGTAGATCATGAATAAAACAAACACCGCTGCGGTGCTGTCTATTAAACAGCTTCTTCGTGTCCCTCAGGGCATCGTTCCACCGCTCTCCACGCCCACGTCCTCCTCCTCTCTGGGTACAGTTTGGGGACCCTCAGCCCAAGAAGGACCTTGAAGGGCTGGAGAACATCCAGAGAAGGAGAACGGAGCTGGGAGAGAGTCTGGAGAAGGAGGGTTCTGGGAGCATCTTGAGGGACCTCGTGTTGTTTGGTCTGGAGAAGAGGAGGCTGAAAGGAGACCTCGTTGTGCTCTACAGCTTCTTCACAGGAGGAGAAGGAGGAGGAGGAGGAGGAGGTGGAGGAGGAGGAGGAGGTGGAGGACCAGGTGCTGAGCTCTTCTCTCTGGTGACCCACGATAGGACCCAAAGGAACGGTGGAAGATGCTCAAGGGGAGGGTTAGGTTGAACATCACGAAAAGGTTCTTCACCCCGAGGGTGGTGGAGCAGGGAGGCCATCGCGGCACCAAGCCGGACTATTCTCCAGAAGCATTTGGCCAACGCCCTCAAAGACACATCGTGAACATCGGGGTGGTCCTATGCAGGGCCAGGAGTAGGAACCGATGATCCTGGTGGGTCCCTTCCAACGCAAGACCTTCTATGACTCAATGAACTCTGCGAATGTCTACGTCCTCTCACACACGCAGCTCAGCACCCAGAAGATTTCTCTGTAGGAACCTTCCAGGAGGAACCGGTACCCAAAGCATGGGAAGAAGCACCCAACGGCGTCCCCGGCCGTGGGATCTTCAGCCTCGTGTAGCAGCGAGAGCTGTGGTGATCTCCTCGGGGAGCTGAACTCGTTGGGGTTTGGGAAAAAGAGATTTGACATCACACAAACCGTGTCATGGAGTTCACCGAGTCTTCAAAGAGGAGACATCATCCAGAGGGACCCGGACAGGCTGGAGAAGAGGGGCTGGAGAACCTCAGGAGGTTCAACCAGGCCAAGAGCAAAGTCCTACCCCTGGGTTGGGACAATCCATGGTTTCGCTCCAGGCTGAGGGATGATGGATGGGAGCAGCGCTGAGGAGAAGGACTTGGGGCGCTGGGGAGGAGAAGGTCGAGAGGAGCTCATCCAGGACCTGGAGAGGCTGGAGAAGTGGGGCTGGAGAACCTCAAGAGGTTCAACCAGGCCAAGGGCAAAGTCCTACCCATGGGTTGGGGCAATCCATGGTTTCCCTCCAGGCTGAGGGGTGATGGATGGGAACAGCGCTGAGGAGAAGGACTTGGGGCGCTGGGGAGGAGAAGGTGGAGAGGAGCCCCACCGTGGGGTCCCAGCCCGGAACCCCCCCGTGTCCTGGGCTGCATCCAGAGCAGCGTGGCCAGCAGGGAGGGACGGGATTCTGCCCCTCTGCTCCGCTCCGGGGACACCTCCTCGGGAGAATTGTGTCCAGGTCTGGAATCCTCAGCAGAAGGAGGAGATGGAGCTGTTGGAAGGGGTCCAGAGGAGGCTCCAAGGATGCTGCGAGGGCTGCAGAACCTCCCGTCCGAGGACAGCTGAGAGAGTTGGGGTTGGGGAGAAGAGAAGGCTCCCAGGAGACCTCAGAGCAGCTTCCAGAGCCTGAAGGGGCTCCAGGAGAGCCGGAGAGGGGCTGTTCCCAAAGGGATGGAGTGACAGGACGAGGGGGAATGGGGATAAACTGGAGAGGGGCAGAGTTAGACTGGACATGAGGAGGAATTTCTTCATGGTGAGGGTGGTGAGACCCTGGCCCAGGTTGCCCAGAGCAGTGGTGGCTGCCCCATCCCTGGAGGTGTTCCAGGCCAGGTTGGATGGTTCTTGGAGCCCCTGATCCAGCGGGAGGTGTCCCTGCCCATGGCAGGGGTGGAACTGGATGATGTTTAAGGTCCCTTCCAACCCAAACCATTCCATGATTCATAACCTGGTGCTGCTGGAGTCTGACTGGCAAGCAGACGCTTCTTCTGGATGACGTGGAAGACTTACTACGTGTCCTTTGGAAGAAACGCTTCTGCTGTTCTGGAGTTTCAAATTGTTACTACAAGCGTGGCTGACAGATCCAGAAATAGACGGGGTTTGATGGAAACGATCTCGGCTCCGGCGAGAAAATAGCAGCTTCGTCACCTCAAAAACTCTCCCAGACTCTCGGAATCAAACAGAAGGGTTGAGGCTGGAAGGGACTTCTGGAGGTCACCACATCCAACCTCCTCCTCACGCAGCGACACGTGCAGGTGGCTGCCCAGAACCACGTCCAGATGACTTCTGAACATCTCCACGGATGGAGAAGCCACCACCGCCCCGGGCAGCCTCTGCCTGGGCCTCAGAAACCTTTCGGTGAAGAAGTTCCTCCTGATGTCCAACCTGAACCTGCCCTGGAGCAACTCGAGGCCGTTTCCTCTCGTCCCATCCCTTGTTCCTGGGAGAAGAGCCCAGCGCCCACCTCTCCACAACCTCCTTCCAGGCGGTTGGAGACAATGAGGTCTCCCCTCAGCCCCTCTTCTCCATCCCCAGGGGCCTCAGATGCCTCTCAGAACCCTCGTTCTCCAGACCCTTCTCCAGCTCCGGTCCCTTCTCTGGATGCACTCCAGCCTCTCAAGGTCCTTCTTGGTGTGAGGAAGCCAAAACTGAACCCAGGATCTGAGGTGTGGCCTTCCAGGAGAAGGATGACTTCCCTGCTCCTGCTGGCCACCCTGTTTCTGATCCAGGCCGAGATGCCGTTGGC
The DNA here is from genome assembly GCF_017976375.1 of Cuculus canorus. Taxonomy (NCBI): domain Eukaryota; kingdom Metazoa; phylum Chordata; class Aves; order Cuculiformes; family Cuculidae; genus Cuculus; species Cuculus canorus. The sequence goes on from NC_071401.1 coordinate 208,444,040, forward strand.
CTTCTTGGCCACCTGACCGCGACGCTGGTTCATGTGTAGCTGCTCTTCACCTGCACCCCGAGGTCCTTTTCCACTGGGCAGAAGAATCCTTGACTCACAGAAGGGTTTGGGTTAGAAGGGACCTCAAAGCCAACCTGGATCCATCCCTGGAGGTGTTTAAAAGGTGGGGAGATGAGGTGCTCAGGGATATGGTTGAGTAGTGGACAGTACAGTTGGAGTCGATGATCTCAAAGGTCTTCTCCAACCGAGCGGCTCTATGAACATAGAATCACGGAATGGGTTGGGTTGGAAGGGACCTCCAAGCCCATCCAGTCCCACCCCCTGCCATGGGCAGGGACACCTCCGACCAGATCAGGGGCTCCAAGAACCATCCAACCTGGCCTGGAACACCTCCAGGGATGGGACAGCCACCACGGCTCTTGGTAACCTATTCCAGGACCTTCAGTGTGAGGCTCTTCTCACAGAGAACGAGGTGGGATGATGCTTTAAGTGAAAATCCTCAGCAGAAGAACATCTGGTGGTGGAGCAGCACCAGCAATTGTGACCTACAAGATGCTTCGGGAACCCGGCGTGAGAGTCCACCACCAAGGAATCCCGAAGAACGGATACCGCAGGGAAGACTCCTGCAGGCACCCTCTTCCCAAGGCAGTGGCCAACGCTTCCCTGCATCCAGGCTCGATATCTGGGTCCAGAGGAGGCCACGGAGATGATTGGAGGGCTGGAGAACCTCTGCTATGAGGACAGGCTGGGAGAGTTGGGGTTGGGGAGAAGAGAAGGCTCCCAGGAGACCTCAGAGCAGCTTCCAGTGCCTGAAGGGGCTCCAGAAGAGCCGGAGAGGGACTTTTTCCAAGGTTTTGTGGTGATAGGATGAGGGGGAATTGGGATAATCTGGAGAGGGGCAGAGTTAGACTGGACATGAGGAGGAATTCCTTCACCATGAGAGTGGTGAGACACCAGAACAGGTTGCCCAGAGCAGTGGTGGCTGCTCCATCCCTGGAGGGCTTCCAGGCCAGGTTGGATGGTTCTTGGAGCCCCTGATCCCATAGGAGGTGTCCCTGCCCGTGGCAGGGGGTGGGACTGGATGGGCTTGGAGATCCCTTCCAACCCAAACGATTCTCTGATTCCATGAGACTATGATTCCTCCACCTGGCTGGAGCTACGGCCATTAGAAAAAGCATCTGGAGAAGATGGAGAGGAACTGGAAACCCGAGAGGGACAATTCATGAAAAGGTTTTGTCTCCCTTTATATCATCACAGATATCGATTCGCTCTTGAAAGCCCTCCGCGAGCATCTCAGCCAGCGAAGCTTCCTCAGCACTGGTGGGATTGGTGCCTCTCCACCCTGACGGCTCCAAGTGTTTGATACCACCAGGAAGCCCCATCAGATCTTAAGAGTCCTACTGGACAGACAAACCAAGAGTTTTATCCGTCAACAAAGAGCGTAACGGTGTGTCGGATAAATTATGCCTCCGATCCTGCCAGATCACAGTCCTCAGGAATTGTGGACAACCTTCCTGAGGAGCCGAGCGAGAGGAGGAACCACCAACTGCCGTGAAATAAGAGGCAGCTCGCTCTCCAGCAGACGCTCGTCACGAATCATAGGAGAGTTTGGGTTGGAAGGGACCTTAAAGATCATCCGGTTCCACTCCCTGTGACACCTCCCACTGGATCAGGGTGGTCAAAGCCTCATCCAACCTGGCCTGGAAGCCCTCCAGGGATGGGGCAGCCACAACTTCCCTGGGGAACCTGTTCCAGGGCATCACCACACTCATCATGAAGAAATTCCTCCTCATGTCCAGTCTGACTCTGCCCCTCTCCAGTTTATCCCCATACCCCCTCGTCCTGTCACTCCATCCCTTTGGGAACAGCCCCTCTCCGGCTCTCCTGGAGCCCCTTCAGGCACTGGAAGCTGCTCTGAGGTCTCCTTGGAGCATTTGATTTGGAACCGGATGGGCTTCAAGATTCCTTCCAACCCATTCCATGATTTGGGTTGGACCAGGATAGACCTTGAGGTCCTTTCCAACCCAAATCATTCCACGATTTGAGTTGGTACCGGATGGGCTTCAAGATTCCTTCCAACCCATACCATGATTCGGGTTGGACCAGGATAGACTTTGAGGTCCCTTCCAACCCATTCCATGATGTGAGTTGGAACTGGATGGGCTTTGAGGTCCCTCCCAACCCAAATCCTTCCACCATTCCATCAAAGATGATCCATGAAACCGCCACCGTCCAACCAAACATGGCCGCTTGGGTGGGCTCCTTCCAAGAGTTACCGCTAGGACATGGGTTTTGCTCTTCCCAACCCAACCCCCTGAGCTCTGTTAGGCTGAGGCCGCGTCTTGCCTGGACGAATGCCCACACACCATCGCTCTCTTTTGTCCTTGTTGGTGGAAATCCAGACTTTCCTGATGGAACCAACTCCCACGGACCCCGCGGACTCCAGCAGTCGTTTTCTCGCTTTCCAACTCCCTCTTAATGGTGAATTTCATTAATTCGATCAAACGACTTTCGCTCCTTCTGCCCACGTAACTCCTTAATCACAGCCTGGATGAGAGCCACGGCTGAGTCCAGAGGTTCCTGGAACCACTTGGAACTCTTAAAGGAGTAAAATAAAGCCAAAGAAGGAGAGCTCCCCCAGAAGAACATCTCGCACTGCCAAGAGGAGGTCCACAACAGCCCCGCGCGCCCCTTGATCCATCGTGCGAGGTCCAGCACACAGCGACCCAAAGGTCAGAAGAAGCCCTCGGCGCGAGACAACACGGGACTCGCTTCAGATGATGAGAAGAAAGCAACTTGGTACGACTTCATAGAACCATGGAATGGGTTGGGTTGGAAGGGACCTCAAGAGTCCATCCAGTTCCCAACCCAGTCATGGAATGGTTTGGGGTGGAAGGGAACTCCAAGTCCATCCAGTTCCACCTCCCACTGGATCAGAGTCTTGAAGCCCCATCTAACCCGGCTTTGACCTTCATCCAAGAATCATGGAATGGTTTGGGTTGGAAGGGAACTCCAAGTCCATCCAGTTCCACCTCCCACTGGATGAGGGTCTCGAAGCCCCATCTAACCCGGCTTTGACCTTCACCCAAGAATCATGGAATGGTTTGGGTTGGAAGGGACCTCAAGTATCCATCCAGTTCCCAACAGAATCATGGAATGGTTTGGGTGGAAGGGAATTCCAAGTCCATCCAGTTCCACCTCCCACTGGAACAGAGTCTCGAAGCCCCATCTAACCCGGCTTTGACCTTCACCCAAGAATCATGGAATGGTTTGGGTTGGAAGGGAATTCCAAGTCCATTGAGTTCCACCTCCCACTGGATCAGAGTCTCGAAGCCCCATCTAACCCGGCTTTGACCTTCACCCAAGAATCATGGAATGGTTTGAGTTGCAAGGGACCTTAAGGACCATCCTGTTGAATGAGAGGAGAAGGACTTGAACCGTAATGGTCTTTTTTAAGGGTGGTTTTCAGTGTCACCAGTCCAAGAGATTCACAGCGTACATCAAAAATCATGGAATCTTGGACCACCTCCTTCAGACGGAGCCTTCAGGTCCTCTCAAGAGCAACCACAGCTCACGTTCCTTCTCCTCTCCAGGCCGAGGGACAATAATTTTCACAATCAAGGAAGGTTCTCCAGATTTGGGGTGAACTTGGAGAGCTGGTTCTGCTGCTGCGAGGCAGGTTGACGTCGGAAGCGGAGAAGAACGCCGTGGTCAACAGCAAAGACGCCGGGAATGGAGATAAGCAGATCATCAACTGGAACGTAACCAAGGGGAGACGCGGCTTATCAGCAGCATTAACTCCTCGAGTAGATTATCGCCATCGTATCTGCTTTGTGTCGTTGACTAAAGCTTCGGATGGACACCGAGAAACCCTCCAGCGGCAGTGAGTGCTGAAGGTCCTTCCATGCCCAAACACCGTGGATTACAAGGATGGACTTCAGTTCCAGTCGTCCTCCAGCCCTTTCTCCTCATAAAGATGATGGAATCATAGAATGGGCTGGAAGGGACCTCCAAGCCCATCCAGTTCCACCCCCTGCCCATGGGCAGGGACACCTCCCGCTGGATCAGGGGCTCCAAGAACCACCCAACCTGGCCTGGAACACCTCCAGCGATGGGACAGCCACACCTTCCCTGGACAACCTGGGCCAGGGTCTCCCCAACCTCAGCGTGAAGAAATTCCTCCTCCTGTCCAGTCTAACTCTGCCCCTCTCCAGTTTATCCCCATTGTCCCTCGTCCTGGCACTCCAAGACCTTGGAAAAAGTCCCTCTCCGGCTCTCCTGGAAGAGGCTGAACAAGTCCTGGACCAGAGAGAATCATAGATCATGGAGCGATTTAGGTTGGAAGGGACCTCCAAGCCCATCCAGTTCCATCCCCTGCCCATGGGCAGGGACACCTCCCGCTGGATCAGGGGCTCCAAGAACCATCCAACCTGGCCTGGAACACCTCCAGGGATGGGGCAGCCACAGCTTCCATGGACAACCTGTTCCAGGGTCTCACCACCCTCAGCGTGAAGAATTTCCTCCTCATGTCCAGTCTAACTCTGCCCCTCTCCAGTTTATCCCCGTTCCCCCTCATCCTGTCACTCCAAGACCTTGGAAAAAGTCCCTCTCCAGCTTTCCTGGAGCCCCTTCAGGCTCTGGAAGCTGCTCTGAGGTCTCCTGGGAGCCTTCTCTTCTCCCCAACCCCAACTCTCTCAGCTGTCCTCGGACGGGAGGTTCTGCAGCCCTCGCAGCATCCTTGGAGCCTCCTCTGGACCCCTTCCAACAGCTCCATCTCCTCCTTCTGCTGAGGATTCCAGCCCTGCCTCAAATCCTTCTCCTCAGCGCTGCTCCCATCCCATCATCCCCAACCTGGATCGAAACCATGGATTGCCCCAACCCAGCAGTAGGACATCGCCCTCGGTCTGGTTGAACCTCATCAAGATGTGGATCTTCAGGACATAGTTTGGTCGGCACGGTGGGGTTGGGTTGACGGTCGGAATGGATGATCTTAGAGGTCTTTTCCAACCTTAAGGATCCTACGAAAACTGGGAAAGCTCTCAGATAATCCGAGGCTGCATCTAAAGAGCAAAGATTGAACCACCACAGGTACCGAGATGTTCTCCGCCAGCAGCAAAATAACTGCATTTAAGGATGTCCCAAAATATCACGGAATGGCCTCAGCTGAGAACCACTTCGGAGCTTCCTCACCATGGGGATGGAGAACAAAAAGCCACGCGGACCTCCGCTCGCTCTACACGGTTTTGTAGGATATAAGGGAACTCATTTTTGGGGAAAAAAACCAAGGAAAGTAGAACTGAACCTCTAAAAACTGTTAAAAAACCCCAACATAAGATGATCCAATAATAAAACCTCGTCTGGAGAAGATCAGGCAATGGGAAAGGGGTTCTCATGGAACCACTTCTCAGCTACGTGGAGTGCATCGGGACAGGGAGGTTGGAAATGGAGGATTTTTAAGGTCCCCTCAAACGCAAACCACTCCATGATTCCATGAAATCAGCACTTCGCCTTCTTGAATCATTTAGAATTGGCCCTCGGATCAGCCTGGACAGGACCTTCTGCAGAGCCTTCCTGCCCTCCATCCATGGATCCAGCCTGGCCAGATCCCTCTGCAGAGCCTTCCTGCCTCCATCCATGGATCCAGCCTGGCCAGATCCCTCTGCAGACCCTTCCTGCCCTCCATCCATGGATCCAGCCTGGCCAGATCCCTCTGCAGACCCTTCCTGCCTCCATCCATGGATCCAGCCTGGCCAGATCCCTCTGCAGACCCTTCCTGCCCTCCATCCATGGATCCAGCCTGGCCAGATCCCTCTGCAGAGCCTTCCTGCCCTCCATCCATGGATCCAGCCTGGCCAGATCCCTCTGCAGACCCTTCCTGCCCTCCATCCATGGATCCAGCCTGGCCAGATCCCTCTGCAGACCCTTCCTGCCCTCCATCCATGGATCCAGCCTGGCCAGATCCCTCTGCAGATATCTTGAGGACTCCAGATGGACACAATCCTGCCGATGAAATCCCATGGATTTCACGCAGTATCCGCCACCTCCTCCCAAGCCATATCCTCGGTGTGATGAGGGGTGCGGAGACGGCAGCGAAGGAGCACTCGTAAAACGGTGCCATAAATCCCTCCTCATTGAAACCGACAGCGAGGATCCATCCATTCCTCATTCCAGCACGAGGTCACTCCACACATCTCACGCCCCGGGGGATCCGGAATGCCTTCGGAAGCCTTCCGCACGCTGGTAATGAGCCATAAAAACATTAAATGAAGGCATAAAATTCTTAAAATATCAGATATTTTGGGCTGCAGCCGAGATTCAGAGCCGGGGAGCGGATTTATCCCTCTCTTCTCTGCTCGGTCTGGATGGAATTCCTCGGGAGGAAGCAGCGATGCCCCTGAGATACCCACAAGACCAAGCCCAGACCATGCCGGGATGGAAAGGAAGAGGCTGAGCACGTCCTGGAGAAGAGAGAATCATCGATCATGGAGCGATTTGGGTTGGATGGGACCTAAAAGCCCATCCATTCCCACCCCTGCCATGGGCAGGGACACCTCCCGCTGGATCAGGGGCTCCAAGAACCATCCAACCTGGCCTGGAACACCTCCAGGGATGGGGCAGCCACAAATTCCCTGGGCAACCTCTTCCAGGGCCTCATGGTGAAGAAATTCCTCCTTAAGTCCAGTCTAACTCTGCCCCTCTCCAGTTTATCCCCATTGACGCTCGTGCTGTCACTCCAAGACCTTGGAAAAAGCCCCTCTCCGGCTCTCCTGGAGCCCCTTCAGGCGCTGGAAGCTGCTCTGAGGTCTCCTGGGAGCCTTCTCTTCTCCCCAACCCCAACTCTCTCAGCTGTCCTCGGACGGGAGGTTCTCAGCCCTCGCAGCATCCTTGGAGCCTCCTCTGGACCCCTTCCAACAGCTCCATCTCCTCCTTCTGCTGAGGATTCCAGACCTGGACACAATTCTCCCGAGGAGGTGTCTCCTCGGAGCGGAGCAGAGGGGCAGAATCCCGTCCCTCCCTGCTGGCCACGCTGCTCTGGATGCAGCCCAGGACACGGGGGGGTTCTGGGCTGGGACCCCACGGGGGGGCTCCTCTCCACCTTCTCCTCCCACGTTAATTCTCCTCAGCGAAAATAAACATCGCTGGAGCTCTGTGAGTCTCCCGACGGACGGAGGAGATTCCTTTGGGATTTTTGAGGCAAACAGAGAAGCTCTTCCGCGCACAAACACGCCCGGCGGGGAGCGAATCTCGCTTGGATGTCGCTCAGACTCCCTCTTGGTTTCTCAGAACTTAAGAGGCGTTTGTCCCAGTTCCTCCAGGAGCGTTGAGGAGCTGCACGTCGGCGAGATGTTTGGTGGCGCCGGCGGCTTCTTGCATAATTAAGAGAAGGATCTATCTTAGATAGACGTCCTATCAAAGTGGGTTTCTCCAGGGTGGCTCCATGGTGCTCATCTGGTCCTGCTTGGAGCGGACAACTTGGCCACCAGGCGTTGACCATTGCGTTGGAAGCGTGGGACGAGGGAATTGGCCTCATGGACAGAGGTGGAGCCTCAAGGGACAAAGATGTGGAATTCTGGGTTGAGTTTTGGGCTCCTCACTTCAAGAAGAACCTTGAGGAGCTGGAGCGTGTCCAGAGAAGGGAATGGAGCTGGGGAAAGGGCTGGAGAACAGGAGTTCTGAGAGGCAGCTGAGGGCCCTGGGGATGGAGAAGAGGGGCTGAGGGGACACCTCATCGTCTCCAACCACCTGGAAGGAGGTTGTGGAGAGGTGGGTGTTGGTCTCTTCTCCCACGTGACAGCGGATGGGACGAGAGGGAACGGCCTCAAGTTGCTCCAGGGCAGCTTTAGGTTGGACATGAGGAGAAACATCTCCACCAAACAGGTGATGGGGCAGTGGAAGAAGCTGCCCAGGGCGGTGGTGGAGTCCCCATCCCTGGAGGGGTTCGGATGATGGGGAGATGAGGTCCTCAGAGATACAATTTAGCAGTGGACAGGGACGGTTGGAGTCGATGATCTCAAAGGTCTTTTCCAACCAAGTGTTTTATGTTTCTACGAAACCGGAGAAGAAAATGATAGAAACGACGGTGACTTCTTCTCAACTCCCCGATGCGAACAGAACAAACCAAACAGCTTTGACCCTTCCAAAAGCCACGGAAGGGAAAACAAATCATCTACGGCTTTTTTTCCCTAAATAAATAAATGAAGCAGCGGCTTTGTTGTTGGGCGGAAGATGTCATTCCCAACGCCGAGGAGAAAAGGGCTGAGGAAGAGCGGATTGGATCAGGTGGTTAAAAGCAATAATAGAGGGGAAAAAAAAGAAAAGAGATTGGGACACGGCATTTATTTTATTAAACTCCCCCCGAGGAGAGGTGAAGAATATTAGAAATGGAGTCCCTGAAGTCGTTGTTGATGCAATAAGAGCCGTTCGAGCAATTTCAGGAGAAAGGATGGTTGCTTCAGGTGGCGAAGTGCCAGGAACCTCCAAGGGGAGGAGGTAGAAAAGGACGTTCTCCAGGTGTTCTCACAGAATCACAGAATCACCAGGTTGGAAAGGACCCATTGGATCATGGAGTCCAACCATTCCCAACACTCCCTAAACCATGTCCCTCAGCACTTCATCCACCCGTTCCTTAAACACCTCCAGGGAAGGCGACTCAACCCCCTCCCTGGGCAGCTGTTCCAGTGCCCCATGACTCTTTCCATGAAGAACTTTTTTCTGATATCCAACCTGAACCTCTCCTGATGGAGCTTCAGGCCATTCCCTCTTGTCCTGTCCCCTGTCCCTTGGGAGAAGAGCCCAGCTCCCTCCTCTCCACAACCTCCTTTCAGGCAGTTGTAGAGAGTAATAAGGTCTCCCCTCAGCCTCCTCTTCTCCAGGATAAACACCCCCAGCTCTCTCAGCCGCTCCTCGTAACCCTTCTTCTCCAGACCCCTCACAGCTTCATTGCTCTTCTCTGGACACCTCCAGAGCCTCAACATCCTTCTTGGAGTGATGGGACCACAACTGAACACAGGATTCGAGGTGCGGTCTCCCCAGTGCCGAGTACAGAGGGGAATAACCTCCCTGGACCTGCTGGTGACCCCATTTCTGATCCAAGCCAAGATGCCATTGGCCTTCTTGGCCACCTGGGCCACTGCTGGATCACCTTCAGTCATGGTCAACCAACAGCCCCACGTCCTTCTCCTCCAGGCTGCTTTCCAGCCACACTTCTCCTGGTCGGGAGCACTGCACAGGGTTGCTGTGCCCCAAATGCAGGACCCGGCATTCAGCCTTGTTAAACCTCGTGCAGAAGAGGACTGAGCTCAGGGCAGGATTTATGGAGAGAGAGAGGCCAATCACCGGGCGCGAGTCAGTGCTTCAGTCCATGCTCGTAGAGATCACATGGGATGGGTTGTGTTGGAAGGGACCTCAAAGCCCATCCTGTTCCCATGGGCAGGGACACCTCCCGCTGGATCAGGGGCTCCAAGAACCATCCGACCTGGCCTGGAACCCCTCCAGGGATGGGGCAGCCACCACTGCTCTGGGCAACCTGGGCCAGGGCCTCCCCATCATCATTCCTCCTCATGTCCAGTCTCACTCTGCCCCTCTGCAGTTTATCCCCGTTCCCCCTCGTCCTGTCACTCCATCCCTTCGGGAACAGCCCCTCTCCAGCTCTCCTGGAGCCCTTTCAGGCACTGGAAGGTCCCTCTGAGGTCTCCTGGGAGCCTTCTCTTCTCCCCAACCCCAACTCTCTCAGCTGTCCTCGGACGGGAGGTTCTCCAGCCCTCGCAGCATCCTTGGAGCCTCCTCTGGACCCCTTCCAACAGCTCCATCTCCTCCTTCTGCTGAGGATTCCAGACCTGGACACAATTCTCCCGAGGAGGTGTCCCCGGAGCGGAGCAGAGGGGCAGAATCCCGTCCCTCCCTGCTGGCCACGCTGCTCTGGATGCAGCCCAGGACACGGGGGGGTTCTGGGCTGGGACCCCACGGTGGGGCTCCTCTCGACCTTCTCCTCCCCAGCGCCCCAAGTCCTTCTCCTCAGCGCTGCTCCCATCCATCATCCCTCAGCCTGGACGGAAACCACAGAACTGTGTATTGAAATCGTGTCAGAACAACCTCTCCAGGGAGTGCGGTGTTGTTCCAGATGGTGGTGGCCACCAAAAGGCTTTTGTGACCGCTCTGTGTGAGGGCGGATCAACCTCCAGCATCACCCAAGTCCTTTGCTCCAAGCTCCTCACAGCCCTGCCCGACCCCACTTGAGAGCCTCCTGGCCACATCCATCCTTCACAACAAGGTCCACCACCCTTCTCCCAGGCCAGATTCCCATGCTCAACCTCCAAAGAGGTTGAGGAACCCATGGAAGCACTCAGCCACCACCACCATCGGTGTGGATGAAGTTAGGAGAGCAACGCAGACAGAGAACAGCTTCTTCAATCTACGCCACTTGAGAGTCTCCTGACCACGTCCATCCATCACAACAAGGTCCACCACCCTTCTCCCAGGCCAGATTCCCATGCTCAACTTCCACGGAGCTTGGAGAACCCATGGAAGGACTCATCCACCACCACCACTGGCCTGGATGAAGTTATGAGATCAACGCAAAGAACGGCTCCTGCTTCAACCTGCTCCACTTGAGAGGCTCCTGACCACATCCATCCAACACAACAAGGTCCACCACCCTTCTCCCAGGCCAGATTCCCATGCTCAACCTCCACGGAGGTTGGAGAACCCATGGAAGCACTCAGCCACCACCACCATCGGTGTGGATGAAGTGAGGAGAGCAACGCAGACAGAGAACCGCTTCTTCAATCTAACTGACTTGAGAGCCTCCTGACCACATCCATCCATCACAACAAGGTCCACCACCCTTCTCCCAGGCCAGATTCCCATGCTCAACCTCCACGGAGGTCAGAGAACCCATGCAAGCACTCAGCCACCGCCACCACCACTGGTGTGGATGAAGTCATGAGACCAGCACAGAGAGAGAACGGCTCCTGCATCCCCACAGCTCCGTCACCGTTGGAGAAGATGAGACACTAACACAGCTTTCCTTGAAATTCTCTTTCCCATCCCGAATATATTTGCAAAACAATCCGAATTTTGCTGCTTTTCACGCTCGGAATGAAGAATTCCGGGTCAGCTCCGCAGACGCCACGTTTTCCCGTTATTTATTCTACTAAAATCTGACCCAGAATCAGTTTTTCTACAACGTTCTCCAAGGAGGACACGAGAGGACTCCACATGTTCACAAACGCTTTGTCGCACACGTCAAAGCGACGGCTCTCGTGTTTGGAAAAGCAAATACCCTGGGAATTGAGTATTCCGGTGGGATGGGGATCACCACCTCACTCTTCTCCGGCTTCAGAAGGAAGAAAAGCTCTACCAAAGCAGCACAACCACTCGGGGAACTGAGCTGGAGAGCAATCAGAGAATGGTTGGGTTGGAAGGGACCTCCAAGCCCACCCAGTCCCACCCCCTGCCATGGGCAAGGACACCTCCTGCCGGATCAGGGGGTCAAAGCCCCATCCAACCTGGTCTGGAACACCTCCAGGGATGGGATCACGGAGTTCTGGTTGATGGCAAGGAAAGAATCATGGAATCAGAGAATGGTTTGGGTTGGAAGGGACCTCCAAGCCCATCCAGAACCACCCCCTGCCATGGGCAGGGACACCTCCCACTGGATCAGGGGCTCCAAGAACCATCCAACCTGGCCTGGAACCCCTCCAGGGATGGGGCAGCCACCACTGCTCTGGGCAACCTGGGCCAGGGCCTCTCCAACCTCCCAGGAGAACGTTTCTCCCTAAGATCTCATCTCATCTCAATCTCCCCTCTTTCAGCTCAAAACCATTCCCCTCATCCTGTCCCTGCACTCCCTGATCCAGAGCCCCTCTCCGGCTCTCCTGGAGCCCCTTCAGGCGCTGGAAGCTGCTCTGAGGTCTCCTGGGAGCCTTCTCTTCTCCCCAACCCCAACTCTCTCAGCTGTCCTCGGACGGGAGGTTCTGCAGCCCTCACAGCATCCTTGGAGCCTCCTCTGGACCCCTTCCAACAGCTCCATCTCCTCCTTCTGCTGAGGATTCCAGACCTGGACACAATTCTCCCGAGGAGGTGTCCCCGGAGCGGAGCAGAGGGGCAGAATCCCGTCCCTCCCTGCTGGCCACGCTGCTCTGGATGCAGCCCAGGACACGGGGGGGTTCTGGGCTGGGACCCCACGGTGGGGCTCCTCTTCACCTTCTCCTCCCCAGCGCCCCAAGTCCTTCTCTTCAGCGCTGCTCCCATCCATCATCCCTCAGCCTGGATGGAAACCATGGATTGCCCCAACCCATGGGTAGGACGTTGCCCTTGGCCTGGTTGAACCTCCTGAGCTTCTCCAGCCCTTGGATTCCCCGCAGTCCCCTTTCTCCGGGCTCCAGGCTTCGGGCAGATGTTCCTCATCTCCCTCGGATGAAGCCACTTGGTCTTTTCAATCTTTTTCTCATCTTTCCTCCCATTCATCCCGTTTCTAAGGTAACGATCCCGCTCTTCGAAATCCCTCTTCAAAGCAGAGAGAGATATTTTTCTCATTCCTGACCATCAACCCCTGAAGCTCCAAAATCCTTTTCGCTCCCGCTTTTCATGCCCACTGGGAGCATCCAACCCATCTGCACCACTTTGGGGTGGAAGCTTTGGTTTTCACCGCAGCTTTAGACTGTTTTCTGTTCATCCACCACACTGGAGGTCATCTAAAAGACCTGGAGGTGATGGTCAACAGCGGTTGACCAGGAGGCAGCGATGGCCGTGGTGGCCACGAAGGCCAATGGCATCCTGGCCGGGCTCAGCCGTGGGGTGGCAGCAGGAGCAGCGCAGGGATTGTCCCCCTGGGGAGGACACAGCTCCACTCCGGGGTTGAGTTTTGGGTCTTTCACTCCAAGAAGGACCCTGAGGGGCTGCAGCGTCCGGAGAAGGGCCCGGAGCTGGAGAAGGGTCTGGAGAACGAGGGTTCTGAGAGGCGGCTGAGGGCCCTGGGGATGGAGAAGAGGGGCTGAGGAGGGACCTCATCGTCTCCAACCACCTGGAAGGAGGTTCTGGAGAGGTGGGCGCTGGGCTCCTCTCCCAAGGGACAGCGATGGGGTGAGAGGGAACGGCCTCGAGTTGCTCCAGGGCAGGTTCAGGTTGGACATCAGGAAGAATATCTCCCTGGAAAGGTCTCTCAGGCTCTGCTGATGCCGTCCAGGGTGGTGGTGATGTCCCTATCCCTGGAGGGGTTCAAAAACCATGTAGATGTGGCACTTCAGGACATGGTTTGGTCGGCACGGTGGGGTTGGGCTGATGATTGGACGGGATGAGCTTGGAGGACTTTTCCAACCTTAACGATTCCATGATTCCAGTATGGAAATTCTCCCCCCAGATCATCCTTGGAGCCTCCTCTGGACCCCTTCCAACAGCTCCATCTCCTCCTTCTGGGGAGGATTCCAGACCTGGACACAATTCTCCCGAGGAGGTGTCCCCGGAGCGGAGCAGAGGGGCAGAATCCCGTCCCTCCCTGCTGGCCACGCTGCTCTGGATGCAGCCCAGGACACGGGGGGGTTCTGGGCTGGGACCCCACGGTGGGGCTCCTCTCCACCTTCTCCTCATCTCCCCAAGTCCTTCTCCTCAGCGCTGCTCCCATCCATCATCTCCCACCAAACCCCGCTGGCCACATCCCTGTCCAACCACCTGGAGGTGATCCTACTTCAGCACTGGATGAGCTCCAGAGGTCCCTTCCAACCCATCATTCCAGGATCCCACGACAGTCCTGTGCACCACTGGGCAAACACGAGGACCACGGTGCTTCCATGCCTTCAAGCAACAAAAACCTCCCAAACCTCAATGAAGGACACTCCAAGGTGGCTGAGGACACACATCAACCTCTCCTGACCCTGATTGACCCCAGTGAGGACACCGATCACGGCGCGACGCGCAGCTCCGTTGGGACACGTTAAACGGTGGCTCATCTCCCACCGGCAACCTCAAAGCATTGGTTTCATAGACGCATCCATTGTCACAGCAACGCCGCCGCATTGAGGTTGTCACCAAGTTTTTGAGACCCAAGATTAGCCCAAAGGCTTGGGGAGAAGATGGAGGACAAGAAGAACCCCTCGGTGTTTCCTCCAGGTCGTCCCCACCGGCGCGTGCACAAGAGGACGCAAAGTCATCAACCAACGGATTCCACCAACCTCCTCGCTGCCCACCCGTTACTCCCATGGTGACTACCGGTAGATGACGCGTGGTGGCCCAGCTCCACCTCTTGGTGGTTTCTTACCTGGCTTTGCCACGGCTGCTCCTGCGGAGCGTGGGTAGGTCGGCTTCCTTCTCCTCCTGCACCCTCTGGAGGGACGGAGAGCGGCTGTGGGCGCTGCGGGCGCTGCCGGAGCTCCCGTCGGCCGCCGCCGCCGCCTCCTGCATCTGCGCCAGGAGCTGGGGTGGAAGGCTTCGGAGCGAGGGCACCGGCGAGTAGGACGCTCTGCTCTCCGCCTTCAGGTTGTTGTCGCTGGCCGAGCGTTGGAGGACACGAGGAGAAGAGAGGCCACCGGCACCCAGGATCCGTCGCCGCTTGGTGTAGCTGGGAGTTTCTCTGAAAGGCACTGCAAAAGAGTTGGGAGAACGCGGCGTTAGATACCAGGTGAAGGTCACCAAGCCAACGTTGGCCAACCCTAGAACCATAGAACGTAGACTGTGCTGATCTCCAGACGTTTCTTCCAACCTTAACCCCTCCACGAGGCTGTAGCTCCGTGCAAAGCCTCTGTATTTCCCACGGAAGGTCAACCTTCTGAGATGAGAAGGTGACAACCGGGGACTCGTGGTCTCCTCACCGTGTGCTTCCCACAAAGCTATGGGAAAACAGAATGTCCTAAGCTGGAAGGAACCCACAAGGATCATCGAGTCCAACTCCTGTCCCTGCACAGGACAACCCCGACGTTCACACCACGGGGCTGAGGGTGTTGGCCAAATGCTTCTGGACTACTGTGAGGCCCTTCACTGCTCCTCTGGGGGCTGTTCTCGTGCTCCACCAACCTCTGGGTGAAGAACCTTTCCCTAATATTCAACCTAACCCTTCCCTGGTGCATCTTCCTGACGTTCCCTCAGGTCCAGAGAGAAGAACTCAGCACATCCTCCTCCTCCTCCTTCTCCTCCTCCTCCTCCTCCTCCTCCTCCTCCTCCTCTTGTGAGGTCTCCCCTGTCTCCTCTTCTCCAGGCTGAACCGTCCAAGTGACTTCAGCCGCTCCTCATACAACTTCCCCACCAAACCCTTCACCAACTTTCTGGCTTCCTCTGGACCTTCTGTAGAAGCTTTAGATCCTTTTTAATCCATCCAGTCCGGTGGAGGAGAAGCTCCACGCGACCTGGTGAGGTGTCTTTGTAGCCCGGGAAGTCCATCACGTCTTGGACTGTGTCAGAAGTGCAACCAGGTTGGTTCAACCTTGAGAAGAGAAGGCTTAGGAGAGACCTCATTGCCATCACCATAAAAGGTGTCTACCAAGAGGGTGGAGACTCCCTTTTAACGAGGAGCCACACGGAGAAGACAAGTGGTAATGGGGAGAAGTTGCTCCTCGGTTGCATTCCAGAAGAAAACGTTTCACCATGAGAACAGTTAACCCTCAGAATAATCTCCTCGGGGAAGCGGTGGATTCCTCTTGATTTTGACGTTCTGCTTGACAGGTTCTGGGCCAGCGGAAGGGTTGGACTCAATGATGTAGGAGGTCTTTTCCAACCTGGTGATTCGAGGAGTCTATGATCTCAACTCCAAGGTTGGACCAGATGATCACTGAGGTGCCTTCCAGTTTGGCCGCCTATGATTCTGCGAATCCATATCCGTCTGGAACTTCGACATCCATAAAGCTGTTCTGACGTATGGTGAGGTCCATATGGAAACCCACCACAGACAACATCTGGTCCATTTGTGGTGCAAACCAAACAGCCAAAGCCAGGAGAGGGGTCAAGCACGCAGAGGTCTCCTGCGGTCAGAGGCCGTGTGGATCTGCTACCAGCGGACCTCACGCGCCGTCCGCATTTGAGACCCTCTTGGCTTCACCCTTCCAAAGCCACGGCAGCTCCCACAAAGGTGTAGGAACCCTGAACGTGCTCCACCAGCCATGGGTTGGAGAGGACAAGAGCAACCAGAGGTCCAGGCAGGATGCTGCCCAGTGTTGAGTCAGGGCCTACATCTGTGTCAAATGAACATCCAGAAGGTCCGGGACCTCTAGGACCTGAAGGGGACCTCCAAGAAAGCTGGTAGGGCTTTCATCCAAGGGCCTGGAGTGACAGCACGAGGGGCAACGGCTTTAAATTGGAAGGGGAAGGTTTAGATTGGACATCAGGAAGAACTTCACGCTGAGGGTGGGGAGGCCCTGGAACAGGTTGCCCAGAGCAGTGGTGGCTGCCCCATCCCTGGAGGTGTTCCAGGCCAGGTTGGATGGGGCTTGGAGCCCCTGATCCAGCGGGAGGTGTCCCTGCCCATGGCAGGGGTGGAACTGGATGGGCTTTGAGGTCCCTTCCAGCCCAAACCATTCCATGGTTCAGGGTGGAACTGGTTGGGCTTTGAGGCCCCTTCCAAGTCAAACTATTCCATGATTCCCGGTGGAACTGGATGGGCTTTGAGGTCCCTTCCAACTCAAACCATCCCATGATTCAGGGTGGAACTGGATGGGATTTGAGATCCCTTCCAACCGATTCCATTCCACGATTCCAGGTGGACCTGGATGGGCTTTGAAGTCCTTTCTAACCCAAACCATTCCATGATTCGGGGTGGAACTGGATGGGCTTTGAGGTCCCTTCCAACCCAAACCATTCCATGATTCAGGTTGGAACTGGATGGGCTTTGAGGTCCCTTCCAACCCCACCCATTCCATGGTTCTCAGGTCCTTCTCAGCTGGGTTGAACGGCCACACTCCGAGTATTTTTTTTCCCAAAGAATATTTTAGGTTCAAAGTACGAGAATTTCAGGCTCCGAGAAATCTCGCTGTTGTCATAGCGACGCGATGCGTTTCTTCACTGATGACTTTCAACCACGTGGTGGGAGAAGTTCTGCGCCGGCAGCGTCCGCGCTCCCTGCAGAGGCTCATCCCGAGGGGACGGATGGGTCAAAGCAAAGAGCGATGAAGCTGCCCAGGGCGGTGGTGGAGCCTCCATCCCTGGAGGGGTTCAAAACACGTGGAGATGTGGCACTTCAGGAGATGGTTTGCTCAGCACGGTGGGGTTGGGGTGATGGTTGGACGGGATGAGGTCTCTTCCAACTTCAGTGATTCCGTGATTTTATGAGCAGACACAGTAAAACCGGTTTTGACATAAACCAAGAAGGAAAGAAGTGGAGGAACAAGAGTGCGATGATGGAAACTTCAGCCTCGCCTTACGGAGAGTGTTGCATCAATTGAGTATTCATTTCTTGATATCAATTCAGAGAAGCATAGAATGGGTTGGGTTGGAAGGGACCTCAAAGCCCATCCAGTTCCACCCCAGGGACACCTTCTGCTGGATCAGGGGCTCCAAGAACCATCCAACCTGGCCTGGAACCCCTCCAGGGATGGGGCAGCCACCACTGCTCTGGGCAACCTGGGCCAGGGGTTCATCACACTCTCAGGAGAACATTTCTCCCCAAGATCTCACCTCCATCTCCCCTTATGCAACTCAAAACCATTCTCCTCATCCTATCCCTACGCTCCCTGATCCAGAGCCCCTCTCCGGCTCTCCTGGAGCCCCTTCAGGCTCTGGAAGCTGCTCTGAGGTCTCCTCGGAGCATTCTCTTCTCCACAACCCCAACTCTCTCAGCTGTCCTCATAGAATAGTTTGGGTTGGAAGGGACCTCAAAGCCCAACAAATTCCAACCCAGGGACACCTCCCGCTGGATCAGGGGCTCCAAGAACCATCCAACCTGGCCTGGAACCCCTCCAGGGATGGAGCAGCCACCACTGCTCTGGACAACCTGTCCCAGGGCCTCCCCACCCTCACCGTGATGAAGTTCTTCCTGATGTCCAATCTAAATCTGCCCCTTTCCATGGGTTGGAACTGGATGGGCTTTGAGGTCCCTTCCAACTCAACCCATTCTACGACCTCCCGCCATCAGCTGCCTCGAAGCAGGACACTTCGGGGCAGCAAATTCCGATGAAGGTTTCCTCTCGCCATCCCTCGAATCCGCTGTCCCCGGTGAGGAAGGGAAGGAAGTGAGAGCCATATTAAAAGTCCAACTTTCCGCGGTTCTACGACCCCATTGGAAGATGCTTTCCTACACCTTCTCCAGTGGTTAATCAAAGTCTGTTTCCTTGGATTCCTCCAGCAAAACTAATCCTCTCCGTTACCATCACTGCAACGCTCAACCAGCACAGTCCTGCCCCAACGATTCCGGGCACTCCGGAGGCTCCGGACACCGCTTCCTGTCCTCCAGAATGGGAAACACCCATCGTTCCACACCGAAACGCCTCTCGCTGCTCAGGAGCAACCAAGATTCCCTGAGGATTTCCCAACCTCAAGATCACGAAGCATGGAATGGGTTGGGTTGGAAGGGAAACCCATCTACTTCCAACTCCCTGATGCGAGTGGGGACACCTCCCACTGGATCAGGAGCTCCAAGAACCATCCAACCTGGCCTGGAACCCCTCCAGGGATGGGGCAGCCACAGCTTCCCTGGACAACCTCTTCCAGGGTCTCCCCACCCTCAGCGTGAAGAAATTCTTCCTCATGTCCAGTCTAACTCTGCCCCTCTCCAGTTTATCCCCATTTCCCCTCGTCCTGTCGATCCAAGACCTTGGAAGAAGCCCCTCTCCGGCTCTCCTGGAGCCCCTTCAGGCACTGGAAGCTGCTCTGAGGTCTCCTGGGAGCCTTCTCTTCTCCCCAACCCCAACTCTCTCAGCTGTCCTCGGACGGGAGGTTCTGCAGCCCTCGCAGCATCCTTGGAGCCTCCTCTGGACCCCTTCCAACAGCTCCATCTCCTCCTTCTGCTGAGGATTCCAGACCTGGACACAATTCTCCCGAGGAGGTGTCCCCGGAGCGGAGCAGAGGGGCAGAATCCCGTCCCTCCCTGCTGGCCACGCTGCTCTGGATGCAGCCCAGGACACGGGGGGGTTCTGGGCTGGGACCCCACGGGGGGGCTCCCCTCGACCTTCTCCTCCCCAGCGCCCCAAGTCCTTCTCCTCAGCGTTACTCCCATCCCATCATCCCCCACCATGGACTGAAACCACGTATTGCCCCAACCCATGGGTAGGACGTTGCCCTTGGCCTGGTTGAACCCCATGAGGTTCTCCAGCCCCTCTTCTCCAGCCTGTCCGGGTCCCTCTGGATCCATCCCTTTCCCCCCGCTGTGTCACCCGCCCCCCTCAGCTCCGCCGAGACGCTCCGCTGGCACCCGGACACCGCTCTGAACATCCCCCGAGCTCCCGGCTTAACGAACCGCGGCGCAATCAAGCGCTCGGAGGTTGTTTAGCTTTGCCGGCTCCATGTTTAAATATTCATGGGGAAAGAGCGAAAAAGCACGCGGAGCGCCAACGTTTCCACCGGATCCGAAGCCGAGAGGGCCACATTTACATTTTAATAGCGGAAAATTACAAAGCAAAGCCGGAGAAGGAGCGCTGCACGTTCCCGCGCGGGGCAGGAGCCGCCCAGGCTGCTCTCCCACGCAGGAAAGAGTGGATACTCCGAGAAGACCTTCCAGGAATGAAAAATTAAAGGGGAAAGGAGAAGATGATGGCATAGAGCAGAGAAGGAGGACCTCAGAGCAGCTTCCAGTGCCTGAAGGGGCTCCAGGAGAGCCGGAGAGGGGCTGTTCCCAAAGGGATGGAGTGACAGGACGAGGGGGAATGGGATAAACTGGAGAGGGGCAGAGTTAGACGGGACAGGAGGAGGAATTTCTTCACGCTTCAGCCTCGTGTAGCAGCGAGAGCTGTGGTGATCTCCTCGGGGAGCTGCACTCGTTGGGGTTCGGGAAAAAGAGATTTGACACAAACCGTGTCATGGAGTTCACCGAGTCTTCAAAGAGGAGCTCATCCACAGGGACCCGGACAGGCTGGAGAAGAGGGGCTGGAGAACCTCATGGGGTTCAACCAGGCCAAGGGCAAAGTCCTACCCCTGGGTTGGGGCAATCCATGGTTTCCCTCCAGGCTGAGGGATGATGGATGAGAGCAGCACTGAGGAGAAGGACTTGGGGCGCTGGGGAGGAGAAGGTTGAGAGGAGCCCCCCCGTGGGGTCCCAGCCCAGAACCCCCCCGTGTCCTGGGCTGCATCCAGAGCAGCGTGGCCAGCAGGGAGGGACGGGATTCTGCCCCTCTGCTCCGCTCCGGGGACACCTCCTCGGGAGAATTGTGTCCAGGTCTGGAATCCTCAGCAGAAGGAGGAGATGGAGCTGTTGGAAGGGGTCCAGAGGAGGCTCCAAGGATGCTGCGAGGGCTGCAGAACCTCCCGTCCGAGGACAGCTGAGAGAGTTGGGGTTGGGGAGAAGAGAAGGCTCCCAGGAGACCTCAGAGCAGCTTCCAGAGCCTGAAGGGGCTCCAGGAGAGCCGGAGAGGGGCTTCTTCCAAGGTCTTGGAGTGACAGAACGAGGGGGAATGGGATAAACTGGAGAGGGGCAGAGTTAGACTGGACACGAGGAGGAATTTCTTCATGGTGAGGGTGAGGAGGCCCTGGAACTGATTGCCCAGAGAAGCCACGACTGCCCCATACCTTGTGGAGATGTTCCAGGCCAGGTTGGATGGTTCTTGGAGCCCCTGATCCAGTGGGAGGTGTCCCTGCCCATGACAGGGGGTGGAACTGGATGGGCTTTGAGGTCCCTTCCAACCCAAACTATTCTATGTGAACGGAGCTTTTAGAACTTCCCTCGCTCTTCCAAGGAGAGCAGCAAACGGTTCCGTCCTCTACCTTCAAATTAAGAGCTCGGAAGCTTCCGCAGTGAAGTTCAAAGGAATTTCCGATACGGCTCAGTGAGTCGCTGCCCTATATTTATGATAAACGCACCTTCAAAAGCTCCAGAGATGGGGAAGAGCTTTAAACGGGTCAGTGAGAAGACTCCGAGAACCGTACGGAGCTTTGCTCCGTCTCAGTCCTGGAAAAAGCTCGGAGAAACGGAAAGATGGCATTTACCAAGAGGAGAAAAAAAAAAGGGAATGAGAATTTAATTTCTATCAGGAGCTCCAACCTCACGGACAAAAATAACGCTGGGTGACATCAGCTGGAGAGGAACCGATGACCCCATGATAGGCAGATGACAATAAGGTGGGTGGAAGTGTTAAACTGCTTAAGAGAGGCTCTGCAGAGGGATCCGGAGAAGCAGGATCCATGGATGGAGGGTCTGCAGAGGGATCTGGCCAGGCTGGATCCATGGATGGAGGCACCATCCACTCCTGCTGCCACCCCATGGATCCAGTCTGGTCAGATCCCTCTGGAGACCCTTCCTGCCCTCCATCCATGGATCCAGCCTGGCCAGATCCCTCTGGAGAGCCTTCCTGCCTCCATCCATGGATCCAGCCTGGCCAGATCCCTCTGGAGAGCCTTCCTGCCTCCATCCATGGATCCAGCCTGGCCAGATCCCTCTGCAGACCCTTCCTGCCCTCCATCCATGGATCCAGCCTGGCCAGATCCCTCTGCAGACCCTTCCTGCCCTCCATCCATGGATCCACCCTGGCCAGATCCCTCTGCAGACCCTTCCTGCCCTCCATCCATGGATCCAGCCTGGCCAGATCCCTCTGCAGAGCCTTCCTGCCTCCATCCATGGATCCAGCCTGGCCAGATCCCTCTGCAGACCCTTCCTGCCCTCCATCCATGGATCCAGCCTGGCCAGATCCCTCTGCAGACCCTTCCTGCCTCCATCCATGGATCCAGCCTGGTCAGATCCCTCTGGAGACCCTTCCTGCCCTCCATCCATGGATCCAGCCTGGCCAGATCCCTCTGCAGAGCCTTCCTGCCTCCATCCATGGATCCAGCCTGGCCAGATCCCTCTGGAGACCCTTCCTGCCTCCATCCATGGATCCATGGATAATCACGGAATCATTAAGGCTGGAAAAGACCTCTGAGCTCTTCCAGTCCAACCGTCACCCCGACCCCACCACGCGACCAAACCAAGTTGGAAGGTGCCGCGGCCACGTGGGGTTTGAACCCTTCAAGGATGAGACTCCACCACAGATGGAGACTCCACCTCTGCCAGGACTTCACCGCTCATTCCATGAAGACCTTTTTTCCCAAGGTCCGATCTAACCCTCCCGTGGTGCAACTCGAGGCCGTTCCTTCTCATCCCATCCCTTGTTCCTTGGAAGAAGAGACCAGCGCCCATCTTGCTCCGACCTCCTTTCCAGGAGCTGTGGAGAGTGATGAGGTCTCCTCGAGCCTCCTTTTCTCCAGACCAGACCATCCCAGGTCCCTCAGGTGCTCCTGACATCACTTGTTCTCCAGATCGTCCCTCAGCTTCTCCTCTGGACACCCTCTAGCAGCTCAATGTCCTCCTCATCCCAAGTCTTTTCCCTCTGGAATTCGTAGAGTGGCCTTCTCCTGACCTCTCTTCACCCACACAAGGACTTTCCAGGCTCCTCCCCGCGTCCTCTCTGACCTTGATATCTCCTCACAAGTTCTCTCCCTGTCAGCAAGAGCTTCCTCAAGAAGAAGCAGCTCTAAAGGACATCTCATGACCCAAGTTTGTAGATTCACAGCCGCTTCCAAGAACCAAGACCAAGACCTGCTGGTGGTTTCAAGCTCCACCAGCTCCTGACCTGCTGCCTCTGGACCTTCTCTGGTGGAACACACGCTGAGAATGAACTCGTTGCAGCGGTTCCTCCAGTTTCGGACCAATAAACTCCAAATAACTCAAGAAAATTCATCAAGCGTTCATCTTACAGCTGACCTACAACTCGGGTTTGATCAGAAGGTGTTGAGTGACCACATCTACACCACGGAAGGACAGGAGAGTTGCCTCAAGGAACAAAGGTTGACCAGAAAACCTCAAAATAGTCCTCCATGAAGAAAGGAACAGAACCACAACAACTGTCGCTTCCTTTCCTTCCGGGACCTTCATGATGGGGCACCTCCACAGCCATAATCACTGCTAAGACGGAGGTTGTCTTCTCCTGGCACACAAAGCCCAGTGAACAGCCCGAGCAGGAGAACATCTCAAGTAGGAAATGGCCTCCAGGATGCAAAGAGAGAGCGAAAAAGATCACAGAATCATTGAAGGGATTGGTTGGAAAAGAACTTGGAGATCATCGAGTCCAACCATACCTGCCCACCATTAAACCATAGCCCTGAGCACCTCATCTACCCATCTTCTGACCTTCTCTGGGGATGGAGACTAAAACATGTGGGAATTCACTCCAGGCTGGGGATGATGGGATGGGAGCAGCGCTGAGGAGAAGGACTTGGGGAGATGAGGAGATGAGGAGAAGGTTGAGAGGAGCCCCACCGTGTGCTCCCAGCCCAGAACCCCCCCGTGTCCTGGGCTGCATCCAGAGCAGCGTGGCCAGCAGGGAGGGACGGGATTCTGCCCCTCTGCTCCGCTCCGGGGACACCTCCTCGGGAGAATTGTGTCCAGGTCTGGAATCCTCCCCAGAAGGAGGAGATGGAGCTGTTGGAAGGGGTCCAGAGGAGGCTCCAAGGATGCTGCGAGGGCTGCAGAACCTCCCGTCCGAGGACAGCTGAGAGAGTTGGGGTTGGGGAGAAGAGAAGGCTCCCAGGAGACCTCAGAGCAGCTTCCAGTGCCTGAAGGGGCTCCAGGAGAGCCGGAGAGGGACTTCTTCCAAGGTCTTGGAGTGACAGGACAAGGGGGAACGGGGATAAACTGGAGAGGGGCAGAGTTAGAGTGGACATGAGCAGGAATTCCTTCACCATGAGGGTGGTGAGGCACTGGCCCAGGTTGCCCAGGGAAGCCGTGGCTGCCCCATCCCTGGGAGGGTTCAAGGCCAGGTTGGATGGTTCTTGGAGCCCCTGATCCAGCGGGAGGTGTCCCTGCCCATGGCAGGGGAGAGGACTGGATGGCTTTGAGGTCCCTTCCAACCCATCCCATTCCAGGATTCAGGTTGGAACTGGATGGGCTTTGAGGTCCCTTCCAACCCAACCCATTCCATGATTCCGGGTGGAACTGGATTCAAACCATGCCATGATTCAACGATTTTGCAGAAGACCTTTTCCAAGCTCCTCCCAGCTCAGGGTTCGGCTGATCCTTTATCTCGGCAACCTCCTCAATCCGCAGCAAACTCCGGCTGGTGGTGGCCCCAGGAGAAAAGGAGATCTTCCCTGATGCTCCCAAGACCCAAACCGAGCTGTAAGCTGCATCTTCCACCAACCACTGCTGGAACCACCAGGAGGACCACCGGCTCACAGCCTCTCCCACCCACCCCCAGCCCTGGGCTCTGCCTCAACATCAAAAAGGGAGAAGAAGAAAAGCTCAAACTCACCAACATCGGACTCTTTGTGGGTTTTGATGATCTCAGCCAACTCGAAATTTCCGGCGATGATGGCCACCTGAAAACGAGAAGGAAAGGAAGAGAGTTGAGCGGCTCCAAAGATCAACCAACGCTTTGCTCGCTTGGATGGATCGCGTCATATGGACCAAAACCAGCTGCTTCCCGTAGAGGACACGGAGCCAACGATTGCTCTGCCTCAGCTTACCCAGGAAGGAACCCTGAGGTGATAATCAACACTGTGGGGAGAGCGTACGGTGATGGTTTCTACACCGAGAGGAGCGTGGAGATAAGCGCTGCCCTCTTCTCAACATCTGGTGGTGAAGGGTCTACACCAGGTAGGAATTCATCTTGTTGGTACCAACAAGATGTTCTCCAGCCTGAAGCTCTTGGTTGGGTGATGAATCGTGACTTCCCAGACACCAAGTTCTCTCCATGGCTCATCTGAATGGACCACAGGACCACCACTCCGAGCTGGCCAAGAACCACCACCACCGCTGCCTCTATAAAGCCACGGCATTGTAGACCAACAGGAAATAATACTTAAAGATTAAGATGACCTTAAGGATCATCCACTTCCAACCCTACCATGGGCAGGGACACCTCCCGCTGGATCAGGGGCTCCAAGAACCATCCAACCTGGACTTGAACACCTCACTGTCTGTGTCATTGATGAAGATAGCAGTGATGAAGATATCAGTGATGAAGATATCATCGATGAAGATATCAGTGATGAAGATATCAGTGATGAAGATAACAGTGATGAAGATATCATCGATGAAGATATCATTGACAAAGATATCATTGATGAAGATATCAGTGATGAAGATATCAGTGATGAAGATATCATCGACAAAGATATCAGTGATGAAGATATCAACGAAGATATCATCGATGAAGATATCATTGACAAAGATATCATTGATGAAGATATCAGTGATGAAGATATCATCAATGAAGAATCATCAATGAAGATATCAGTGATGAAGGTATCAGTGATGAAGATAACAGTGATGAAGATATTACCGATGAAGATATCATCGATGAAGATATCAGTGATGAAGATATCAGTGACAAAGATATCAGTGATGAAGATATCAGTGATAAAGATATCATTGACAAAGATATCATTGATGAAGATATCAGTGATGAAGATATCAGTGACAAAGATATCAGTGAAGAAGATATCATTGATGAAGATATCATTGACAAAGACATCATTGATGAAGATATCGGTGATGAAGATATCAGTGACGAAGATATCAGTGATGAAGATATCAGTGATGAAGATATCAACGAAGATATCATCGATGAAGATATCATTGACAAAGATACCATTGATGAAGATATCAGTGATGAAGATAACAGTGATGAAGATATCATCGATGAAGATATCATCGACGAAGATATCAGTGATGAAGATATCAGTGATGAAGATACCATCGACGAAGATATCATTGACAAAGATATCAGTGACGAAGATATCAGTGATGAAGATATTACTGATGAAGATATCATTGATGAAGATATCAGTGATGAAGATATCATCAACAAAGATATCATCGACGAAGACATCATTGATGAAGATATCAGTGATGAAGACATCAGTGACAAAGATATCATCGAAGATATCATCGATGAAGATATCAGTGATGAAGATATCAGTGACGAAGATATCAGTGATGCAGATATCACTGATGAAGATACCTCGGGCAGCCTGATCCAGTGGGAGGTGTCCCTGCCCACCGCAGGAGGGTGGAACCGATCACCTTTAAAGTCCCTTCCAGCCCAAACCATTCTACAATTCCACGATATTAAACACCACTGGTGTTTAATATCCCTGAGGGACACCACCGGTCACGGATCTCCACGTGGCCATCAAGCCGTGCCGGGAGCTCCAGCCCTTCAACGCTTCCTCGTCCTCCTCCAAGAGCAGCTTTTCCAATACGAGGTTCATTTGCATTTCCCCACCAACTTGTGACGAAGGGCTATATTTAACTGAGTGAGTCAGGACGGCACCCACACCTCTCTACTATCGTCCTTCCTCAGCAGAAACAGTGCCACCACCCTCAGCTCCACGATGTTTGTGTGGCTTCTCCTCATTTGGCTCAAGCCCAGAACTGACGCTCCACCTCCTCAGCTGAAGCCGGGAGCGATCACGGATCATACGATGCTTACGGCTGGAAAAGATCTCTAAGATCATCCAATCCAACCATCACCCCAACCCCACCGTGACGACCAAACCATGGCCTGAAGCACCACATCTACGTGGGTTTCGAACCCCTTCCAGGGATGGAGACTCCACCACTGCCCTGGGCAGCTCTGCTACTGAAGACCTTTTCCCCGATATCCAATCTAAACCTCTCCTGGTGCAACTTGAGGCCGCGTCCTCTCATCCCATCCCTTGGTCCTTGGGAGAAGAGACCAGCGCCCACCTCACCACAACCTCCTTCTACGTAGTTGAAGTTGGAATGAAGGAAACCTTCGACCCTCAGCCTCCGCTTCTCCAGGCTCACCAGGGCCCTCAGAACCTTTGTTCTCCAGACCTTTCTCCATCTCCGTTCCCTTCTCTGGACTCTCCAGTCCCTCAATGTCTTTCTTGGAGTGAGGAACCAAAACTAAGCCCAGAATTCAAGGTGTGACCCCACCAGGAACTCTTCCTTCTGCGTTTGGCCGATGAGGAGCAAAGAAAACTGAGGAAGAACCTCAGGATTCCCCCAGTTTGGCTTCAAGTTGTGCTCCTTCCATGTCCCTCCTTCTACACACACACACACGTTTCCGAGGTCCTCTCGTGAAGGTCACAGTGTCCTCATGAGCAGCCAACTAAAGTCTCCACCAAAGGGCAAACGACCCAAATGGGGGGAAATCGGAAGGAAAAACAACCAAACCCTGTTGGGACGGGGCCAGAGGAGACTACGGAGATGGTCCAAGGGCTGGAGAACCTCTGCTCTCAGGACACGCTGGGGGAGAGTTGGGGATGTCCAGACTGGAGAAGGCTCCAGGGAGACCTCGGAGCAGCGTCCAGTGCCTGAAGGGGTTCCAGGAGAGCTGTGGAGGGGCTCTGGATCAGGGAGTGCAGTGACACCACGAGGAGAATGGTTTTGAGCTGCAAGAGGGGAGATTGAGATGAGATCTTGGGGAGAAATGTTCTCCTGTGAGGGTGGGGAGGCCCTGGAATCGGTTGTCCATGGAAGCCGTGGCTGCCCCATCCCTGGAGGTGTCCAAGGCCGGGTTGGATGGTTCTTGGAGCCCCTGATACAGTGGGAGGTGTCCCTGGGTTGGAACTGAATGGGCTTTGAGGTCCCTTCCAACCCAAACCATTCCAGGATTCAGGGTGGAACTGGATGGGCTTTGAGGTCCCTTCCAACCCATCCCATTCCAGGATTCAGGTTGGGATTGGATCGACTTTGAGGTCCCTTCCAACCCATCCCATTCCAGGATTCAGGTTGGAACTGTATGGGCTTTGAGGTCCCTTCCAACTCAAACCATTCCAGGATTCAGGGTGGAACTGGATGGGCTTTGAGGTCCCTTCCAACCCATCCCATTCCAGGATTCAGGTTGGGACTGGATGGGCTTTGAGGTCCCTTCCAACCCATCCCACTCCGTGATCCTACAAAACTGATAAAACGGGAAAGGAGAATTCAGACAAACCCTTTGAAATCCCTCAAACAAACAATTAATGAGAAATCCACTATAAAACCAAAACCCAATTAAGGTACAAACAACGACTCCCTTTGGATGAACATCTGAGGAATGATTCCTCCAACGAAGGGTGAGCATTTGTGGAGCATCTCCTGCTGTCGCACACAGCCAGGTGTCCCTCCCGGTCTCCCACCATCCCATCCCAGATCTCAGTTCCATGACAGGTGACACCACAGGCAACAGAAGGTCCCTCTCTCCCTTCCTCGGAAGTGTTACAAATTCCAGGGAAGGTGAGAAGGAACACCCTGGAGGAGAACATAAACTCATATAAATCCCCAGGGCAGAAGAAGAGCCCTTCTGGGTCCATCGTTCCATCCAACTTGGGAGAAGGAAAGGAGAGGAATGGATCTCGCAGGTTGCACTGTCACCTCAGGTGGTGCCTCACGGCACATCCCCGGCTCTGAAACCACGGATGGCGCTCCTGCGCCCGCCCACATTCTCCTGCACAGACCCACTTCTCCGAACGCAACCGCGGTGGTGAGACCATAGGAGAGACTGTGCCACCAACCGCGTCGTGGAATGGGTTGGGTTGGAAGGGACCTCAAAGCTCATCCAGTTCCAACCCAGGGACATCTCCTGCTGGATCAGGGGCTCCAAGAACCATCCAACCTGGCCTGGAACACCTCCAGGGATGGGGCAGCCACCCCTGCTCTGGACAACCTGGGCCAGGGCCTCTCCAACCTCCCAGGAGAACATTTCTCCCCAAGACCTCAACTCCATCTCCCCTCTTACAGCTCAAAACCATTCCACTCATCCTGTTCCACCACTCCTTGATCCAGAGCCCCTCTCCGGCTCTCCTGGAGCCCCTTCAGGCTCTGGAAGCTGCTCTGAGGTCTCCTGGGAGCCTTCTCTTCTCCCCAACCCCAACTCTCTCAGCTGTCCTCGGACGGGAGGTTCTGCAGCCCTCGCAGCATCCTTGGAGCCTCCTCTGGACCCCTTCCAACAGCTCCATCTCCTCCTTCTGGGGAGGATTCCAGACCTGGACACAATTCTCCCGAGGAGGTGTCCCCGGAGCGGAGCAGAGGGGCAGAATCCCGTCCCTCCCTGCTGGCCACGCTGCTCTGGATGCAGCCCAGGACACGGGGGGGTTCTGGGCTGGGACCCCACGTTGACGGCTCCCATGGAGCTTCTCACCCACCGGTCACCCACATCCACGATGGACCCAGGACAGAACTGTGCCTTTTCTTCTTTGTGATGGATTTAACCCATTCTCTCCTGGGTCATCACCGATTTATTCAGCCTCTTTTCTCAGTCGCGATAAAACTCGGCGCTTCCCGTGGTTGGAGGAACATTTTAGAGACCACGAGAAGACTCTCTGGTTGGGAACGATGTTCGGTCATCACGTCACGGGCTGGAAGTTGTCTGTTCTTTGAGGACGAGCGACCGTGTGCGTTGTTGACCAAACATAAGGGGGAATTTCTTCACCATGAGGCCCTGGAACAGGTTCCCCAGGGAATTTGTGGCTGCCCCATCCCTGGAGGTGTTCCAGGCCAGGTTGGATGGTTCTTGGAGCCCCTGATCCAGCGGGAGGTGTCCCTGCTCGTGGCAGGGGTGGGACTGGATGGGCTTGGAGGTCCCGTCCAACTTAAATCACTCCATGATCGATGATTCTCTCTTCTCCAGGACGTGCTCAGCCTCTTCCTTTCCATCCTGGCATGGTCTGGGCTTGGTCTTGTGGGTATCTCAGGGGCATCGCTGCTTCCTCCCGGGGAATTCCATCCAAACCGAGCAGAGAAGAGAGCAGTGGGGGCTGCCCCATCCCTGGAGGTGTTCCAGGCCAGGTTGGATGGTTCTTGGGAGCCCCTGATCCAGCGGGAGATGTCCCTGGGGATGGAACTGGATGGGCTTTGAGGTCCCTTCCAACCCATCCCATTCCAGGATTCAGGTTGGAACTGGATGGGCTTTGAGGTTCCTTCCAACCCATCCCATTCCAGGATTCAGGTTGGAACTGGATGGGCTTTGAGGTCCCTTCCAACCCATCCCATTCCAGGATTCAGGTTGGGACTGGATGGGCTTTGAGGTCCCTTCCAACCCAACCCATTCCAGGATTCAGGTTGGAACTGGATGGGCTTTGAGGTCCCTTCCAACTCATCCCATTCCAGGATTCACGTTGGAACTGGATGGGCTTTGAGGTCCCTTCCAACCCATCCCATTCCAGGATTCAGGTTGGAACTGGATGGGCTTTGAGGTCCCTTCCAACCCAAACCATTCCAGGATTCAGGTTGGGACTGGATGGGCTTTGAGGTCCCTTCCAACCCAACCCATTCCAGGATTCAGGTTGGGACTGGATGGGCTTTGAGGTCCCTTCCAACCCAAACCATTCCATGATTCTACGAATGAGGAGGAACCCAACCGCACCACCTCTCATGGGACGCGTGTTCTCCTCCCCATGTCCTGCCCCTGTGGGCATCTGGCAGAGCTTGAGGCCAGGGGCGGTCTTCTCAGCAGGGAACCGTTTGCATTCGCCTAACGAACTCATAAACCTCTAATTCAACTCGGCTCATCTCCAAAGCCTTCCTTCTTATCCTCATTTTCGGACCAATCTGCCCAGAAAGGTGGTTGAGTCACCACCCATAGAGGTATTCAAAAGGAGGGGAGATGACCTTCTTGTGGCTTTGTCGTGGACGCGTACGGTTGGAGATGATGATCTCAAAGCTCCTTTTCCAACCTAATGATTCTCCGCTCTGCTTTGATTCGCTCTCTCGCTCTTCTCATTCGAGGTTTGTCAGGTGAGAATCGATCGGGTTTGTGGCCTCCTGCTCCCTCCCTCCCACTCCTCCTCCGGTCTTCGGCGTGAGACTGATCTAATTCTGAGTCAGAAGACACCGCAGCTTCAATTACGCAGATGATCTCTCGCTGTAGAAGCGCTCCTGGAGTCGCACTGGGGTTACAGAGCGAAGAATCAGAGAAGGGGTTGGGTTGGAAGGACCTTAAGATCATACGGTTCCATCCCTGCCATGGGCAGGGACACCTCCCACCGGATCAGGGGCTCCAAGAACCATCCAACCTGGCCTGGAACCCCTCCAGGGATGGGGCAGCCACAACTTCTCTAGACGACCTGTTCTGGTGTCTCACCACCCTCACGGTGAAGAAACTCCTCCTCATGTCCAGTCTAACTCTGCCCCTCTACAGTTTATCCCCATTGCTCCTCGTCCTATCACCACAAAACCTTGGAAAAAGCCCCTCTCCAGCTCTCCTGGAGCCCCTTCAGGCTCTGGAAGCTGCTCTGAGGTCTCCTGGGAGCCTTCTCTTCTCCCCAACCCCAACTCTCTCAGCTGTCCTCGGACGGGAGGTTCTGCAGCCCTCGCAGCATCCTTGGAGCCTCCTCTGGACCCCTTCCAACAGCTCCATCTCCTCCTTCTGCTGAGGATTCCAGAACTGGACACACGGTTAACGGTGCCTTTGCTCTTCCCAATGTGTCTTAGAATCATAGAACCATGGCATGGGTTGGGTTGGAAGGGACACCAAAGCCCAAACAGTCCCAACCCTACCACGGGCAGGGACACCTCCCGCCGGATCAGGGGCTCCAAGAACCATCCAACCTGGCCTGGAACCCCTCCATGGATGGTAAGGACCAAACCCAAACAGCGGATGAAGTGAAATCAGAAAGAATCGGAGTTAACCGGAGATTTTCTTTACAAAGAAAAAAACCCCACTCCATTTGAGACTATTTGGTTGCCGGGACAACGCGACGGCCAACGGCAGAGTTCGGAGCACACTGTCTCTTTTAAAGCAACCGGATCCAAACCTTGGGAGAAAACACACCCAACGAAGCTAAAGGAGTGGGGCTGGAGAACCTCAGGAGGGTCAACCAGGCCAAGGGCAACGTCCTACCCCTGGGTTGGGGCAATCCATGGTTTCCATCCAGGCTGAGGGATGATGGATGGGAGCAGCCCTGAGGAGAAGGACTTGGGGCGCTGGGGAGGAGAAGGTGGAGAGGAGCCCCACCGTGGGGTCCCAGCCCAGAGCCCCCCCGTGTCCTGGGCTGCATCCAGAGCAGCGTGGCCAGCAGGGAGGGACGGGATTCTGCCCCTCTGCTCCGCTCCGGGGACACCTCCTCGGGAGAATTGTGTCCAGGTCTGGAATCCTCAGCAGAAGGAGGAGATGGAGCTGTTGGAAGGGGTCCAGAGGAGGCTCCAAGGATGCTGCGAGGGCTGCAGAACCTCCCGTCCGAGGACAGCGGAGAGAGTTGGGGTTGGGGAGAAGAGAAGGCTCCCAGGAGACCTCAGAGCAGCTTCCAGAGCCTGAAGGGGCTCCAGGAGAGCCGGAGAGGGACTGTTCCCAAAGGGATGGAGTGACAGGACGAGGGGGAACGGGGATAAACTGGAGAGGGGCAGAGTTAGACTGGACAGGAGGTAGAACTTCTTCACCAAAAGGGTTCTGAGGCCCCGGCAGAAGCTGCCCAGAGCAGTGGTGGCTGCCCCATCCCTGGAGGGGTTCCAGGCCAGGTTGGATGGTTCTTGGAGCCCCTGATCCAGCGGGAGGTGTTCCTGACCACGGCAGTGGTGGAACTGGATGGGCTTTGAAGTCCCTTCCAACCCAAACCATTCCATGATTCTATCATCTGCCCATCTTTTAAGCCCCTCCAGGGATGGAGACTCCACCACCGCCCTGGACAGCCTCTGCCGGGGCCTCAGAACCCTTTTGGTGAAGAAGTTCTACCTGACGTCCAATCTGAATAGGTTGAGCAAAGCAGATGGATTGATAACAGATGATGGACACCATCAGGTCATAAGAAGCAAAGCAACCTGATGGTCTCCAAGTTCTTGGGATGAGCAAAGCAACTGAAGATCACAGAACCACTTGGTTGGAGAAGACCTTTAAGATGGAATCCAACCATCCCTATCCATGACTAAACCACATCCCAGAGAACCTCATCTCCCCATCTTCTAAAGCCCTCCAGGGACAGCGACTCAACCTGGCCAGGAAAGCTGCTCAGCATCCTCAGCAGTGGTAGAGTTGGTGGAACAACATCTCCAGCCCAGGAAGAAGAGGGATTTAGGAGCCGGCAGGCAAGAGTCCCACCGGAGACGGGAATATCGGAGGATCACGAGCTGAAAATGAGTCAACAAAGTCACATTGCGGCAGAAAAGGGAAACCGGAGAAGGACTTACAATGAGTAACCTTCTCTCTACCACACGTGATGTAACATCTCCACCTTGTGAGGACCACGCTGGGCTTCAGCCGGAGAAGGTTCCCTTGAGGAAACGGAGTTAAAGGAAACCTATAGGAAGCACCACCGGCAACGATTGCTCGGATTCCGCTTCCCACGGCCCTGGAGGAGTCATGGAATGGGTTGGAAGGAACCACGAAGGTCATCCAGGTCAACCTCACGCTTGGGCAACGCGGCCTTGGAGAGCAGAAGATGGGAAGGGAAGGGAAGGGAAGGGAAGGGAAGGGAAGGGAAGGGAAGGGAAGGGAAGGGAAGGGAAGGGAAGGGAAGGGAAGGGAAGGGAAGGGAAGGGAAGGGAAGGGAAGGGAAGGGAAGGGAAGGGAAGGGAAGGGAAGGGAAGGGAAGGGAAGGGAAGGGAAGGGAAGGGAAGGGAAGGGAAGGGAAGGGAAGGGAAGGGAAGGGAAGGGAAGGGAAGGGAAGGGAAGGGAAGGGAAGGGAAGGGAAGGGAAGGGAAGGGAAGGGAAGGGAAGGGAAGGGAAGGGAAGGGAAGGGAAGGGAAGGGAAGGGAAGGGAAGGGAAGGGAAGGGAAGGGAAGGGAAGGGAAGGGAAGGGAAGGGAAGGGAAGGGAAGGGAAGGGAAGGGAAGGGAAGGGAAGGGAAGGGAAGGGAAGGGAAGGGAAGGGAAGGGAAGGGAAGGGAAGGGAAGGGAAGGGAAGGGAAGGGAAGGGAAGGGAAGGGAAGGGAAGGGAAGGGAAGGGAAGGGAAGGGAAGGGAAGGGGGGGGATCCGAGTGGGAAAGGAGGCAGCTGCCACCAGGCCAAAAATAATCTGTCATCACGCACGGAGAAGAAATGGCTTGAAAATAGGAGCAGAAGACTCAGGTGAGATATCAGAGGAGCTTCATGAGCTGCAGAAGGTTGAAAGAGTGGGAGCAGATGGCTTTGGGGGCCACAGCGGATGTAGGGAAGAACACGGCGCCAGCTCGGAAGACACCAAAGCTCTCCAGATCCACCTGGTTGGCAGCCCTGCCCTTGTGGATATGGACCGTTCCCCCCGGAGCTCCATCCTTGGAGGTGTTGAAGACCAGGATGGATGGTTCTTGGAGCCCCCGATCCACTGGGAGGTGTCCCAGCCCGTGGCTGTGCAGCCAACACCAAAGCGTTGACCCTCAAAGAGAGCCCTGGAGAACACAGAAGGTTCTTTCTCACTGGGGTTCCTTCTCCATCCAAGGTTTCTACTGTCTTCTCCAGCAGCGGAGCCGGGTCTGACCAAGGGGAGACAGGAACGGCTGTCACCTCCCGGTCAGAGAATCATGGAATGGGTCGGAAGGGACCTCCGAGCCCATCCAGTTCCATCTCAAATCATGGAATGGTTTGGGTTGGAAGAGAACTTAAAGATCATCCGGTCCCACCACTGCCATGGGTTGGAACACCTCCCACTGGATCAGGAGCTCCAAGAACCATCCAACCTGGTCTGGAACCCCTCCAGGGATGGAGCTTCGGGGGGAATGGTCCATATCCATAAGGACAGGGCAGCCAACCAGGCGGATCTGGCCAGGTTGGAGGTACAGGAGCTCCAGGAAGTTGAAAGAGGACACATTCCAAGTCCTGGTGGAAGGGCAGAAGCCGCCACGCAGAGTGGGGAGATGTTCACCCCATGGATTTGGGAGACAACGGCCGGGTTAGAGCCATCGGAGCGGTGACTATTGCGAAGGGGACCTCCTTTCCTCTCACACACTTCTCATGGAAGACCTCCCTCAAACCATGTCTCACCATCTGGAGATCCAACCCTGGTGGGACACAGTGCCCACGGCCTCTCTGCAACACCAGAGGGGATCATCGTTCCGATGAAGGTCACAGAGAGTCATAAGGTTGGAAAAGACCTTGGAGATCATCAAGTCCACCTGTCCCCGTCCACTACCAAACCATAACCCCAAACATCTCATCTCCTCATCTTCTAAACCCTTCCAGGGATGGGGAAGTCCTTCCAGGGACTCCACCACCGCCCTGGACACCATCTGCCAGGGCTTCACCGCCCTTTCCATGAAGACGTTTTTCCCCCAATATCCAACCGAAAACTCTCCAGCACGACTTGAGGTCATCTCCTCTCCTCCCATCCCTTCTCCCTTGGGCGAAGAGACCACCACCCACCTCGCTCCAACCTCCTTTGAGGTCGATGCAGCTCGCCAGAAGCTGGGGAGATGCTCTGTGGTGTCCTTCACCCCAAACCCACTCTGCTCCTGCTCTCCTCCCGGCCACGAGAAGGTCAGATGGGTCCCAGCGCTCCACATCCCTCTCCTCGAAGCTCCTCAAGAAGGCTCTTTGCAAAGCCATGGGATGGAGAGGAACCAGATGGAGCTCTGGTGGCCACATCCAAACCCACGTGTGCAGCAAGGAGGACAATCACCCCTTTTCTCCCCAACCCTTCGTCCCCGCGCGGCGCTCAGTCCTCGTCCTCCCCAGGAGGGACCCAACCCCGTGTCCCCGAGCAGGTGACACCTCTCCAACCCTCCAACCTCTCCAACCCTCTCGAGGAGTCCCCTCGGGCCACCAACACCCGGTGTCTAAGCAACAGCAGCCATCAAACAACAGGAGGAACGTGCAGGAGAAGACCTTGAAGAGCATCAAGGTCCCAACCGTCCCTGTCCACCACTAAACCACATCTCTGAGGACCTCATCTCCTCATCTTCTAAACCCTTCCAGGGATGAGGGACTCCACCACCGCTCTGGACAGGGGCTGAGAACCCTTTCCATGAAGAGATCCTTCCTGATGTCCAACCTGAAGCTGCCCTGGAGCAACCTGAGGCCGTTCCCATCACTGTCAGTCCAAGTAGACCTTGGATGAGAAGAGACCTCTTGCACCACCATCTCCTGCCCACGATCTGCAAACTTCCGGAGGCCCTTCCACTCCGAGGTGACTCAGTTTCCCTTTTCCACCCACGTTCCCCAACGTAGTTCCTGGTGAAGCTCTTCCAGACCATCGCTCCTCTTAGAGCCACAGAATCCCGAGGTTGGAAAAGACCTTGGAGGTCATCAAGTCCAACCATCCTGTGGCCTGAGGTCTTCTAACTCCAAGTTGAGGTTCACCAAACCGAGTTCAGGCGCATTCACCACTGTGGCCGCACTGTCCTTTGTTTCTGCTCCTTCTCCAACTACAGAGAAGAGGAACATCTCCTTCCCACCTCCGTTGCACACAACCACCATGAGATACCACCATCGACCCTTCTCAGGTGTCCTCTTTCCCATCTCCTGCTCCAGCGATGAAGCCGGAGTCAGAATAGATGTCCTCAACCCATGGCTTTGCTCCTCTAAGTTGTCTCACCACCCGCTCAAGACACAAGGACCTCTGTGGTCCATGAGAAACCACCATGAGAAACCACCATCGACCCTTCCCAGGTGTCCTCTTTCCCATCTCCTGCTCCAGCCATGAAGCCGAAGTCATAATAGATGTCCTCAATCCATGGCTTTGCTCCTCAAAGCTTGTCCCACCACCCGTCCAAGACACAAGGACTTCTGTGGTCCACAAGAAACCACCATGAGATACCACCACGGACCCTTCTCAGGTGTCCTCTTTCCCATCTCCTGCTCCAGCGGTGAAGCCGGAGTCACAACAGACGTCCTCAACCCATGGCTTTGCTCCTCAAAGCTTATCCCACCACCCGCCCAAGACACAAGGACCTCTGTGGTCCATGAGAAACCACCATCGACCCTTCCCAGGCGTCCTCTTTCCCATCTCCTGCTCCAGCCATGAAGCCGAAGTCACAATAGATGTCCTCAATCCATGAGTTTGCTCCTCAAAGCTTGTCCCACCACCCACCCAAGACACAAGGACCTCTGTGGTCCACGAGAAACCACCATGAGATACCACCATCGACCCTTCCCAGGTGTCCTCTTTCCCATCTCCTGCTCCAGCGATGAAGCCGGGGTCACAATAGATGTCCTCAACCCACCAGTTTGCTCCTCTAAGTTGTCCCACCACCCGCCCAAGACACAAAGACCTCTGGGGTCCATGAGAAACCACCATGAGAAACCACCATCGACCCTTCCCAGGTGTCCTCTTGCCCATCTCCTGCTCCAGCGACGAAGCCGGAGTCACAATAGATGTCCTCAATCCATGAGTTTGCTCCTCAAAGCTTGTCCCACCACCCACCCAAGACACAAGGACCTCTGTGGTCCATGAGAAACCACAATTGACCTTTCCCAGGTGTCCTCTTTCCCATCTCCTGCTCCAGCGATGAAGCCGGAGTCAGAACAGATGTCCTCAACCCATGGCTTTGCTCCTCAAAGCTTGTCCCACCACCCGCCCAAGACACAAGGACCTCTGTGGTCCACGAGAAACCACCATCAACCTTTCCCGGGTGTCCTCTTGCCCATCTCCTGCTCCAGCGGTGAAGCCGGACTCAGAACAGATGTCCTCAACCCATGGCTTTGCTCCTCTAAGTTGTCCCACCACCCGCCCAAGACACAAGGACCTCTGTGGTCCACGAGAAAACACCATGAGATACCACCTTCAACCCTTCTCAGGTGTCCTCTTGCCCATCTCCTGCTCCAGCGATGAAGCCGGAGTCACAATAGATGTCCTCAACCCATGGCTTTGCTCCTCTAAGTTGTCCCACCACCCACCCAAGACACAAGGACCTCTGTGGTCCATGAGAAACCACCATGAGAAACCACCATCGACCCTTCCCAGGTGTCCTCTTTCCCATCTCCTGCTCCAGCCATGAAGCCGAAGTCATAATAGATGTCCTCAATCCATGAGTTTGCTCCTCAAAGCTTGTCCCACCACCCGCCCAAGACACAAGGACTTCTGTGGTCCACAAGAAACCACCATGAGATACCACCACGGACCCTTCTCAGGTGTCCTCTTTCCCATCTCCTGCTCCAGCGGTGAAGCCGGAGTCACAACAGACGTCCTCAACCCATGGCTTTGCTCCTCAAAGCTTATCCCACCACCCACCCAAGACACAAGGACCTCTGTGGTCCACAAGAAACCACCATGAGATACCACCACCGACCCTTCCCAGGTGTCCTCTTTCCCATCTCCTGCTCCAGCGATGAAGCCGGAGTCACAATAGATGTCCTCAACCCATGGCTTTGCTCCTCTAAGTTGTCCCACCACCCACCCAAGACACAAGGACCTCTGTGGTCCATGAGAAACCACCATGAGAAACCACCATCGACCCTTCCCAGGTGTCCTCTTTCCCATCTCCTGCTCCAGCCATGAAGCCGAAGTCATAATAGATGTCCTCAATCCATGAGTTTGCTCCTCAAAGCTTGTCCCACCACCCGCCCAAGACACAAGGACTTCTGTGGTCCACAAGAAACCACCATGAGATACCACCACGGACCCTTCCCAGGTGTCCTCTTTCCCATCTCCTGCTCCAGCCATGAAGCCGAAGTCACAATAGATGTCCTCAATCCATGAGTTTGCTCCTCAAAGCTTGTCCCACCACCCACCCAAGACACAAGGACCTCTGTGGTCCACGAGAAACCACCATGAGATACCACCATCGACCCTTCCCAGGTGTCCTCTTTCCCATCTCCTGCTCCAGCGATGAAGCCGGGGTCACAATAGATGTCCTCAACCCATGGCTTTGCTCCTCTAAGTTGTCCCACCACCCGCCCAAGACACAAAGACCTCTGGGGTCCATGAGAAACCACCATGAGAAACCACCATCGACCCTTCCCAGGTGTCCTCTTGCCCATCTCCTGCTCCAGCCATGAAGCCGGAGTCAGAACAGACGTCCTCAACCCATGGCTTTGCTCCTCTAAGTTGTCCCACCACCCGCCCAAGACACAAGGACCTCTGTGCCTCACCTGGAACGCCGTCTGGCTGTTGAAGTTCCGGATCTCTTTGCTGGCACCGCGGAAGAGGAGGACCCGAGCGCAGCTCTCCTGGCAAAGCAACCGAGGGGGCAAGGAGAAGACAACCATTAGAACGACAGGATGGTGGTAACCAAGGTGCAGATCACAGGGTTTGACGGCGCTCCGAAAGCCACCAAGAGGATGGAAGGGCGCTCAACCTCTGCCAGATGCTCACCCCAACCTGACCACGTTCATCTGTCACCCCAAGGGCAAAGCTACGGGCACGGTGGCCACCACGGAGAATGGGATGGGTTGGAAGGGACCTCAAAGCCCATCCAGTTCCATCTCCAACCATGGAATGGGTTGGGTTGGAAGGGACCTCAAAGCCCATCCAGTTCCATCTCCAACCATGGAAAAGGTTGGGTTGGAAGGGACCTCAAAGCCCATCCAGTTCCATCTCAAACCATGGAAAAGGTTGGGTTGGAAGGGTCCTCAAAGCCCATCCAGTTCCACCTCAAACCACGGAATAGGTTGTGTTGGAGGGGACCTTAAAGCCCATCCAGTTCCATCTCCAACCATGGAATAGGTTGGGTTGGAAGGGTCCTCAAAGCCCATCCAGTTCCACCTCCAACCATGGAATAGGTTGTGTTGGAAAAGGTCTCCCACCCAACGGTGATGGGGGCCTGCGGTGGAGGAGGGAGCAGGAACCCGAGGAACGAGTCTAGAACCGCTTAGGTGGTCATCAGCAGAACCACCTGAGGACGGGAAGAGGTGAAACCACTCTTTCCTCTTTCACCGGGATCCGGAGGAGCAGAGAAGGTGAGAAGAGTTTGGGACGGAAGGGACCTCAAAGCCCATCCGGTGCCAACCTGAATCTTGGAATGGGTTGGGTTGGAAGGGACCTCCAAGCCCATCCAGGGCCCCTCCCTGCCATGGGCATGGACACCTCCCGCTGGATCAGGGGCTCCAAGAACCATCCAACCTGGCCTGGAACACCTCCAGGGATGGGGCAGCCACAGCTTCCATGGACAACCTGGGCCAGGGCCTCACCACCCTCATGGTGAAGAAATTCCTCCTCCTGTCCAGTCTAACTCTGCCCCTCTCCAGTTTATCCCCGTTCCCCCTCGTCCTGTCACTCCAAGACCTTGGAAGAAGTCCCTCTCCGGCTCTCCTGGAGCCCCTTCAGGCTCTGGAAGCTGCTCTGAGGTCTCCTGGGAGCCTTCTCTTCTCCCCAACCCCAACTCTCTCAGCTGTCCTCGGACGGGAGGTTCGCAGCCCTTGCAGCATCCTTGGAGCCTCCTTTGCACCCCTTCCAACAGCTCCATGGGCAGGGACACCTCCCGCTGGATCAGGAGCTCCAAGAACCATCCAACCTGGCCTGGAACCCCTCCAGGGATGGAGCAGCCACCACTGCTCTTGACAACCTCTTCCATGGCCTCCCCTACTCTGATGGTGAAGAAGTTCCTCCCACCGCCTGGTCCCCATCTGCTGGTGTCCACTCTCAGGACCTTCTCACCTGGTTATAGAGAGCGCAGATATGGAGCGCGGTGTTTCCTGAGGCGTTCTGGGCCGTCATGTCAGCGCCGTAGAAGAGGAGATGCTCCAAGTGTTGGACGTGGCCGTAGCGACACGCCTGCTCGAGACCCAAAGCCGTACAGAGAAAAGAGAGAGAAAGGACATCAGGGACCCGCTGGAAGGTGGTCCAACCCATAACCTCCTCTGATGGCTTCATCCGCGCTAAGAAGATTGAATGAGGTTGGAGACGGAACCTGGAAAAATCCCGTTGAGGCACGCGGACAACTTTGGCCTTTGAGTAATGTCCACCTGAGTATCAACCAAACCACCGCGACCTCTCTTCAAGTTTGGGATCAGCATCCAAGCGGCACCAGGACCTCCTCCAGGTCATGGTAGCCACTTCAAAAGAAGCCCTGAAGCAGCTAACGAGGAGGAGATGGGACTCAAAGTGTCTCGTTGGGTGCTTTGAGGTTTATCTTCTACGTTTGGTCCATCCTGGGAGCTCAAAGATCTGCCAGGCCAAGGTGGGATGGAGGCGGTGAGGAGCGCGGTGACATCCAGGAGGTCACAAACGCATCTCATTATTGAGGCTCCTCCTTGGCTCATCCACCTTGATAAGGGCTGAGAGTTGGGTGCTTCGGAAGACCCAAAGACAACGTCCTCCAGATGGTCCAAGACACAATGATCGCTTCTCCCAGAAGGTCTTGAAGGACAAAGCCACCGGAGGTCCTTTAACCCCAAGGTCCGATTTACCCTTCGCCAAACCCTTTTGTCAATGTGTCCAACGGGGACACGGACAACTGTGGTTCGAACCCAAGATGCCTCCAGGGTTGGATTGAGACCCCAAAGCTCTGTTCCGTGAGCTGAGGAGGATCTCAGATGCTCCCAACCCAGAAGAAACCAGGCTGAGCCTTGACCTGGGATGGGAACCAGAGCACACCACGTGCATGTCCTCCACACCAGATCCTGTCCACCTCTGCCACCGCCCGCTGGACACTGCGTCCCCGTGGGACCTGAAGGGATGGAGACAGGCCAAGCCCTTCCACGGTCACCCCAACCTTCTCCCAACCCACCTGGTGGATCTCCTGCCAACCGTTCTCGTCCACGCAGCCGAGGCGGGCGTAGTCGTGGAGCAGGAGCTCGCAGCAGTAGGGATCTCCTCCCACCATGGCACTGTGGTAGAGGGGCGTCAGCCCTCGGCTGTCCTTGTAGTCCGGAGAGGCCCCGAGGTCCAACAGCGTCTGCAAGGGAAGAACTTCACTCGCTGCGCAGCTTCAGGAGGTCACGCGGTAGGACAACCTATCTCGCTGGAGGTCCGTGATGCTCCAACCATGGTGGAATCATGGAATCAGGGAATAGTTTGGGTTGGAAGGATCTCCACCTGCCATGGGCAGGGACACCTCCCGCTGGATCAGGGGATCCAAGAACCATCCAACCTGGCCTGGAACCCCTCCAGGGATGGGGCAGCCACAAATTCCATGGACAACCTGGGCCAGGGTCTCCACACCCTCATGGTGAAGGAATTCCTCCTCATGTCCAGTCTAACTCTGCCCCTCTCCAGTTTATCCCATTCCCCTCGTTCTGTCACTCCAAGACCTTGGAAGGAGTCCCTCTCCGGCTCTCCTGGAGCCCCTTCAGGCTCTGGAAGCTGCTCTGAGGTCTCCTGGGAGCCTTCTCTTCTCCCCAACCCCAACTCTCTCAGCTGTCCTCGGACGGGAGGTTCTCAGCCCTCGCAGCATCCTTGGAGCCTCCTCTGGACCCCTTCCAACAGCTCCATCTCCTCCTTCTGCTGAGGATTCCAGAACTGGACACAATTCTCCCGAGGAGGTGTCCCCGGAGCGGAGCAGAGGGGCAGAATCCCGTCCCTCCCTGCTGGCCACGCTGCTCTGGATGCAGCCCAGGACACGGGGGGGTTCTGGGCTGGGACCCCACGGTGGGGCTCCTCTCCACCTTCTCCTCCCCAGCGCCCCAAGTCCTTCTCCTCAGCGCTGCTCCCATCCCATCATCCCTCATCCTGGACTGAAACCATAGATCGCCCCAATCCAGGTGTAGGACCTTCCCTGTGGCCTGGTTGAACCTCCTGAGGTTCTCCAGCCCCTCTTCTCCAGCCTCTCCAGGTCCCTCTGGATCCATCCCATCCTTCCCACGTGGCCACTGCCCCACTCAGCTCAGTGTCACCTCCAAACGCGCTGAGGGTGACCTCAACCTCTCTGTCTGTGTCACTGATGGAGATATTGAACATCACCGCTCCCAATGTGAAGCCGTGAGGGACACCACTGCTCACGGATCTCCATCTGGACTTGGAGCTATTGACCACTACTCTTTGAATAGGACCACCCAACCCGTTTCTTTTCCACCGCACCGTCCACCCACCCCATCCACCTCTCTCCAATTTAGAGAGAAGGATGTTGGGGGACCGTGTCAAAGGCTTGACAGAAGTCCTGCTAGATCCCATCCCTTGGTTCACCCGTGTCCACCGCTGCCGTCACCCCTTCCTAGAAAGCCACTTGGTCATCGAGGAAGGCGGTGTCCACCCCACCTTCCCCTCAACGCTCACATCTCCAACCCTTCAGTGATGGGCGCTGCTCCATGAGCCACCCAAGAGGTGCTTTGGCCCAACCTGGAGGACCAAGAAGCCTGGATGGGGTGGGAGGAGGAACCGGTGCGAGGACAGAAGGTAGAGGAGAAAGAGAACCTCCCCGTGGTGGTTCCTCACCAGGAGAGCCGCGTGGTTCCGGCACTGGACGGCTTTGTGGAGAGCCGTCATTCCTTCCCGCGTCCGGAAGTCCAGGTGAGCTCCTCCGTTGCGAAGCGTCTTGATCATCTCGGTGCTGAGCTCCAGCTGAGCGGCCGCGGTGAGGGGACACTCTGCGGAGGAGCACCGAGAGAGAGATGGGTGAGAACCTGGAGAACCCCCCACAACCCCTCCATAGGCACCGCCGGACTCTCATCCCATCCCAGAGTGGTGGGGTTGG
Organism: Cuculus canorus; assembly: GCF_017976375.1. Lineage (NCBI taxonomy): Eukaryota > Metazoa > Chordata > Aves > Cuculiformes > Cuculidae > Cuculus > Cuculus canorus. Next base: position 208,487,503 of record NC_071401.1, read on the forward strand.
AAGTGCCCTCTGGAGCTCACCCGGTGCTCCAGCAAGGTCACCTCCAGCTGGTTGCACGCCCACATCCAGGTGGGTTGGGCTTCTCCAAAGGAGGAGACTCCACGCCCACCCTGGGTGGCCGTTTCCAGCCTTCCACCACCTCATGGGAAAGAAGGTTTTCCTCATGTTGAGATGGAACCTTGCTCAGATCTTCCACCCGGCCACCAGCAGCGAAGGAGCTCCTCGTTCCCCTCACCCCCACACACGTCCCGGTTCTCCCCGTGCCAAGGGATGGAGATGGAGCTGCTGGTTTGGAGGGAGACCATCACCACCACCATCCACAGGGCTGTCCTGAGCCCCTCGGTGTCCCACAGCTGCTCCTCACCACCACCTCGTGTCACCTCCTGCGAGCTCCAAAGGGGAAACGCTGATCAAGAAGATGAGGAACGTCCCTCAAGGAACGGAGGAGCCTCAACAAACTCAACGTCTGGTTCAGTCCCGGCTCCAACCAGGACCAGGGCTGCCTCCCAGGACCACCCAACACATCAGGACTCGTTCCACTTAAGGGTATCAGTGGATCAGGAGAATTCCACGGATGTTCCTCACCAGGCCCTGCTCCAGGCATCGGCTTCCATGGTTCCGTGCGGTTAAATCACGGTGTCTCGGAACGGTTTGGGTTGGAAGGGACCTCCAAGGCCATCCGGTCCCACTCCTGCTATGGGCAGGGACACCTCCCGCTGGATCAGGGGCTCCAAACCTCATCCAACCTGGTCCCATCCAACTCACAGGAGAACGTTTCTCCCCAAGATCTCATCTCATCTCACCTCCATCTCCCCTCTTTCGGCTCAAAACCGTTCCCCTCGTCCTGTTCCTGCAATCCCTGATCCAGAGCTTCTCCACAGCTCTCCTGGAGCCCCTTCAGGCACCGGAAGGTCCCTCTGAGGTCTCCTGGGAGCCTTCTCTTCTCCCCAACCCCAACTCTCTCAGCTGCCCTCGGACGGGAGGTTCTGCAGCCCTCGCAGCATCCTTGGAGCCTCCTCTGGACCCCTTCCAACAGCTCCATCTCCTCCTTCTGCTGAGGATTCCAGACCTGGACACAATTCTCCCGAGGAGGTGTCCCCGGAGCGGAGCAGAGGGGCAGAATCCCGTCCCTCCCTGCTGGCCACGCTGCTCTGGATGCAGCCCAGGACACGGGGGGGTTCTGGGCTGGGACCCCACGGTGGGGCTCCTCTCCACCTTCTCATCATCTCCCCAAGTCCTTCTCCTCAGCGCTGTTCCCATCCATCATCCCCATCATCTACTGAATCCATGGATTGCCCCAACCCATGGGTAGGACGTTGCCCTTGGCCTGGTTGAACCTCCTGAGGTTCTCCAGCCCCTCTTCTCCAGCCTGTCCAGGTCCCTCTGTATCCATCCCGTCCTTCTGGTTCTCCTGCCCCACTCCACCAGGCGTCACCAAGGACGAGGAAGGAGAAGTTACGGTGTCCGTGATGATCTAAGGTGCCACAAACGTGGTCGAAGAAGAAGGAGGACTCAGTGTCAGGAACTACTTAGAACATCTCTGCAATCTCCACCCCTGGAGACGTTGTGGATGAAGGATCTCCATCACCACAGCGGTTCGCGAAAGGACAACTCAGAACCGAAGAACAGAACTAACGGAGCTTCTTCTGCCTCTGAGGACTCCAAAGCACCGGAAACACCATCGTTTATTTATTCCTTCTCTTGAAATCGTGGTTGGACATCAGCCCACGGTTCCATCACTTCACTGATGACCCTCAAAGCTCCCGGTTAAAAACTCACTGGAGAAGTTTTGCCAACGAAGGGAAAACGAAGGGTTTGGAAGCTCTGAGGAGAGAGGAGCATTGATGGCTTCAAAGTGGTCTTTTCCTTCTCCGCACGCACGATCCGTGCGGGTCCTTCAAGGAGATGGTGATGAGAGGGCAACAAAACTCGGACACCTTTATGAAAGACGGTGTTTCCTCCTCCTTCCTTCAAGGACCTTCTCGGAGGGAAAGACCCAAAACTCAACCCCGGAGTGGAGCTGTGTCCTCCCCAGGGGGACAATCCCTTCCCGGCTCCTGGTGACCACCCCACGGCTGAGCCCGGCCAGGATGCCATTGGCCTTCGTGGCCACCGCGGCCACCGCTGCCTCCTGGTCAACCGCCGGTGACCAACACCCCCGGGGCCTTCTCCATGGGGCACTTTCCAGCTGCTCTTCCCACGCCTGGAGCTGCTCGGGGTTGTTGGGACCCAAGAGCACCACCCGACCTTGGCCTGGTTGGACCTCATCCATGGATCCATCCTGGCCAGATCCCTCTGCAGAGCCTTCCTGCCCTCCATCCATGGATCCAGCCTGGCCAGATCCCTCTGCAGAGCCTTCCTGCCTCCATCCATGGATCCAGCCTGGCCAGATCCCTCTGCAGAGCCTTCCTGCCCTCCATCCATGGATCCAGCCTGGCCAGATCCCTCTGCAGACCCTTCCTGCCCTCCATCCATGGATCCATCCTGGCCAGATCCCTCTGGAGAGCCTTCCTGCCCTCCATCCATGGATCCATCCTGGCCAGATCCCTCTGGAGAGCCTTCCTGCCCTCCATCCATGGATCCAGCCTGGCCAGATCCCTCTGCAGACCCTTCCTGCCTCCATCCATGGATCCAGCCTGGCCAGATCCCTCTGGAGAGCCTTCCTGCCCTCCATCCATGGATCCAGCCTGGCCAGATCCCTCTGCAGACCCTTCCTGCCTCCATCCATGGATCCATCCTGGCCAGATCCCTCTGCAGACCCTTCCTGCCCTCCATCCATGGATCCAGCCTGGCCAGATCCCTCTGCAGAGCCTTCCTGCCCTCCATCCATGGATCCAGCCTGGCCAGATCCCTCTGCAGAGCCTTCCTGCCCTCCATCCATGGATCCAGCCTGGCCAGATCCCTCTGCAGAGCCTTCCTGCCTCCATCCATGGATCCAGCCTGGCCAGATCCCTCTCCAGACCCTTCCTGCCCTCCATCCATGGATCCAGCCTGGTCAGATCCCTCTGGGTCTCCATACCCAGATGGACACTTCCTCCCAGCTCGGCCTCATCTTCTCTCATCACTTTGCTAAGGAGACATTCGATGCCTCCATCGCGGTCATCGATGAAGACACTGAGCAGGACTGGGCCCACCCCGAGCCATTGGGTCACCACTTGTGCCCATCCTCCAAGTGGTCTGAGCTCCATCCCTCCTTGCTCCCACCCAGGCAGATGTCCATCCAGGAGAAGCTGCTCCTGTCCTGGCTGGTGGCACTCCGTTTCTTGCGCAGAAAGCCACGAGAACCCAAGTCAAAAGCTCTTCTCAAGCCCAAACTTCCTCCATCTCCTCCAAAACATCCCATCCCCGACATTCCCACCATGTCCCCGTGGACACCCACCCCACCCCAACCCTGTTCCACCGTCCTCCTCTCTCTGGAGAAGCCAATCTCACCTCCCGTGTCCTGGTCATGGAAGTTGGGGTCCAAGCCTTTCTCCAGCAGCCTGCAGACCTTCTCCACGTTCAGCATCTGCACGTACTCCATGAACTTCTTCAGGTTGGCCTGCAGCCGGGACACGCCGGGAGGACACACAACGCACACCGTTAACACCTCGGTGTGGAGAACGGAGCCACCAGAAGAACACGGCCCCGCGGTAACCAACAGGGCTGCACCCACCACCATTCCCAGACCCTACAAGAGAGGATTCCACCGCTCCACCCGGGACATGGACCTTCCACCCCTCTCTTCAAGGCTGGAATTGCTGGATCGCCCCATGGAAACCATCACGGGGTGGTGGCCATCACCTTCGGCCCCACCATTGAGACCCCTGATGAGGTCCTTCCCATTGGGGACCACCATGAGGGCAGTTGGACGGCTCACACACGTGTGGGACATCAACACATCAATGGACAACGCAACGGCACAATCTGACCAACGACGCCGGCCGTGAAGGTGCTGAGCCACGGCAGCACCATCCCCACCACCGACCATCTGCAGAGCCTTCCTGCCCTCCATCCGTGGATCCATCTTCTCCAGATCCCTCTGCAGAGCCTTCCTGCCTCCATCCATGGATCCAGCCTGGCCAGATCCCTCTGCAGAGCCTTCCTGCCTCCATCCATGGATCCAGCCTGGCCAGATCCCTCTGCAGACCCTTCCTGCCCTCCATCCATGGATCCAGCCTGGCCAGATCCCTCTGCAGACCCTTCCTGCCCTCCATCCATGGATCCAGCCTGGAAAGGTGGCACCACTGTCTCCTGCAGAGCCACCCACATCCCTGAGACCACAGCCAACGCCATCCTTCACCCTACCGTGATCTGATGAGGTTCCTCATCTTTCCGCCCCACCTCAACCACGGAGGTTCCAGCAAACCCCACTCGTTTCTCAGAAGTTCTTTGGAGTCTTCCAACCAGAGAAGGTTGAAAGACCCCAAAACGTGGTGTCCTCACTGTCCTGGGGCTGAAGATGCTCTGAGGGCTTTGAGCTTCCAGGCAGACTCCGGTCTTACCTTGGTGTGGAGCTTGGCGAACTGCTTGTCGTCCAACAAGGTCTGGGTGTAGACGCGCCTCTTGTACCGGAACTGGAAGAAGGGAGAAGGTCAGGCAGGAGAAGAACGAAGCCCACCCAGACTCCAACCGCTCTCCGGCAGCTCCAGGAAAATGCCACCTTTCACGGAGACATTTGGGTTGGATCCCAAACCAACAGCAGCTCCAAGAACACACTCGGTTCTCCCTCTGCTAATTAATCGCTTTCCTCGTTAAAGGCACTCGGGTTTTGCAGATGACTCTCCTTGGCTTCGGCTTCCAGAAGGTGTGGGCGTTGTTCTGCTGCGTCCCAATTACTGAGGGATCTTTCTAACCATGGTTCTTTGGAGAACAACTCGGTTTGGGTTCCTCCCTCCGAGAAGGACCTCGAGGAGCCGGAGCATCCGGAGGAGGGAACGGAGTGGGGAAGGGGCTGGAGAAGAAAGGTTCTGAGAGGCAACTGAGGGCCCTGGGGATGGAGGAGGCTGAGGGGACACCTCGTTGTCCTCCACATCTCCTGGAAAGGAGGATGGAGTCACGGAATCATAGAATAGTTTGGGTCGGAAGGGACCTTAAAGGTCATCCAGTTCCAACCCTACGTGGGTGGTGGTCTTTTCTCCCAAGGAACAACGGATGGGACGGCCTCAAGTCCCACCAGGAAAGGTTTAGGTTGGACATCGGGAAATGGTTCTTTACAGAAAGAGTGGTGAAGCCCTGGTAGAGGCTGCCCAGAAGGTGGTGGAGCCACCAACCCTGGAGGGCTCCAAAAACCACGTAGATGTGACATCTGGACATGGTTTAGAAGGCTCAGGGGGTTGAGCTGATGGTTGGCTTTGACCTTAGAGGTCCTCTCCAACCATAAGGATTCCAAGATTCGTACACACGTGGGCTCCAGACGGCTTCTCTGGAAGCATCTACACTCAACACCTCTCAGTGAGGGATCTTCTGTCCCTCAGACCCTTTCCGCTGCTCTTTTCCACGTCAAACCACTTTCCAATGTCCTTTCAAGCAGAACAACCACCATCGAGATGTGGATCCAACACCGACCACTCCTCAATCCCACTCAGTCCTGGTCGGGATAACGCTGAAGGACCACAGAGACACCTGAGCCACAGCGTCACCCGGGGAATCGCTGGAAGGTTTCTTCAACCAAAGGCTCAAAGATCTTCTTTGAAGGCTTTGCTCTCACAACGAGAGCCCTTTCCTCACAAGCAGTCCTCGTTCCTGGAGGTTCATCATCTCACTGACTTCGATGGTGTAGAACCAGAGAGTTGATGAGGTTGGAAAAGCCCTCCAAGCTCATCCAATCCAACCATCACCCCAACCCCACCGTGACGACCAAACCATGGCCTGAAGTGCCATATCTACATGGGCTTTTTGAACCCCTCCAAGGGATGGAGATGCCACCACCGCCCTGGACAGCCTCTGCCGGGGCTTCACCGCTCTGTCTGGAAAGAACTTCCTCCTGATGTCCAACCTAACCCTCCCGTGAAACAACTTGAGGCCGTTCCCTCTCATCCCATCCCGTGTCCCTTGGGAGAAGAGCCCACCAGGGGAGGTTCCGGCTGGACATCAGGAGAACACCTCTTCCGGAAAGAGTCATCGGGCACTGGCAGAGGGTCCCCAGGGATGGGGGTGGAGTCACCTTCCCTGGAGGTGTTTAAGGGATGGGTGGATGAGGTGCTGATGGTTTAGGGAGTGTTCGGAATGGTTGGACTCCATGATCCCATGGGTTCCTTCCAACCTGGTGATTCCATGATTCTAAATGCAGAGCTCCTGTGCTATCTTTGACTCACAAAGTCTCTTTAGAAGGTTTTACCCTCTCTAAGCCGCCCGAGCTCGGACAAACGTGACCGGGAATGCCGGTACTACACCTAATCCGGATTAATTTGGTGATCACCAATGCCTTGGTTCTGCCCCTCTGCTCCGCTCCGGGGAGACCTCCTCGGGAGAATTGTGTCCAGGTCTGGAATCCTCAGCAGAAGGAGGAGATGGAGCTGTTGGAAGGGGTCCAGAGGAGGCTCCAAGGATGCTGCGAGGGCTGCAGAACCTCCCGTCCGAGGACAGCTGAGAGAGTTGGGGTTGGGGAGAAGAGAAGGCTCCCAGGAGACCTCAGAGCAGCTTCCAGAGCCTGAAGGGGCTCCAGGAGAGCCGGAGAGGGGCTTCTTCCAAGGTCTTGGAGTGACAGAACGAGGGGGAACGGGGATAAACTGGAGAGGGGCAGAGTTAGACTGGACATGAGGAGGAATTTCTTCACGCTGAGGGTGTGGAGGCCCTGGCCCAGGTTGTCCAGAACAGTGGTGGCTGCCCCATCCCTGGAGGGCTTCCAGGCCAGGTTGGATGGTTCTTGGAGCCTCTGATCCAGCGGGAGGTGTCCCTGCCCATGGCAGGGGTGGAACTGGATGGGCTTTGAGGTCCCTTCCAATCCAAACTACCTTCTGAGTCCATGACTCAGTGCTGGGGAGGACACAGCTCCACTCCGGGGTTGAGTTTTGGGTCTTTCACTCCAAGAAGGACCCTGAGGGGCTGCAGCATCCGGAGAAGGGCCCGGAGCTGGAGAAGGGTCTGGAGAACGAGGGTTCTGAGAGGCGGCTGAGGGCCCTGGGGATGGAGAAGAGGGGCTGAGGGGGGACCTCATCGTCTCCAACCACCTGGAAGGAGGTTCTGGAGAGGTGGGCGCTGGGCTCTTCTCCCAGGGGACAGCGATGGGATGAGAGGGAACGGCCTCGAGTTGCTCCAGGGGAGGTTCAGGTTGGACACGAGGAGGAATCTCTCCATGGAAAGGGTTCTCCGGCTGTGCCGAAGCCACCCAGGGCGGTGGTGGAGTCCCCATCCTGGAGGGCTTTCATAGACGATGAGTAGATGTTGTAATTGCGGACACAGTTTTGTTGTGGACTTAGAAGATCTGAATCCATGGTTGGCATCGATGTTCTTAAAGGTCTTTTCCAACCAAAACCCTTCTGGGATTCTCCTCCCACGTCTACGTAAACCAGAAGAAGACAAAAAGAAGAAGACCCTTACCTCCAAGTAGGGGACGGGAGTGTCTGGGTTGAGCGGATACTCCCTCAGCAGCCGTTCCTCGTCCAAGAACTTCCCAGCCCGCCCGTTGAAGGCCGGTTGGAAGAGCCCATAGTTGAGAACGTCCTTCAGGCTGTGGTTCAACGTGCAGAGGATTCGCTGCTTGGAAATCCAGACAGGAACGTCTGGATTCAACCGTAGACACTTCTGTGGAGAGACACGGCGAGAGGTTAAAGCCGAGGGCCACCGAGGTCCACCCCCCCAGGAACGGTCACACCAAAGAGGAGGAGAAAACGGGGAAGATGATGGTTGCCATGGCAGTGGGTGATGAGAAGGGGGAAATCAGAAGAGTTGGAGAAGAATGAGACTTCAAAGGAGCCCCCACAGCATTTTGTGGGGTTCAGGGCAAGCTCAAACCCTCGATGGGACAACGTCCTCTAAGATATGAGAAGAGTCTGTTGACTTCTCCACCACCGACTCCATTGGGGGGCAAATAAAGGAGGGACAGAGAGCAGCACCCTGAGCCCCACCAGAAGGTGGAGGCATCAACCGAGGTCCTCCCAGTGGGAGGAGAAGAGCCTTTCCGCACCTCCTCAGCTCAGACGGTGACAGCGGTGGTTTCCCCCAGGACCCCAAGCAGCTTCATTCCCTCCTCAGGACCCAAAGGCACCAAATAGTTAACCCGTGATCTTCAGGTTGGGTTCTCTACAGCTGAGGACCTCACTCCACATTCCCAATCGGCCGCGGTGGGGTTGGCAGTGGTCACCGCCACGTCCCCTCCACCGAGGCGGCACCACGGTCCTCACAGCATCCACTCTTGCAGGAGAAGAGCAGGAAGGTGAGAGGATGCCACCACGCTGGTGGCACCTCAGCCTGGTCTCACCCAGCTTGTCCCCACCAGCAGCCGCCCTTCTCCTCCCAGGTCCTTGGGATGAAGTTTGGCCCTCAACCTTTCCCTTGATCCCATCACTTTGGTTTCCTCCTGGAGTGTTTCTCCTCAGGCTTGAGGAGAAGACCGGCCTTGCCTGAAGGCACCACCACGTTTCTGCCCAACCTTCTCATTCCCCACCATCACCCTCGCAACGGGAGGTGGACGCGGTGTCCAAGGGACATTTTGTCCATGAAGGAGTTGACACCAGAGCAGAGAAACCACACACAGATGGACCCAAACCCCACGCTGTCCACACCCTCAGCAGCATCTCCAGAGGTGGAGCCAAAGCACCTGAGCTCCTGCCACCACCACCCCACACCTGCTCCGGAGCAGGACACGCACCCGGAAAGAGAAGGAACCACACATCTCCACTGAGGGTCACGGAATCACTGAGGTTGGAAGAGACCTCCAAGTTCCTCCAGGCCAACATCAGCCCAACCCCATCGTGATGACCAAACCATGTCCTGAAGTGCCACAGCCACACGTGTTTTGAGCCCCACCAGGGATGGAGACACCACCGCTGCCCTGAGTGGCCTCTGCCGGGGCTTCACCGCTCTTTCCATAGAGACATTTCCCAATATCCAAACTGAACCTCCTCTGGTGCAACCTGAAGCCATTCCCGCTCGTCCAGTCCCACCCCATCCATGGGCAGGGACACCTCCCGCTGGATCGGGGGCTCCAAGAACCATCCAACCTGGCCTTGAACACCTCCAGGGATGGGGCAGTGACCACTGCTCTGGACAACCTGGGCCAGGGTCTTTCCAACCTTCCAGAAGAACGTTTCTCCCTAAGATCTCACCTCCATCTCCCCTCTTGCAGCTCAAAACCGTTCCCCTCGTTCTGTCACTCCAAGACCTTGGAAGAAGCCCCTCTCCGGCTCTCCTGGAGCCCCTTCAGGCACTGGAAGGTCTCCATAAGGTCTCCTGGGAGCCTTCTCTTCTCCCCAACCCCAACTCTCTCAGCTGTCCTCGGACGGGAGGTTCTGCAGCCCTCGCAGCATCCTTGGAGCCTCCTCTGGACCCCTTCCAACAGCTCCATCTCCTCCTTCTGCTGAGGATTCCAGACCTGGACACAATTCTCCCGAGGAGGTGTCCCCGGAGCGGAGCAGAGGGGCAGAATCCCGTCCCTCCCTGCTGGCCACGCTGCTCTGGATGCAGCCCAGGACACGGGGGGGTTCTGGGCTGGGACCCCACGGGGGGGCTCCTCTCCACCTTCTCATCATCTCCCCAAGTCCTTCTCCTCAGCGCTGCTCCCATCCATCATCCCCATCCTGGAGTGATCCCAGGGATTCCAACCCCAACCCATGGGTAGGACGTTGCCCTTGGCCTGGTTGAACCTCCTGAGGTTCTCCAGCCCCTCTTCTCCAGCCTCTCCAGGTAAAGGCAGAGCAGCCAAAGCCACAGAGATATGGAATCCATCCAAGGAAACGATTTCCTGCAGCAAATGAGAGTCCCCATCGGAACGGGAAGAGAAAAAGAGGCCCCTCCTGCCCCACCACCGGCAGAAGGACAATGGGGTTGAAGTCATCGAGGCCGAGGAAGAGCCTGACGGAAAGTGAGCGAGGTTGGCGAGCAACCAAGGCCTGGGAGTCATCCAAGGAGGAGTTCCGGAGCTCCTCTGTGAAGGTCATCATCGCAACGGATGCCAACGGAAAGGATCTCGCAGCCAAGGAAGGAAAGTCCCCTATTAGGAGGACGACGGCGGTGGGTTGGAGGAGGTCATCACTGATGAGCTGTGACTTGGTTGGGAAATGGATGGGCTTTTAGGTCCCTTCCAACCCAACTCATTCCATGATTGTATGATGAAGGTCAGCACCGGGTCGGATGGGGCTTGGAGCCCCTGATCCAGTGGGAAGTGTCCCTGCCCGTGGCAAAGGGTTGGAAATGGATGGGCTTTGAGGTCCCTTCCAACCCATCCCATTCCACGATTTGGTTGGGAACTGAAAGGACTTTGAGGTCCCTTCCAACCCAACTCATTCCATCATTCAGTTGGGAGCTGAAAGGACTTTGAGGTCCCTTCCAACCCAACTCATTCCATGACTCAGTTGGGAACTGGATGGGCTTTGAGGTCCCTTCCAACTCAAACTATTCCATGATTCAGGTTGGAACTGAAAGGACTTTGAGGTCCCTTCCAACCCAAACCATTCCAAGATTTGGTTGGGAACTGAAAGGACTTTGAGGTCCCTTCCAACACAACTCATTCCATGATTTGGTTGAGAACTGAAAGGACTTTGAGGTCCCTTCCAACACAACTCATTCCATGATTGGAGATGGAACCGGATGGGCTTCAAAGTCCCTTCCAACCCATCCCATTCCGATTCTCATCCTGCACGCGTTTCCAAAGTTCCAGATGCCAAAAATAGGTCCTTTGGATCCCTAAAGACAAGGAAGACGACAAACAAAGGCGAAGGTCAACCCTTGGTGCCATGGAAGCTCCTCAGCAGAGCGACGTGGAGCCCATGCCGGGTTCTGGGTGGAAAGGATCGCTCCGACCGCCGCGAGTTGGCAGCACATCCAGATCTTCTGCGTCACGTGGAGGTCTGGTGGCCGCGTCATCCCGGAAACAACGGAAACAGGAAAGAGGTTAAAAGGGAAAGAAGACAAAAGGTGACCAAAAGCACTGAGGGGTTTGAACGAAGACGAAGATGGAGTGGAGCGTCCTGGAGGAGAAGGCGGAGCTCCTCGGCATCGAGCCAGGAGCCTTCACTGAGCCACAAGGGGGACTTCGGAACACCAGGAGAGGGACGGAGTGACAGCAACAGAGGTTTGGGGTACAAGGATGGTGCGAGGGCTGCAGAACCTCCCGTCCGAGGACAGGCGGAGAGAGGTGGGGAGAAGAGAAGGCTCCGAGGAGACCTCAGAGCAGCTTCCAGAGCCTGAAGGGGCTCCAGGAGAGCCGGAGAGGGGCTCTGGATCAGGGAGAGCAGAGACAGGAAGAGGGGAACGGTTTTGAGCTGCAAAAGGGGAGATTGAGGTGAGATCTTGGGGAGAAATGTTCTTCTGTGAGGTTGAGGAGGCCCTGGAACAGGTTGTCCACAGCAGTGGTGGCTGCGCCATCCCTGGAGGGGTTCCAGTCCAGGTTGGATGGTTCTTGGAGCCCCTGATCCAGCGGGAGGTGTCCCTGCCCATGGCAAAGGGTTGGATCTGGATGGGCTTTGAGGTCTCCCTTCCAACCCAACCCATGCCATGATCCTAGAAGCGTTCCCATCAGGACAACCCCCAGCGGTCACCTCCGTGCTCTTCCTTCTCTCATGAAAGGATCAGAGCAGATCACGGTGATGCCCTTTTCTGACCGCACTGTGGTTAAACCTCCCAAGGAATGCTCTTCCAGATCATTCGGATTCACAGAATCACTGGGTTGGAAGAGACCTCGGAGATCATCTAAGTCCAACCAAATGTGTCCACCACTAAACCATCCCTGAGCACCTCATCTCCCCGGCTTTGAACCCCCTCCAGGGATGGGGACTCCACCACCGCCCTGAGCAGCCTTGGCACGGCCGGAGAACCCTTTCCATGGAGAGATTCCTCCTGATGTCCAACCTCAACCTCCCCTGGAGCAACTCGAGGCCGTTTCCTCTCATCCCATCGCTGTCCCTTGGGAGAAGAGCCCAGCGCCCACCTCTCCAGAACCTCCTTTCCGGCAGTTGCAGACAGCGATGAGGTTCTCCACACTCTTCCACTCATGGAATAACCATCACACCACAGCCAAGTTCTTCTGCTCTCCATCCACACCAACACCGAGGCTTTTGCTAAAGACGCCTCCAACAGCTCCTCCTCTCTCATTTCTTCTCATAGAACAGTTTGGGTTGGAAGGACCTTGAAGATCATCCCATTCCACCCCTGCCATGGGCAGGGACACCTCCCACTGGATCCGGTTGCCCAAGGAACCTGGCCTGGAACTTCTGTCCTACCATAAGTGTTTGGAGTCAAAAGATAAACCCACATCGTTCCCACCTTCTCATCTGCTCTACCCTTGAAGTTCCTTCACCAACGACCTCCCGTTGGGTTGCTCTAAAGGCCATTGCTTCAGCACTCACCTGCTGCTCCAGTTTCTGGTGGAACTTCAACGCTTCACTCCATTCTTTCCTTGTTTCACCCACCACCTCCTTCTAAAACCCAACCCTGAGCTCCAGGTGCTCACCAGGAACCACGTTGGGGTATACAGTGCTCAAGGTGGCACCTCCTCAATCTTCTCCACCACCGCACGATCCATCCTCTGGTGGAACTTCAACACTTTATGCCACTCATTCGTTCCTCATCTCACCCAACACCTCCTTCTAAAACCCAAGCCCGAAGCTCCAGGTGCTCACCAGGAACCACAGTGCTCAAGGTGGCACCTCCTCAATCTTCTCCACCACCGCACGATCCATCCTCTGATGGAACGTCAACACTTTACACCACTCAGTCTTTCCTCGTCTCACCCAACGCCTCCTTCTAAAACCCAACCCTGAGCTCCAGGTGCTCACCAGGAACCACGTTGGGGTACGTGGGGCTCAAGGTGGCACCTCCTCAATCTTCTCCACCACCGCACAGTCCATCCTCTGGTGGAACTTCAATGCTTTACACCACTCATTCGTTCCTCATCTCACCCAACGCCTCCTTCTACAACTCCACCCTGACCTCCAGGTGCTCACCAGGAGCCACAGTGCTCAAGGTGGCACCTCCTCAATCTTCTCCACCACCACACAACCATCCTCTGATGGAACTTCAATGCTTTACGCCACTCATTCGTTCCTCGTCTCACCCAACGCCTCCTTCTAAAACCCAACCCTGAGCTCCAGGTGCTCACCAGGAACCACGTTGGGGTACGTGGGGCTCAAGGTGGCACCTCCTCGCCCTTCTCCACCACCGCATGATCCATCCTCTGATGGAACTTCAACGCTTTACGCCACTCATTCGTTCCTCGTCTCACCCAACGCCTCCTTCTACAACCCAACCCTGAGCTCCAGGTGCTCACCAGGAACCACGTTGGGGTACGTGGGGCTCAAGGTGGCACCTCCTCACTCTTCTCCACCACCGCACGATCCATCCTCTGGTGGAACTTCAACGCTTTACACCACTCATTCGTTCCTCATCTCACCCACCACCTCCTTCTAAAACCCAACCCTGAGCTCCAGGTGCTCACCAGGAACCACAGTGCTCAAGGTGGCACCTCCTCAATCTTCTCCACCATTCTCTGGTGGAACGTCAACGCTTTACGCCACTCATTCGTTCCTCGTCTCACCCAATGCCTCCTTCTACAACGCAACCCTGAGCTCCAGGTGCTCACAAGGAACCATAGTGCTCAAGGTGGCACCTCCTCGCTCTTCTCCACCACCGCACGATCCATCCTCTGATGGAACTTCAATGCTTTACACCACTCATTCTTTCCTCATCTCACCCAATGCCTCCTTCTACAACGCAACCCTGAAGCTCCAGGTGCTCACCAGGAACCACGTTGGGGTACGTGGGGCTCAAGGTGGCACCTCCTCGCTCTTCTCCACCACCGCACGATCCATCCTCTGGTGGAACGTCAACACTTTACGCCACTCATTCGTTCCTCATCTCACCCAACGCCTCCTCCTACAACTCCACCCTGAGCTCCAGGTGCTCACAAGGAACCACAGTGCTCAAGGTGGCACCTCCTCAATCTTCTCCACCACCACACGATCCATCCTCTGGTGGAACTTCAACGCTTTACACCACTCATTCGTTCCTCATCTCACCCACCACCTCCTTCTAAAACCCAACCCTGAGCTCCAGGTGCTCACCAGGAACCACGTTGGGGTACGTGGGGCTCAAGGTGGCACCTCCTCGCCCTTCTCCACCACCGCGGTGCGCAACAAAGAAGCTGTGGTGGCCACCACCGACGCCGCCCAAGCCCTTTGGCCAAGAGGTGTTGGTCAAGGCGCTGCCACCCCCAAAGGGTCTTCCCACCTCCTGGTGAAGGAACGTCCTCACAGCTCCCAGGGAGGCAGAAGAGACGCTGGAGGAGACGCGTTCGTCTACTCGGTGGCTTTTAATTACCCGAAAACGAGGACGATTGTTGATTGATTGACGAAGCCCTCCTCTGACCATCGATCCAACCCACGTGTGGCCACCACGCGGAGCCCTGGCAGCTTCCCAAGAGCAACCGGAAAGCTTCGCCGTTCCCAAGCAACCACGGCCTCCAGGTTCACCCAGGACAAGCGGATAAGAGTCCCAACGCAAATCCCACCGCACAATGGAACGCCACAGAGTTCCTGGGATGGGTTGGGTTGGAAGGGACCTCCAAGGCCATCCGGTCCCACCCCCACCACGGGCAGGGACACCTCCTGCTGGATCAGGGGCTCCAAGAACCATCCAACCTGGCCTTGGATACCTCCTGGGAGTATCCCATTCCACCCCACCCCACGCACACCTTGACCCCATCCGAAGAAGACCTCATCCCCATCCCAACTCCACGTTGTCCGCATGTTCTCCTGGCTGCCTCACAGAATCATGGAATCACCAGGTTGGAAAGGACCCATTGGATCATGGAGTCCAACCATTCCCAACACTCCCTAAACCATGTCCCTCAGCTCTTCATCCACCCGTTCCTTAAACACCTCCAGGGAAGGCGACTCCACCCCCTCCCTGGGCAGCTGTTCCAGTGCCCAATGGCTCTTTCCAAGGAAGGTTTTCTCCTGATATCCAACCTGAACCTCCCCTGACGGAGCTTCAGGCCATTCCCTCTTGTCCTGTCCCCTGTCCCTTGGGAGAAGAGCCCAGCTCCCTCCTCTCCACAACCTCCTTTCAGGCAGTTGTAGAGAGTAAGAAGGTCCCCCTCAGCCTCCTCTTCTCCAGGCTAAACACCCCCAGCTCTCTCAGCCGCTCCTCGTAACCCTTCCTCTCCAGACCCCTCACAGCTTCATTGCTGTTCTCTGGACACGCTCCAGAGCCTCAACATCCTTCTTGTGGTGAGGGCTCCAGAACTGAACACAGTACTTATGGTGCGGTCTCACCAGTGCTGAGTACAGAGGGGAATAACCTCCCTGGACCTGCTGGTGACCCCATTTCTGATCCAAGCCAAGATGCCATTGGCCTTCTTGGCCACCTGGGCCACTGCTGTCTCACCTTCAGTCATTGTCAGCCATTACCCCCACGTCCTTCTCCTCCAGGCAGCTTTCCAGCCACACTTCTCCTGCTCGGGAGCACTGCACGGGGTTGTTGTCCCCCAAATGCAGGATCCGGCATTCGGCCTTGTTAAACCTCGTGCCATTGGTCTCAGCCCATCTTTCCAGCCTGTTCCGATCCCTTTGGAGACTCCCTACCCTCCAGCAGATCCACGCTTCCACCCAGCTTAGTGTCATCCTCAAACTTGCTAAGGGGGCACTCGATGCCTTCATCCAGGTCATTGATCCAGGATGGACCCAGCACCGAGCCCTGAGGAACCCCTCTTGTGACCGACCTCCAGCTGGAGGTAACTCCATTGACCACCACTCTCTGGGCTCGGCCATCCAACCGTTTTCCACCCAGGAGAGTGTGCGCCCATCCATGCCGGAGGCTGACAGTGCTTCGTTCCGCTCCAGGCAGCGGTTGTCTTCTCCGGGTCACCACCGCGGTTCCCTCGCTCCGATGACTCCCTGCTCATTCCCGGAATCGATTTCGTGAAACGATGGGGATTAAATCAAGTGGGAACATCTATCGATGCTCCAGAACCGACGTCGGAACAACCGCGCGCCCGGAAGAGGCTTCGGTGACGTTGGCTGATCTTTAATTAACCAATCAAGGCTTTAACGATGCTGATGGAGCTGTGAAGGTCGGGAGCGCTCCGGGAAGCGGTTCGAGGCCAAAAGCAGTTACGGATTCGATCAACGGAGCACCGAGAGGAAGAGCGTGACTTTAACAGAGGGACCCGAGGTGTCCATCCGGGCCGGGAATGATGGGATGGGAGCAACCAGAGGAGAAGGAGTTGGGGCACTGGGGAGGAGAAGGTCGAGAGGAGCTCATCCAGGAGCTACACAGGTCGGAGAAGAGGGGCTGGAGAACCTCAGGAGGTTCAACCAGGCCAAGGACAACGTCCTACCCATGGGTTGGGGCAATCCATGGTTTCAATCCAGGCTGAGGGATGATGGGATGGGAGCAGCGCTGAGGAGAAGGACTTGGGGCGCTGGGGAGGAGAAGGTGGAGAGGAGCTCATCCAGGGCCTGGACAGGCTGGAGAAGAGGGGCTGGAGAACCTCAGGAGGTTCAACCAGGCCAAGGGCAACGTCCTACCCCTGGGTTTGGGCAATCCATGGCTTCCCTCCAGGCTGGGAATGATGGATGGGAACAGCCCTGAGGAGAAGGACTTGGGGCGCTGGGGAGGAGAAGCTCAAGAGGAGCTCATCCAGAGGGACCTGGAGAGGCTGGAGAAGAGGAGCTGGAGAACCTCAGGAGGTTCAACCAGGCCAAGGGCAAAGTCCTACCCATGGGTTGGGGCAATCCATGGTTTCCCTCCATGCTGAGGGATGATGGATGGGAGCAGCGCTGAGGAGAAGGACTTGGGGCGCTGGGGAGGAGAAGGTGGAGAGGAGCCCCACCGTGGGGTCCCAGCCCAGAACCCCCCCGTGTCCTGGGCTGCATCCAGAGCAGCGTGGCCAGCAGGGAGGGACGGGATTCTGCCCCTCTGCTCCGCTCCGGGGACACCTCCTCGGGAGAATTGTGTCCAGGTCTGGAATCCTCCGCAGAAGAAGGAGATGGAGCTGTTGGAAGGGGTTTTCTTTCTACGGAGCTCCCCCGGAATGTGGGGATGGAGCTGATGTTGCGTCAGAGAGGTTTAAGGTGGCTCCAGGACATGAGGTTCAGAGGGTTTCAGTTCAAGGGCGTCGCTGTGGATCGGCCACCGCGACACCCGCAGAGGGCGAAGGACCCTAAAGTGGTGGTGAAGGACCCCAAAGCGCCGTTAAAGAACATCGAACACCAAAACGGAGGACGAGGTTGGATGGAATGTGGGGGTCGAGAAACGGGAGAGAGACAGAAGGGAGAATAAGATCAGAGAATCATCGACTACTTTGGGTTGGAAGGGACCTCAAAGGCCAACAAATTCCAACCCAGGGACACCTCCCGCGGGATCAGGGGCTCCAAGAACCATCCAACCTGGCCTGGAACCCCTCCAGGGATGGGGCACCACCACTGCTCTGGACAACCTGGGCCAGGACCTCCACACCATCACAGGAGAACATTTCTCCCCAAGATCTCATCTCAATCTCCCCTCTTTCGGCTCAAAACTGTTCCTCTTGTCCTGTCCCACCACTTCAGAGCTTCTCCACAGCTCTCCTGGAGCCCCTTCAGGCGCTGGAAGCTGCTCTGAGGTCTCCTGGGAGCCTTCTCTTCTCCCCAACCCCAACTCTCTCAGCTGTCCTCGGACGGGAGGTTCTGCAGCCCTCGCAGCATCCTTGGAGCCTCCTCTGGACCCCTTCCAACAGCTCCATCTCCTCCTTCTGCTGAGGATTCCAGACCTGGACACAGGGTCCACATTGAGTCCCACCAGAGCGGAGAAGAGGAGGTGAATCTCCACCCTTTTGTCAGTATCTCAGTTTCAAGGAGCCACCAAAGCCACCGCTTCAGCCCTCACATCACCCTTGGAGCCTCCTCTGGACCCATTCCAGCAGCTCCAGGTCCTTCCTGAGGACACCACAACTCCATCACGACCTGGTGTCCCACCAACACGTCCTATGGTGCCACCACTGTCACCGTGGTGGTCACACGGTGCCACCTTAGCTCTTGGTGGGTCCCATCTCAGCTCCTGGTGCCACCAGCTCAACGGTCTGAGGTCCCACCACCATGTCCCACCATGCCACCAACCCCACGGTCTGGATCTCACCACCATGTCCCACCATGCCACCAACCCCACGGTCTGGATCTCACCACCATGTCCCACCATGCCACCAACCCCATGGTCTGGATCTCACCGCCATGTCCCACCATGCCACCAACCCCACGGTCTGGATCTCACCACCATGTCCCACCATGCCACCAACCCCATGGTCTGGATCTCACCACCATGTCCCACCATGTCACCAACCCCATGGTCTGGATCTCACCACCATGTCCCACCATGTCACCAACCCCATGGTCTGAGGTCCCATCAACACGTCCTAT
Organism: Cuculus canorus; assembly: GCF_017976375.1. Taxonomy (NCBI): domain Eukaryota; kingdom Metazoa; phylum Chordata; class Aves; order Cuculiformes; family Cuculidae; genus Cuculus; species Cuculus canorus. The sequence goes on from NC_071401.1 coordinate 208,506,033, forward strand.
GGTGCCACCAAGGTCACCACCGCCCTGGTGGCCTCACCATGACACCACCTCCTCTGGTGGATCAATGGGTCAATGGATCAATGGGGCAGGGATCAATGGATCAATGGATCAATGGGTCAATGGATCGATGGATCAATGGGTCAATGGATCAATGGATCTATGGGTCAATGGATCAATGGGTCAACGGATCAATGGATCAATGGATCTATGGGTCAATGGGTTAATGGATCAATGGGTCAATGGGTCAATGGATCAATGGATCAATGGGTCAATGGACCAATGGGTCAATGAGTCCATGGGTCAATGGATCCATGGGTCAATGGGTCAGTAGGGCCAGAATCACTGGGTCAGTGGGGTGCTATGGGTCAGCCATGGGGTGCTGTGGGTCACTCGCCGTCTGCTGGAGGTCGGGAACTCCCAATGGGTCGATGGCTCAATGGGTCAATGGGCCCATGGATCAATGGGGCAGGAATCACTGCGTCAATGGGTCAATGGATCAATGGGTCATGGATCGATGGATCAATGGATCAATGGGTCGATGGGTCAATGGATCAATGGGTCAATGGATCAATGGATCGATGGATCAATGGATCAATGGGGCAGGGATCAACAGATAAATGGATCAATGGGTCAATGGATCAAAGGGGCAAGGATCCATGGGTCAATGGGTCAGTAGGGCCAGAATCACTGGGTCAGTGGGGCGCTATGGGTCAGCCATGGGGCGCTGTGGGTCACTCGCCATCTGCTGGAGGTCGGGAACTCCCGATGGGTCAATGGGTCAATGGGGGGTCAATGGGTCAATGGGCCCATGGATCAATGGGGCAGGGATCAGTGGGTCGATGGGTCATGGGGCAATGGGTCCATGGATCAATGGGGCAGGGATCAGTGGGTCGATGGGTCATGGGGCAATGGGTCCATGGATCAATGGGGCAGGGATCAGTGGGTCGATGGGTCCATGGATCAATGGGGCAGGAATCCATGGGTTGATGACTCAATGGATCAATAGGTCAATGGATTAATGGGTTGATGGGTCAATGGGTCAATGAGTCAACAGCCCAACGGGTCAATGGGTCAATGGGTCAATGGGTCAATGGGTCAATGGGTCAGGGATGACTGCGTTGATGGGTCGATGGATCAATGGGTCAATGGATCAATGGGTCAATGGATTAATGGGTTGATGGGTCAATGGGTCAATGAGTCAACAGCCCAACGGGTCAATGGGTCAATGGATCAATGGGTCAATGGGTCAATGGGTCAATGGGTCAATGGTTCAATGAGTCAATGGGCCAAGAGGTCAATGGGTCAACCAGTCAATGGCTCAATGGCTCAATGGATCAACGGGCCAATGGATCAATGAGTCAACGGGCCAATGGATCAATGGGCCAATAGGTGAATGGGTCAACCGGTCAATAGGTCAATGGATCAATGGATCAAAGGCTCAATGGGGCAGGGATCAGTGGGTTGGTCGGTCAATGGATCAACGGGTCAATGGATCAATGGGTCAATGGGCCAATGGATCAATGGATCGATGAGTCAATAGGTCAATGAGTCAATGGACCAATGGATCAATGGGTCGATGGCTCAATGGGTCAATGGGCCCATGGATCAATGGGGCAGGAATCACTGGGTCAATGGGTCAATGGGTCAATGGATCAGTGGGTCAATGGGCCCAAGGATCAATGGGGCGGGAATCACTGGGTTAATGGGTCATGGGGCAATGGGTCCATGGATCAATGGGGCAGGGATCAGTGGGTCGATGGGTCAATGGGCCCATGGATCAATGGGGCAGGGATCAGTGGGTCAATGAGTCAATGGGTCAATGGGCCCATGGATCAATGGGGCAGGGATCAGTGGGTCAATGGGTCAATGGGTCAATGGGCCCATGGATCAATGGGGCAGGGATCAGTGGGTCAATGGGTCAATGGGTCAATGGGCCCATGGATCAATGGGGCAGGAATCCATGGGTTGATGACTCAATGGATCAATAGGTCAATGGATTAATGGGTTGATGGGTCAATGGGTCAACAGCCCAATGGGCCAACGGGTCAATGGGTCAGGGATGACTGCGTTGATGGGTCAATGGGTCAATGGATCAATGGATCAATGGATCAATGGATCAATGGTTCAATGAGTCAATGGGCCAAGAGGTCAATGGGTCAACCAGTCAATGGCTCAGTGGATCAATGGATCAACGGGCCAATGGATCAATGAGTCAATGGGCCAATGGATCAATGGGCCAATAGGTGAATGGGTGAACCGGTCAATAGGTCAATGGATCAATGGATCAACGGCTCAATGGGGCAGGGATCAGTGGGTCAATGAGTCAACAGCCCAACAGCCCAACGGGCCAATGGGTCAATGTTCAGGGATGACTGCGTTGATGGGTCAATGGATCAATGGGCCAATGGATCAATGGATCAACGGGCCAATGGACCAAGAGGTCAATGGGTCAATGAGTCAATGGCTCAATGGCTTAATGGATCAACGGGCCAATGGATCAACGGGCCAATGGATCAATGGGCCAATAGGTGAATGGGTCAACTGGTCAATAGGTCAATGGATCAATGGATCAACGGGCCAATCGATCAATGGATCAATGGCTAAATGGCTCAATGGGGCAGGGATCAGTGAGTTGATGGGTCAATGGGCCCATGGATCCACGGGGCAGGGATCAGTGGGTCAATGGGTCAGTAGGTCAATTGATCAATGGCTCAGTGGGTCAATGGTTCAATGGGTCAATGGCTCAACAGGTCAATGGGTCGATGAATCAATGGGGCTGTGGATCAATGACTCAATGGATCAATAGGTCAATGGGTCAATGGATCAATGGGCCAATAGGTGAATGGGTCAACTGGTCAATAGGTCAATGGATCAATGGGTCAATGGCTCAATGGGGCAGGGATCACTGGGTCAATGGGTCAATGGGTCAACAGCTCAATGGGTCAATGAGTCAACGGCCCAACGGGCCAATGGATCAATGGATCCATGGGGCAGGAATCACTGGGTCGATGAGTCAATGGTCCAAGAGGTCAATGGGTCAACGAGTCAATGGCTCAATGGATCAATGGGCCAATAGGTGAATGGGTCAACTGGTCAATAGGTCAATGGATCAATGGATCAACGGGCCAATCGATCAATGGATCAATGGCTCAATGGGGCAGGGATCAGTGGGTCAACGGCTCAATGGGTCAATGGGTCAGGGATGACTGCATTGATGGGTCGATGGATCAATGGGTCAATGAGTCAACGGGCCAATGGATAAATGGGCCAATGGGTCAATAGGTCAATGGATCAATGGATCAACGGGCCAATGGATCAATGGCTCAATGGGGCAGGGATCAGTGGGTTGATGGGTCAATGGTTCAATGGCTCAATGGGTCAATGAGTCAACAGCCCAACAGGCCAACGGGTCAATGGGGCAGGGATGACTGGGTGGATGGGTCGATGGATCAATGGATCAAAGGGCCAATAGATCAATGGGTCGATGAGTCAATGGGCCAAGAGGTCAGTGGGTCAACCACTCAATGGCTCAATGGATCAATGGATCAAAGGGCCAATGGATCAATTGGCCAATGGGGCAGGGATCAGTGGGTTGATGGGTCAATGGCTCAATAGGTCAAAGAGCTCATGGATCCATGGGGCAGGAATCACTGGGTCGATGGGTCATGGGTCAATGGGTCAATGGGCCCATGGATCCATGGGGCAGGGATCAGTGGGTCAACAGGTCAGTAGGTGAATTGATCAATGGCTCAGTGGGTCAATGGATCAATGGATCAATGGCTCAACAGGTCAATGGGTTGATGAATCAATGGGGCAGTGGATCAAGGACTCAATGGATCAATAAGTCAATGGGCCAATGGATCAATGGGCGATTGGGTCAATGGATCAATGGCTCAGTGGGTCAATGGATCAATGAGTCAATGTCTCAACAGCTCAATGTGTAATTGGGTCAATGAGTCAACAGCCCAACGGGTCAATGGATCAATGAGTCAATGGATCAATGAGTCAACGGGCCAATGGATCAATGGGCCAAGAGGTCAATGGGTCAACCAGTCAATGGCTCAATGGATCAATGGATCAACGGGCCAATGGATCAATGAGTCAACGGGCCAATGGATCAATGGGCCAATAGGTGAATGGGTCAACCGGTCAATAGGTAAATGGATCAATGGATCAACGGCTCAATGGGGCAGGGATCAGTGGGTCAATGAGTCAACAGCCCAACGGGCCAACGGGTCAATGGGTCAGGGATGACTGCGTTGATGGGTCGATGGATCAATGGGCCAATGGATCAATGGATCAACGGGCCAAGGACCAAGAGGTCAATGGGTCAACGAGTCAATGGCTCAATGGCTTAATGGATCAACGGGCCAATGGATCAATGGGCCAATGGATCAATGGATCAATGGATCAATGGAGCAGGGATCAGTGGGTCAATGAGTCAACACCCAACGGGCCAACAGGTCAATGGGTCAGGGATGACTGGGTGGATGGGTCGATGGATCAACGGGCCAATGGATCAATGGGTCAATGGACCAATTGTTCAATGAGTCAATGGGCCAAGAGGTCAATGGGTCAACTGGTCAATGGATCAATGGATCAACGGGCCAATGGGTCAATGAGTCAATGGGCCAATAGGTGAATGGGTCAAGGGGTCAATAGGTCAATGGATCAATGGATCAACGGGCCAATGAATCAATGGATCAATGGTTCAATGGGGCAGGGATCAGTGGGTTCATGGGTCAATGGGTCAACAGCCCAACGGGCCAATGGGTCAATGGGTCAGGGATGACTGCGTTGATGGGTCGATGGATCAATGGGTCAATGGATCAATGGGTCAATGGATCAATGGATCAACGGGTCAATGGGGCAGGGATCAGTGGGTTGATCGGTCAATGGATTAACGGGTAACGGATCAATGGGTCAATGAATCAATGGATCAATGTGTCGATGAGTCAATAGGTCAATGGCTCAATGGGCCAATGGATCAATGGATCGATGAGTCAATAGCTCAATGGGTCAATGGATCAATGGATCAACGGGCCAATGGGTCAGTGGGCCAAAGGATCCATGGGGCAGGGGTCGGCAATGGGTCAGCGGGCCAAAGGATCCATGGGGCGGGGGTCGGCAATGGGTCAGCGGGCCAAAGGATCTGTGGGGCGGGGGTCGGCAATGGGTCAGCGGGCCAAAGGATCCATGGGGCAGGGGTCGGCAATGGGTCAGCGGGCCAAAGGATCCATGGAGCAGGGGTCGGCAATGGGTCAGCGGGCCAAAGGATCCATGGGGCGGGGGTCGGCAATGGGTCAGCGGGCCAAAGGATCCATGGGGCGGGGGTCGGCAATGGGTCAGCGGGCCAAAGGATCCGTGGGGCAGGGGTCGGCAATGGGTCAGCGGGCCAAAGGATCCATGGGGCAGGGGTCGGCAATGGGTCAGTGGGCCAAAGGGTCCATGGGGCGGGGGTCGGCAATGGGTCAGCGGGCCAAAGGATCCATGGGGCAGGGGTCGGCAATGGGTCAGCGGGCCAAAGGATCCATGGGGCGGGGGTGGGCGGGGGTCACTCACCGTCTGCTGGAGGTCGGGGACACCGATGCGCACGACGAGGCCGGGGGGCGCCGCGCGCGGGGCCGGGGGCGGCTCCGGGGGGGGCTCCGGGCTCTCATGGTCGCTGCCGCCCGCGCTCAGCGGCATCGGGGCGGCCGCGGGGGGGGCCTGCGGACACAGCGGGGGGTGGGACGGGGCCCGGGGACCCCCACAGGGACCCCCCCATAGGGACCCCCACCCCTCCAAGGATACCCATAGGGACCCCCAGGGGCCCCCCCATAAGCCCCCCCCATAGGGACCTCCAGGGCCCCCCCATAAACCCCCCCCATAGGGACCCCCCATAAACCCCCCCCATAGGGACCCCAGACAGGGACCTCCATAAGGAATCCCCATAGGGACCCCCAAGGACCCCCCCCCATAAACCCCCCCATAGGGACCTCCAGGGGCCCCCCATAAACCCCTCCCATAGGGACCTCCAGGGGCCCCCCATAAACCCCCCCCATAAACCCCCCCCCATAGGGACCCCCCCAGATACCCCCATAGGGAAACCCAGGGCCCCCCCAGGGATCTCCCTATAGGGGCTCCAGAGACCCCCCCCCCCAGGGACCCCCATAGCACCCCCCATAGGGACCCCCCCATACGAACCCATAGAGACCCCCCAGAGGGAACCCCTCATAGAGATCCACATAGGGACCCCTAGGGAACCCCCCCACGGGGGCCCCCAAATTGCACAGAGAACCCCTCTATAGGGACACTATAGGGACACCCCCCACCCCATAGAGACCCCCCATAGGGACCCTGCACAGGACACCCCTATAGGGACCCCCAAACTGCACAGAGACCCCCTCGATGGGCGCCCCCATAGGGACACCCATGGGGACCCCCATAAGGACCCATAGGGACCCCCAGAGGGAACCCCTCATAGAGATCCACATAGGGACCCATAGAGACCCCCCACGGGGACCCCCCAACTGCACAGAAACCCCCTCTATGGGCCCCAAGGAACTCCCCATAGGGACCCATAGGGACATCCATGGGGACCCCCATATTGCACAGAGACCCCCTCTATAGGCCCCAAGGAACTCCCCATAGGGACCCATAGGGACACCCATGGGGACCCCCATATTGCACAGAGACCCCCTCTATAGGCCCCAAGGAACTCCCCATAGGGACCCATAGGGACACCCATGTGGATCCCCATAAGGACCCATAGGGACCCCCAGAGGGAACCCCTCATACAGATCCACATAGGGACCCATAGGGACCCCCCCACGGGGACCCCCAAATTGCACAGAGACCTCCCCATAGGGACCCTCCATAGGGACCCCCCATAAGGACACAGCATAGAGACCTCCCCAATAAGGACCTCCCCAATAGGGACCCCCATGGGGACCCCCATAGGGCCCCCCCTATAGGGATTCCCCCCCATAGGGACACACACACCCCCCCCAGGGACCCTCATAGAATCTCATTGAGATCCCCATAGGGACCCCCATAGATCCCCATAGGGACCCCTGTAGGGACTCCCCCATGAGGACCCATAGGGACCCCCATAGGGACCAACAGAGACCCCCATAGGACCCCCCCATAGGGATCCCTCCCCATAGGGACACCCCCCCCATAGGGACCCCCATAGAATCTCATCGAGATCCCCATAGGGACCCCCATAGATCCCCATAGGGACCAACAGGGACCCCCATAGGACCCCCCCATAGTGATCCCCCCCATAGGGACACCCTCCCCCATAGGGACCCCCATAGAACCTCATAGAGATCCCCATAGGGACCCCCCATAGATCCCCATAGGGACCCCTGTAGGGACTCCCCCATGAGGACCCATAGGGACCTCCATAGGGACCCCATGGGGACCCCCATAGGACCCCCCCGTAGGGATTCCCCCCCATAGGGACACCCCCCCCATAGGGACCCCCATAGAATCTCATTGAGATCCCCATGGGGACCCCCCATAGATCCCCATAGGGACCCCTGTAGGGACTCCCCCATGAGGACCCATAGGGACCTCCATAGGGACCTCCATAGGGACCAACAGAGACCCCCATAGGACCCCCCCATAGGGATTCCCCCCCATAGGGACACCCCCCCCCCCATAGAGACCCCCATAGAATCTCATCGAGATCCCCATAGGGACCCCCCATAGATCCCCTGTAGGGACTCCCCCATGAGGACCCATAGGGACCTCCATAGGGACCAACAGGGACCCCCATAGGACCCCCATAGGACCCCCCCATAGCGATCCCCCCCCATAGGGACACCCCCCACACACATAGGGACCCCCATAGAATCTCATAGGGATCCCCATAGGGACCCCCCATAGATCCCCATAGGGACCCCCTGTAGGGACTCCCCCTGAGGAACCATAGGGACCTCCTGGAGGACACCCAACCCTCCACTCATGGACCCCTCAGGTGGGTCCCCAGGAAGGTGTCCCCCTTAGGGACCCCCTCCCATGGAGATGCCACCACCCAGGAAGCCCCGAAGCCACCCAGCAGGAACCTCCATGGCAGGAACCCCCTGGAGAACCCCGAGGGAACCTCACGTTGTGGGCCTCGTGGAGGACATCTGCCACCCCACGTGGAACCTCCATGTCGAGGATCTCACCAAGAAGCTCCACACCAAGAAAGGAGCCCTCCCCCAAGTGCCCCCCACGGTTGGGTTGAAGAAGGATGGGCCACCATAGCATGGATCTGCCCTGGATGACCCCATCCCAGACATCCCGATGGTTGACAGCACCACACACGCAGCAAAGTCGGCACCGTGGGGCAGAAGATGGGTGTGCCCAGCTTAGAACCATGGAAGTTGGACCTCAAAGCCCATCCAGTTCCAACATAAATCATGGAAGGGGTTGGGTTGGACCTCAAAGCTCATCCACTTCCAACACAAATCATGGAAGGGGTTGGGTTGGACCTCAAAGCTCATCCACTTCCAACACAAACCATGGAAGGGGTTGAGTTGGACCTCAAAGCTCATCCAGTTCCAACACAAACCATGGAAGGGGTTGAGTTGGACCTCAAAGCTCATCCAGTTCCAACATAAATCATGGAAGGGGTTGGGTTGGACCTCAAAGCTCATCCACTTCCAACACAAATCATGGAAGGGGTTGGGTTGGACCTCAAAGCTCATCCACTTCCAACATAAATCATGGAAGGGGTTGGGTTGGACCTCAAAGCTCATCCACTTCCAACACAAATCATAGAAGAGGTTGGGTTGGACCTCAAAGCTCATCCACTTCCAAAACAAACCATGGAAGGGGTTGGGTTGGACCCCAAAGCTCATGCACTTCCAACACAAATCATGGAAGAGGTTGGGTTGGACCTCAAAGCTCATCCACTTCCAACACAAATCATGGAATGGGTTGAGTTGGACCTCAAAGCTCATCCAGTTCCAACACAAATCATGGAAGGGGTTGGGTTGAACCTCAAAGCTCATCGGTTCCAACACAAATCACGGAAGAGGTTGGGTTGGACCTCAAAGCTCATCCAGTTCCAACACAAATCATGGAAGAGGTTGGGTTGGACCTCAAAGCTCATCCAGTTCCAACACAAATCATGGAAGGGGTTGGGTTGAACCTCAAAGCTCATCGGTTCCAACACAAATCACGGAAGAGGTTGGGTTGGACCTCAAAGCTCATCCAGTTCCAACACAAATCATAGAAGAGGTTGGGTTGGACCTCAAAGCTCATCCAGTTCCAACACAAATCATGGAAGGGGTTGGGTTGGACCTCAAAGCTCATCGGTTCCAACACAAATCACGGAAGAGGTTGGGTTGGACCTCAAAGCTCATCCACTTCCAAAACAAACCATGGAAGGGGTTGGGTTGGACCTCAAAGCTCATCCACTTCCAACACAAACCATGGAAGGGGTTGGGTTGGACCTCAAAGCCCATCCAGTTCCTCATTGTGAAGAAGATCTTCCCAACATCAAGTCTAAACTTCTCCTCCTTTGGTCCAAACCCATCACCCCTTGTCCTGTTGCTAAAGGTCCTCCAAAAAAAACCTTCTCCCCATCTTCTCAGCCCCCTCTAAGTATGGAATGGCCAAGGTGAGGTCTTCTCCAAACCTCAAGGAACGGCCACGGAAGGGATTGTCCCCCTGAGGAGGTCACACCTCAATTCTTGGGCTCAGCTCTGGGTCCTTCACTCCAAGAAGGACCTTGAGGGCCTGGAGTGTCCCGAGGAGGGAACATGAGCAGCAGTGCAGGAAGACCTAAACCCATAACACGTGTCCACCTGCACCTTCATGGAGTCAACGAGGATCCATGAGGTGCAGGAAGGCTGGAGGAGCACAGAGGACCACGCAGGATGGGTTCCATCAGCCCAAAGAATCTGGGAAGAGCGCTGAGCTCTTCCCACCACCTCTCCAGAGCCTCAGCAGGTCCTGCTGGTTTGGGTCAACGTTCTGCAGAAGGTCCTCTCTGGAATGCTCCAGCGTTCCCGCAGCACCAGCAATGCCTCAGTCGTCTCTTCATGCTATCGCAGCCTTCAGATTCCACCCAGGTCCACCAGGACCAGGATCTGCCTTCACAATCAGCCCCACGGCATCAAATCCCCACCACGCAGGAGGACCCATGGGTGCCTCCACCGAAAGTTCTGCTCCACCACCACCGCCCATCGATTTTCCTTCTTTTGGTCCCATTTTTCCACCAGGAGAGGGAGGAACCAAAGGTTCCAGGTGGCCACTGGTGGGATGAGTCTTGGGTTCTTATCTCCCAACCTTCCGATCCCTCCTTAATTCCCAATAACTCCCAACACTCAACTGCCAACGGTTGGGAAAAGACAATGGCCAACGCCACCACAACTCCAGTGTAGACCTATGGAGTCCTCCACGTCCATCCTCCCTTCTTCGATCAACCGGGAGAGCGACCTCGGACCAGGACACTAAGTTGGGTGGGAGTGAGGGCAGGAAGGGTCTGCAGAGGGATCTGGAGAAGATGGATCCATGGATGGAGGGCAGGAAGGGTCTCCAGAGGGATCTGGCCAGGCTGGATCCATGGATGGAGGGCAGGAAGGGTCTGCAGAGGGATCTGGCCAGGCTGGATCCATGGATGGAGGCAGGAAGGGTCTGCAGAGGGATCTGGCCAGGCTGGATCCATGGATGGAGGGCAGGAAGTGTCTCCAGAGGGATCTGGCCAGGCTGGATCCATGGATGGAGGCAGGAAGGCTCTGCAGAGGGATCTGGAGAAGATGGATCCATGGATGGAGGGCAGGAAGGGTCTGCAGAGGGATCTGGCCAGGCTGGATCCATGGATGGAGGGCAGGAAGGCTCTGCAGAGGGATCTGGCCAGGCTGGATCCATGGATGGAGGACAGGAAGGCTCTGCAGAGGGATCTGGCCAGGCTGGATCCATGGATGGAGGGCAGGAAGGGTCTGCAGAGGGATCTGGAGAAGATGGATCCATGGATGGAGGGCAGGAAGGGTCTGCAGAGGGATCTGGCCAGGCTGGATCCATGGATGGAGGGCAGGAAGGCTCTGCAGAGGGATCTGGCCAGGCTGGATCCATGGATGGAGGGCAGGAAGGCTCTGCAGAGGGATCTGGAGAAGATGGATCCATGGATGGAGGGCAGGAAGGGTCTGCAGAGGGATCTGGCCAGGCTGGATCCATGGATGGAGGCAGGAAGGCTCTGCAGAGGGATCTGGCCAGGCTGGATCCGTGGATGGAGGGCAGGAAGGGTCTGCAGAGGGATCTGGCCAGGCTGGATCCATGGATGGAGGGCAGGAAGGGTCTGCAGAGGGATCTGGCCAGGATGGATCCATGGATGGAGGTCAGGAAGGCTCTGCAGAGGGATCTGGCCAGGCTGGATCCATGGATGGAGGGCAGGAAGGGTCTGCAGAGGGATCTGGCCAGGCTGGATCCATGGATGGAGGGCAGGAAGGGTCTCCAGAGGGATCTGGCCAGGCTGGATCCATGGATGGAGGCAGGAGGGCTCTGCAGAGGGATCTGGCCAGGCTGGATCCATGGATGGAGGGCAGGAAGGCTCTGCAGAGGGATCTGGCCAGGATGGATCCATGGATGAGGTCCAACCAGGCCAGGGTCAGGTCCTGCTCTTGGGTCCCAACAACCCTGAGCAGCTCCAGGCGTGGGAAGAGCAGCCGGAAAGTGCCCCATGGAGAAGGCCCCGGGGATGTTGGTCACTGGCGGCTGACCAGGAGGCAGCGGTGGCCGCGGTGGCCACGAAGGCCAATGGCATCTTGGCCGCGCTCAGCCGTGGGGCGGCAGCAGGAGCAGCGCAGGGATTGTCCCCCTGGGGAGGTCACAGCTCCACTCCGGGGTTGAGTTTTGGGTCTTTCACTCCAAGAAGGACCCTGAGGGGCTGCAGCGTCCGGAGAAGGGCCCGGAGCTGGAGAAGGGTCTGGAGAACGAGGGTTCTGAGAGGCGGCTGAGGGCCCTGGGCATGGAGAAGAGGGGCTGAGGGGGGACCTCATCGTCTCCAACCACCTGGAAGGAGGTTCTGGAGAGGTGGGCGCTGGGCTCCTCTCCGTGGTTGCAGTGACCTCACTCTTTCCATCAAGACCTTTCTCCCAAAGTCCATCCCAACCCTCTCCCGGCACAACTCGAGGCCGTTTCCTCTCACCCCATCGCTGTCCCTCAGAGAGGAGCCCAGCGCCCACCTCTCCAGAACCTCCTTCCAGGTGGTTGCAGACGATGAGGTCCCCCCTCCGCCCCTCTTCTCCATCCCCAGGGCCCTCAGCTGCTCCTCACAAGACTTTGTCCTCCCAGTACACGGCCTCATCCCTACTGGGATCACTGGGAACGGGGACTGCGGTGGTTGTGGCCCAAAAAGCCGTTGAGGTGTCACCTCTCCCACCGACCGCAACGGACCTCAACCCAACTTACTCCAGACCAGCACCGAGGTGGCTTCGCCGGGTTCAGGACAGCAGGTCCACCCACCTCCACCAGCACCTACAAAGCCACCCAACGCTTTTCCCTCCAAAACCCAGACCCACCACCTTCTCCAGCATCTCCCACAGCTTCCCCAGTTCTGCTCGTGCCACCACACACCACCCCGACCGCAGCTCTGCTGGAGGCGCCGTGCGAACCCCTGGTGGCCCCCCAGGACCTCAAAGACTCGGATCACGTTGAGCAGCTCCCAACCCTCCCCAGAGCGATGTCCTCACCTCAAAGGCTCGAGGAACGCGGGCTCTGGCGTGGCCGGCGATGCCCATGGGAGCGGCCGAGGTGTCCTCTCGCACCGCCCCAACGTTACTGATTGACCAGCGGTGGCCGCGGCTGGACGGCGGTCGATGGTCGCTGTAGAAGGCGCGGTGGCCTCCATGGGGGGAGGGAACGGGGCTACGCGGGGACCTGTGTGGCTTCTTGGCTTCCGATGGGACAACTCCCCACCCGGCCAGGGTTGGTCCTGGAGGTCCTGCCAGCTCCACCACGTAGAGCCAAGGCTTCGTGGTGTCCTCATCCCTCATCCGGCCACAAGGAGATGGGTTGACCTCGATGTCTGCCGCGGTTCCATCCCACCTCCACGTGACAGGCAGCACAAGGTGCTTGGTGCCAACCCAACGTGGTCCTTGGCCACCACCTCCTACGTCCTCCAGACCCAACGCATGGGGACAGGGTTGTCCTTGCGGCGGCCGCGGCTCGTTAGGAGGCAGAGAGCTAACGAGGACAGGGAGGTGGGATCATTGATCGCCCCACACGGGGTGCAGTGTCCTACGGCGCCTGATGGGTCACCGGCCTCGTCCTCATTGATTTTCTCTCTTCCAGTTGGCCGCGAGGATTTAAAGGCGAAGCGTGAAGAGCAACCGAGGGGGGGGTGGAATGGGGTGGGTTGAAGAGAGCTCCAAAGCCATCCAGTTCCAACCCAGGGACACCTCCCGCTGGATCAGGGGCTCCAAGAACCATCCAACCTGGCCTGGAACCCCTCCAGGGATGGGGTAACCACCACTGCTCTGGACAACCTGGGCCAGGGTCTCACCAACCTCACGGTGAAGAAATTCCTCCTCATGTCCAGTCTAACTCTGCCCCTCTCCAGTTTATCCCCGTTCCTCCTCATCCTGTCGCTCCAAGACCTTGGAAAAAGCCCCTCTCCGGCTCTCCTGGAGCCCCTTCAGGCTCTGGAAGCTGCTCTGAGGTCTCCTGGGAGCCTTCTCTTCTCCCCAACCCCAACTCTCTCAGCTGTCCTCGGACGGGAGGTTCTGCAGCCCTCGCAGCATCCTTGGAGCCTCCTCTGGACCCCTTCCAACAGCTCCATCTCCTCCTTCTGGGGAGGATTCCAGACCTGGACACAATTCTCCCGAGGAGGTGTCCCCGGAGCGGAGCAGAGGGGCAGAATCCCGTCCCTCCCTGCTGGCCACGCTGCTCTGGATGCAGCCCAGGACACGGGGGGTTCTCCTTCCAATCGATTTCCCCATTGCCTGAAGCCCATGGAGCAAAACTCGTCCCACCATGTGCACAGTTGGTGGGGATTTGGAGGGGCGATCCCTGGGTTCACTCCAGGCTGAGGGATGATGGATGGGAGCAGCGCTGAGGAGAAGGACTTGGGGAGATGATGAGAAGGTGGAGAGGAGCCCCACCGTGGGGTCCCAGCCCAGAACCCCCCCGTGTCCTGGGCTGCATCCAGAGCAGCGTGGCCAGCAGGGAGGGACGGGATTCTGCCCCTCTGCTCCGCTCCGGGGACACCTCCTCGGGAGAATTGTGTCCAGGTCTGGAATCCTCAGCAGAAGGAGGAGATGGAGCTGTTGGAAGGGGTCCAGAGGAGGCTCCAAGGATGCTGCGAGGGCTGCAGAACCTCCCGTCCGAGGACAGCTGAGAGAGTTGGGGTTGGGGAGAAGAGAAGGCTCCCAGGAGACCTCAGAGCAGCTTCCAGTGCCTGAAGGGGCTCCAGGAGAGCCGGAGAGGGGCTGTTCCCAAAGGGATGGAGTGACAGGATGAGGGGGAACGGGGATAAACTGGAGAGGGGCAGAGTTAGACTGGACATGAGGAGGAATTCCTTCACCATGAGGTTGTGGAGGCCCTGGAAGAAGTTGTCCATGGAAGCTGTGGCTGCCCCATCCCTGGAGGTGTTCAAGGCCAGGTTGGATGGTTCTTGGAGCCCCTGATCCAGTGGGAGGTGTCCCTGCCCATGGCAGGGGTGGGACTGGATGGGCTTGGAGGTCCTTCCAACCCAACCCATCCCATCACTCATGACACAGGACCCATCCAATCCCACCCCAAGTCCATCTGCAAAGCTCTCGTCCCCCCACGCCGGACATAGAGAGCGTCGCCTGGTGCAGCCCATGGACCTCAGCATCTGCAGATCCTGGTGGAGCCCATGGGTCACCTCAGCACCAAGAGGTGCCCACACGACCTCTCCTACACCATGAAGGCATCTCCGGAGTGGGAGATGGAGGGGTGTTTGCCATGAGAATTCCCTCACCAGGAGGATCTGGAGATCCTGAGGGCTTTGGAGCCTCCCTCCCGCAGGAACTCCTCGGAGCAGGAGCGTTCGTAGCCATAGGAACATCCCTTGACATGGTCACCTTGGCAACCACAGCTTCACATTGGCGCAGAGCACATGCAAAGCCCCGTGTGTTCCCCCCCTTGGTCCTCCTCCCACGTTGAAGCCTTCCCAACCAGGAGGTCCCACTCCGGTGGCTCCTCCACCACCTCCGGGAGCAGCAGGGAACCACCATCAAGCCCAGAGAAGGGAGTCAGAACCTTCCAGAGTCCCACAGACCAGCGTGGCCACCTCGGCTTGGAGGGTTGACATCTCCTTGCACCCCAGAACCTCCACGAGGTCCTGATGTGGAGCACCACAGAGTGAGGACACGATGGGGCAGAGGCGGAACCATAGCATCGCGTGGTCAGAAAAGACCTCGGAGATCATCGAGTCCATCCATACGTGTCCACCACTAAAGGAGATCCCTGAGCACCACATCTCCCCGGCTTTTAGACCCCTCCAGGGATGGGGACTCCACCACCGCCCTGGGTGGCATCGGCACGGCCGGAGAACCCTTTCCATGGAGAGATTCCTCCTGATGTCCAACCTGAACCTCCCCTGGAGCAACTCGAGGCCGTTCCCTCTCATCCCATCGCTGTCCCTTGGGAGAGGAGCCCAGCGCCCACCTCTCCAGAACCTCCTTCCAGGTGGTTGGAGACGATGAGGTCCCCCCTCAGCCCCTCTTCTCCATCCCCAGGGCCCTCAGCCGCCTCTCAGAACCCTCGTTCTCCAGACCCTTCTCCAGCTCCGGGCCCTTCTCCAGACGCTGCAGCCCCTCAGGGTCCTTCTTGGAGTGAAAGACCCAAACCTCAACCCCGGAGTGGAGCTGTGTCCTCCCCAGGGGGACAATCCCTTCCCGGCTCCTGGTGGCCACCCCATGGCTGATCCAAGCCAGGATGCCATTGGCCTTCGTGGCCACCGCAGCCACCGCTGCCTCCTGGTCAACCGCCGGTGACCAACACCTCCAGGGCCTTCTTCTCCATGGGGCCACAGGCAGGAGAAACAGGAGCCCCCGGAGCCTGTCCCACCACAACCAGGTTGGTAGAAGCCACCTCTGCTCCCTCCATCTCCTCACCCCCACAAGTGGTGGAGCTGAGGATGAGGAAACCCAAGAATGAGGTTCCTCCACCTCCTGAGCAAAATCCATGGTGTCCCCACCCATGGAAGCATAAGCGGGTGGACACTCAAGCCCTGGAGGTGACACCTCCAGGTGACACCATGAGCTCAGGTGAGCTTCAGGACCGGATCTCCAGGTGAGGTGGAGGATCTGCACCGAACCGCCGCTCTCCCGACTCCAACACGGACACAGCAAGAAACTCAAGGACCTCCAGGAACGACACCATCCATGGAGGAAGGGAGACAGCTGAGCTGCTGCCAGGAGCTACCAGCGTCCCACCATGGCCTCATGGCATGGGTTGGGTTGGAAGGGACCCCAAAGCCCATCCGGTTCCACCTCAAATCATGGAATGGGTTGGAAGGGATCTCAGAGCCCATTCGGTTCCACCTCAAATCATGGAATGGGTTGGAAGGGACCTCAAAGCCCATTCAGTTCCACCTCAAATCATGGAATGGGTTGGAAGGGACCTCAAAGCCCATCCAGAACCACCCTTCATGGGCAGAGACACCTCCCGCTGGATCAGGGGCTCCAAGAACCATCCAACCTGGCCTGGAAGCCCTCCAGGGATGGAGAAGCCACCACTGCTCTGGACAACCTGGGCCAGGGCCTCTCCAACCTCCCAGGAGAACGTTTCTCCCCAAGATCTCATCTCCACCTCCTGTCTTTGAGCTTCAAAGATGGTCCCCCTCGTCCCATCTTTGTCCTCCCTGAGCCCTTCTCCAGCTCTCCTGGAGCTCCTTTCCCTCCTGGAAGCTGCTCGGAGGTCTCCTCAGTCTCCTCTCCAGGCTGGACAACCCCAATCTTCTCAACCTGAGCTCACAGCAGAGGTTCTCCTGTCCTCACATCATCTCCAAAGCCTCCTCTGGACCCTCTCCAAGAGCTCCATCTCCTTCTGCTGAGGCTCCATCACCACCACCACCATCCCACCACCATTCCCTCGTTCCACCTCACCCGCGGTGGCTTTGGCTCTCCCCACCCTGCAGGTGTCCTGATGTCCCCACCAAAGCTCCGGGGCCACCAACGTGGTGGAAGGTGGATCTGACCTGTATGGAGGGACCCGGTGGGATGGGGGTGAAGAAGCCCTTCTGTGGGAGCTGCTGTGGGGGTGGTGGACACCCCAGAAAAGCATCTGGCAGGAGGTCAGGCGGCCGAAGGCACCGCGCGGAACCCTCCGGATCAGCTCAGGGTAAGAGGATCACATCACCTCCATCTGCTCGTCTGGGGCGGAGGGGACAACCCGCGGCCCATCCCACCGCCACGAGGGGGACAGGGACGGCGGCGGCGCCACCAGAGAGGGGGGACATCAAAAGATGGGGGACAACGGAGAGGGGGGACATCAGGGAGGGGGGACAACGGAGTGGGGGGACACCAAAGATGGGGGAGACAGCAGAGATGGGGGACAACAGAGATGGGGGACATCGGAGATGGGGGAGACAGCAGAGATGGGGGACATCGGAGGTGGGGGGACATCGGAGGTGGGGGACATCAAAGAGGGGGGACATCGGAGATGGGGGACAACGGAGATGGGGGACATAAAAGATGGAGGACAACGGAGGTGGGGGACAACAGACACGGGGGACACAAAAGATGGGGGACACCGGAGATGGGGGGAAAGCAGAGATGGGGGACACAAAAGATGGGGGACACAAAAGATGGGGGACAACGGAGAGGGGGGACAACGGAGAGGGGGGATATCAAAGAGGGGGGACATCGGAGATGGGGGACATCAGACACGGGGGACACCAAAGATGGGGGGACAGCGGAGATGGGGGGACAGCGGAGATGGGGGGACAGCGGAGATCGGGGACACGAGAGATGGGGGACAATGGAGAGGGGGGACAATAGAGAAGGGGGACAACGGAGAGGGGGGACAACGGAGAGGGGGGACAACGGAGAGGGGGGACAACGGGGATGGGGGACACCAAAGAGGGGGGACAACGGAGAGGGGGGACAACGGAGAGGGGGGACAATGGGGATGGGGGACAACGGGGATGGGGGACACCAAAGAGGGGGGACAATGGGGATGGGGGACAACGAGGATGGGGGACAACGGAGAGGGGGGACAACGGAGAGGGGGGACAACGGAGAGGGGGGACAACGGAGAGGGGGGGACACCAAAGATGGGGGACAACGGGGATGGGGGACAACGGGGATGGGGGACACCGTTGGGGTTCAAGGTAGGACCTGGGGGTCCAGATAAGTACTTGGGGTCCAACCTGGTGGAGCTCCAGACAGGAGATGGGGGTCCAGGCAGGAGGTGGGGTTCAGGGGAGGAGATGGAGATCCAGGGAGGACCTGAGGTTCAAGGGAGGACCAACCGAGGTCCTCGGTAGGACTTTGGACTCCAAGAAGGATCTCGGGTTCTTGGTAGGAGCTGAAGGTCCAGACAGGAGACTGGGGGTCCAGGGGGGACCTGGGGGTCCAGGGGGGACCTGGGGTTCAAGGGAGGGACCTGGGGTTCAAGGGAGGGACCTGGGGGTCCAGGGGGGACCTGGGGGTCCAGGGGGGACCTGAAGTTCCAGGGAGGACCTGAAGTTCAAGGGGGGACCTTGGGGTCCAGGGAGGACCTGAAGTTCAAGGGGGGACCTGGGGTTCAAGGGGGGACCTGAGGGTCCAGGTAGGACCTGAAGCTCTACGTAGGACCTGAAGCTCTACGTAGGACCTGAAGTTCCAGGTAGGACCTGGGGGTCCAGGTAGGACCTGAAGTTCAAGGGGGGACCTGAAGTTCAAGGGGGGACCTGAAGTTCAAGGGGGGACCTGAAGCTCTACGTAGGACCTGAAGTTCCAGGTAGGACCTGGGGGTCCATGTAGGACCTGGGGTTCAAGGTAGGACCTGAAGTTCCAGGCAGGACCTGAAGTTCCAGGGAGGACCTTGGGGTCCAGGGAGGACCTGAAGTTCAAAGGGGGACCTGAAGTTCAAGAGGGGACCTGGTGGTCCATGTAGGACCTGAAGTTCCAGGGAGGACCTGGGGGTCCAGGGAGGACCTGGGGGTCCAGGGGGGACCTGGAGTTCAAGGGGGGACCTGGGGTTCAAGGGGGGACCTGAGGGTCCAGGTAGGACCTGAAGTTCAAGGGGGGACCTGAAGTTCAAGGAGGGACCTGATGGTCCATGTAGGACCTGAAGCTCTACGTAGGACCTGAAGTTCCAGGTAGGACCTGGGGGTCCAGGGAGGACCTGAAGTTCAAGGGGGGACCTGAAGTTCAAGGGGGGACCTGAAGTTCCAGGTAGGACCTGGGGGTCCATGTAGGACCTGGGGTTCAAGGTAGGACCTGAAGTTCCAGGCAGGACCTGAAGTTCAAGGGAGGACCTGAAGCTCCAGCGAGGACCTGAAGTTCAAGGGGGGACCTGAAGTTCCAGGGGGGACCCGGTGGTCCAGGGGGGACCTGAAGTTCAAGGGGGGACCTGGAGGTCCGTGTAGGACCTGAAGTTCAAGGGAGGACCCGAGGGTCCATGTAGGACCTGAAGTTCCAGGTAGGACCTGAAGTTCCAGGGAGGCCCCGGTGGTCCCGGCAGCGCAGGCAGAGGCACCGCTCCAGTTCCCCACACAGGTCCCACTGGTGGAACCAGGTGGCCTCAGAGGTCCCTTCCAACCCAACCCATCCCGTGACCTCCAGCTGCCCTCAAGCAGAACCAAGAGGTGCCCAAAGCCGCGTTGGTGGCCACGGTGGCACTTGGATGGCTTTGAGAGGTCCCTTCCAACCCAACCCATGGTGTGGTTGGATGGAGTCCAACCACAGCAGGTGGTGAAGGTTCTGATGTCCTCCCGGAGGATGAGGAACAAACGGCAGAGCCCGAAGCCCCATCTGAGCTCCAAGAGCTCCAAGATGATCCATCCAATGTCACATCCCAGAATGTGGTCCTCCAAGACCAGCGGCTCCTGTCCCACCCGGATGGACCCAGCGGACCCGGGCACCTCCTCTCCAGCAGGACCTTCGCTCTGGTTGCCCCCACAAAGCACATCACCGCGGTCACGACCAAGCGTTGACCCACAAGTGCTTCCAAGGGGTGAGGAGAACCTCAACCGTGGAGTGAGGAGAACCTCAACCATGGGGAGAGGAGAACCTCAACCATGGAGTGAGGAGAACCTCAACCATGGGGAGAGGAGAACCTCAACCATGGAGTGAGGAGAACCTCAACCATGGAGTGAGGAGAACCTCAACCATGGGGAGAGGAGAACCTCAACCATGGAGTGAGGAGAACCTCAACCATGGAGTGAGGAGAATGTCAACCACCCTTCCAAACCCCTCGGAGCCAACCGGAAGCTGTCCTGTCCCTCACAGCTCCGGTTCTCCACCCCTCAGAAGTCCCCTCAGCTGTCCCTGAGCACCACCAGGTGGTCTCCAACCCCACAACCCCTTCTTGGGACACGGTCGTAGGATCCTCAGCAGCCCAAAGCTTCTCCCTCCACCCCAGAAGGTCTGAGGTGACCCTCAGAAGATATAGAAGGACAGAACGGGGCCTCACCTGGAATGAGGGTCACGGGGGCAGCGTCACAGCGCTCCTTCTTCATCGACCTGTGGAGAAGGAGAAGGTCAACCATGGGGAGAGGAGAACGTCAACCATGGGGAGAGGAGAACGTCAACCATGGGGAGAGGAGAACGTCAACCCAAGAGAGAGGAGAACCTCAACCCAAGAGAGAGGAGAACCTCAACCCAAGAGAGAGGAGAACCTCAACCATGGAGTGAGGAGAACCTCAACCCAAGAGCGAGGAGAACGTCAACCATGGGGAGAGGAGAACGTCAACGTCAACCATGGGGTGAGGAGAACGTCAACCATGGAGTGAGGAGAACCTCAACCATGGGGTGAGGAGAACGTCAACGTCAACCATGGGGTGAGGAGAACGTCAACGTCAACCATGGGGAGAGGAGAACGTCAACCATGGAGTGAGGAGAACCTCAACCATGGGGTGAGGAGAACGTCAACGTCAACCATGGGGTGAGGAGAACGTCAACCCAAGAGTGAGGAGAACCTCAACCCAAGGGTGAGGAGAACCTCAACCATGGGGAGAGGAGAACGTCAACCCAAGAGTGAGGAGAACCTCAACCATGGGGAGAGGAGAACCTCAACCCAAGCTCCTGCCCCACAGATCCTGGCACAGAGGGGCTCCTGCCCCATAGATCCGGGCAGAGGGGCTCCTGCCCCATAGCGCCGTCAGCCCCCCATCATCCCAACACGATCCATGACTCACGTCCCACCAGCACAGCCCCACATCTGCCCCACAGCATCCTCGTAGCCCCCTCTCTGCCCCACATCTGCCCCACGGTGCCCCACATCTGCCCCACTGCACAGCCCCACATCTGCCCCACAGCTCTTCCTGCCCCACTGCGCCCTATATCTGCCCCACGGTGCCCCACATCTGCCCCACTGCATTGCACATCTGCCCCACTGTGCCCCACAGCCCCCTCTGCCCCACTGTGCCCCACATCTGCCCCACTGTGCCCCACACAGACCCCCAACACACCACAGCCCTCCCACGCCCCACATCGCCCCACATCTCCCAGCACCCCCTCTACACCCCACATCGCCCCACATGGCCCCACGGCTGCCCCACACCACGTCCTGCACCCCAAATCACCCCCCCATCGCCCCCCATCTCTCAGCACCCCCCCTACACCCCACATCGCCCCACATGGCCCCACGGCTGCCCCACACCACGTCCTGCACCCCAAATCACCCCACATCGCCTCACACCCCCCATGTCCTATCTCGCCCCACACCACCCCACAGCCCACCCCACACCCCACATCTCGCCCCACATCTCACAGCCCCTCTGCACCCCACACTGCCCCACATCCCCCATCTCTCAGCCCCCCCCCACCCCACATCTCACCCCACATCGCCCCACATCTCACAGCCCCCCCACATCTGGCCCCACACTGCCCCACACCCCCCTATCTCACAGCCCCCTCACCCCACATCTCGCCCCCCATCTCACAGCCCCCTCTGCACCCCACACTGCCCCACACCCTCCCTATCTCTCAGCCCCCCCACCTCACATCTCGCCCCACACCTCAGAGCCCCCTCTGTACCCCACATCTCTCAGTCCTCCCTCACCCCACATCTCACCCCACATCGCCCCACACCTCACAGCCCCCTCTGCACCCCACATTGCCTCAACCCCCCATCTCACAGCCCCCCCCTCGCCCCACATCGCCCCACACCCTCCCTATCTCTGAGCCCCCCCACACCTCACATCTCACCCCACATCTCTCAGCCCCCCCTGAACCCCACATCTCACCCCACATCACCCCACACCCTCCCTATCTCTCAGCCCCCCTCACCCCACAGCCCCCCCACAGCCCACATGTCTCCCCCATCTCTCAACCCCCCCTCACCCCACATCGCCCCACACCTCAGAGCCCCCTCTGCACCCCACATCTCACCCCACATCGCCCCACACCCTCCACCTCTCAGCCCCCCTCACCCCACATCGCCCCACATCACACAGCCCCTCTGCACCCTACACTGCCCCACATCCCCACATCTCTCAGCCCCCCCAACCCACATCGCCCCACATCTCTCAGCCCTCCCTATCTCTCAGCCCCCCCTCACCCCACATCTCACCCCACATTGCCCCACACCCTCCCTATCTCTCAGCCCCCCCTCACCCCACATCACCCCACATCTCACAGCCCCCCCACCCCTCATTGCCCCACACCTCTCAGCCCCCCTCACCCCACACCTCTCAGCCCCCCTCACCCCACATCTCCCCACACCTCTCAGCCCCCCTCCCCCCACACATCTCCCCACACCTCTCAGCCCCCCTCACCCCACATCTCCCCACACCTCTCAGCCCCCCTCACCCCACACATCTCCCCACACCTCAGAGCCCCCTCTGCACCCCACATCTCACCCCACATCACCCCACACTCTCCCCATCTCTCAGCCCCCCCTCACCCCACATCTCACCCCACATTGCCCCACACCCTCCCCATCTCTCAGCCCCCCCACCCCACATCGCCCCACACTTCTCAGCCCCCCTCTGTACCCCACATTGCCTCAACCCCCCCACCTCACAGCCCCCCTCAACCCACACCTCAGAGCCCCCTCTGTACCCCACATCTCACCCCACATTGCCCCACATCCCCCTATCTCTCAGTCCCCCCACCCCACACATCGCCCCACACCTCACAGCCCCGTCTGCACCCCACACCTCTCAACCCCCCTCACCCCACACTGCCCCACACCTCTCAGCCCCCCCTCACCCCACACATTGCCCCCCTCACCCCACATCTCCCCATACCTCTCAGCCCCCCCTCACCCCACACATCTCCCCACACCTCTCAGCCCCCCTCACCCCACACATCTCAGCCCCCCCTCACCCCACACCTCTCAGCCCCCCTCACCCCACACCTCTCAGCCCCCCCTCACCCCACACATCGCCCCACACCTCTCAGCCCCCCCTCACCCCACACATCGCCCCACACCTCTCAGCCCCCCCCTCACCCCACATCTCCCCACACCTCTCAGCCCCCCCTCACCCCACACCTCTCAGCCCCCCTCACCCCACACCTCTCAGCCCCCCCTCACCCCACACATCGCCCCACACCTCTCAGCCCCCCCTCACCCCACACCTCTCAGCCCCCCTCACCCCACACATCGCCCCACACCTCTCAGCCCCCCTCACCCCACACATCTCCCCACACCTCACAGCCCCCTCTGTACCCCACATTGCCCCACACCCTCCCTATCTCTCAGCCCCCCCTCACCCCACACCTCTCAGCCCCCCTCACCCCACACCTCTCAGCCCCCCCTCACCCCACACATCTCCCCACACCTCTCAGCCCCCCTCACCCCACACCTCTCTCCCCCCCCCCGGCGGTACCTGCGCTCCCCCCATGGCTGTGGGCGCTGCAGAGGCCGCTCCGCTCTGGGCCCCGCGCGGCCCCGGGGGGGGAACGGGGAGGGGGGGGGGAGGTTTTAGTTTAAGGCGTTGCCATAGCAACGGGGGGGGGGAGAGGGGCGGAGGGCGGCGGAGCGCAGCAGCGGGGGCGGTGGGAAGCGCCCACGTGACCACGCCCACACGTGACCCGCCCACACGTGACCACGCCCACACTTCCCCGCGCCCCCTCACTTGCGGCCGCGCTCCGCCCCCCTCAGCCCGGCCACGCCCCCTCCGTGCCGTCCCCGCCCCTCACGTCATCACGTCCCCTCCGAGGTGGCCACGCCCCCCTCCCTCAGAGCTCACCACGCCCCCTAAGCGCCCTTCACCCCCCCCGGTAGGCCACGCCCCCCTCCCGTCATGGCCACGCCCCCTGCGCTAGCCGTGCCCCCGCCCGCCTCTGCTCACGTCTTCCCTTTGACCACGCCCTTCTCTGACCAGGCCCCGCCCCTCCCGCTGACCACCCCCGTGCAGCCCTGGCCACGCCCCCTCCTGCGCTGGCCACGCCCCCTCCAGCTCCAGCCTCGCCCCCTATGCTGATCACGCCCCCTTCCGTCTAGGCCACTCCCCCGTCCCAGCTCTGGCCACGCCCCCTTCATCCTGTCCACACCCCCTCACCACTCTCTGCCCCACAGCTCTGCCCTAAAGCCCCACGGCTCCACCCCACGGCTCTGCCCCATAGCACTGCCCCATAGCTCGGCCCCACAGGAGCACTGGGACCAGTTCAGCCCCATAGAGACCAGCACTGAGACCAGTTCAGCCCCATAGAGACCACTGGGACCAGTATAGCCCTATAGACTGCACCCCTGGGACCAGTTCTGCCCCATAGAGTGCAGCACTGGGACCAGTTCGGCCCCATAGAGGCCAACACTGGGACCAGTACAGCTCCACAGAGACCAGCACTGGGACCAGTACAGCCCCATAGAGACCACTGGGACCAGTATAGCCCTATAGACTGCATCCCTGGGACCAGTTCCGCCCCATAGAGCACAGCACTGGGACCAGTATAGCCCCACAGACTGGAGCACTGGAACCAGTCCAGCCCCAAAGACCGCAGCACTGGGACCAGTGCCGCCCCACATTGAGCACTGGGACCAGTTCTGCCCCATAGAGCGCAGCACTGGGACCAGTCCAGACCCACAGAGCCCAACACTGGGACCAGTTCAGCCCCATAGAGACCAGCAGTAGGACCAGTATAGCCCCATAGAGACCAGCACTGGGACCAGTATAGCCCCACACCAGCACTGGGACCAGTACAGCCTCATAGAGAGCAGCACTGGGACCAGTACAGCCCCATAGAGACCAGCACTGGGACCAGTTCAGCCCCACACCAGCACTGGGACCAGTTCAGCCCCACACCAGCACTGGGACCAGTACAGCCCCATAGAGACCAGCACTGGGACCAGTTCAGCCCCATAGAGACCAGCACTGGGACCAGTACAGCCCCATAGAGCGCAGCACTGGGACCAGTTCTGCCCCACAGAGCGCAGCACTGGGACCAGTACAGCCCCACATTAGCACTGGGACCAGTCCAACCCCATAGAGCACAGCACTGGGACCAGTCCAGCCCCACAGAGCGCAGCACTGGGACCAGTATAGCCCCATAGAGACCAGCAATGGGACCAGTTCAGCCCCATAGAGACCAGCACTGGGATCAGTATAGCCCCATCACCCCACATCCCCATCTCCCCACATCCCCCTCGCCCCACATCCCCATCTCCCCACATCCCCATCACCCCACATCCCCCTCGCCCCACATCCCCATCTCCCCACATCCCCATCACCCCACATCCCCATCGCCCCACGGCGGTACCTCCCCACATCCCCATCGCCCCACATCCCCATCTCCCCACGGCCCCATCTCCCCACATCCCCATCTCCCCATGGCCCCATCTCCCCACATCCCCCTCGCCCCACATCCCCTCGCCCCACGGCGGTACCTCCCCACAGGGGTCCCTCTGCTCTCCTCTCCCTCTCGGATCCAGAGGCTCCGGAGCCTTCGGGAAACCCACGGAGCTGCAGCTCAGCCCCTTTCCTGCCAGGAAGGACCTCGAGGGCCACCGCCCCACATCCTCCCACTGCTCCCAGTGCTGCTCTGAGTGGGTCTGGACTGGTCCCAGTGCTGGGGCTGGACTGGTCCCAGTGCTGCGCTCTATGGGGCTGAACTGGTCCCAGTGTTGGGCTCTATGGGGCGGAACTGGTCCCAGTGCTCAGTGTGGGGCTGAACTGGTCCCAGTGCTCAGTGTGAGGCTATACTGGTCCCAGTGCTCAGTGTGGGGCTGAACTGGTCCCAGTGCTGCGCTCTATGGGGCTATACTGGTCCCAGTGCTGGTGTGGGACTGGACTGGTCCCAGTGCTGAATGTGGGGCTGAACTGGTCCCAGTGCTGAATGTGGGGCTGAACTGGTCCCAGCGCTCAGTGTGGGGCGGAACTGGTCCCAGTTCCCTATATGGGGCTGTACTGGTCCCATTGCTGGTGTGGGACTGGTCCCAGTGCTGAATGTGGGGCTATACTGGTCCCAGTGGTCAGTGTGGGGCTATACTGGTCCCAGTGCTGCTCTGAGTGGGGTGGGACTGGTCCCAGTGCTCAGTGTGGAGCTGAACTGGTCCCAGTGCTGGTCTCTATGGGGCTGTACTGGTCCCACATCCCTGGTCCCAGTGCTCAGTGTGGGGCTGAACTGGTCCCAGTGCTGGTGTGGGGCTGTACTGGTCCCAGTGCTCACTGTGGGGCTGGACTTGTCCCAGTACTTAGTGTGGGGCAGTACTGGTCCCAGTTCTGCTCTCTATGGGGCTATACTGGTCCCAGTACTCATTGTGGGGCTGAACTGGTCCCAGTGCTGCTCTGAGTGGGGCTGAACTGGTCCCAGTGCTATGCTCTATGGGGCTGAACTGGTCCCAGTGCTATGCTCTATGGGGCTGAACTGGTCCCAGTGCTATGCTTTATGGAGCTGGACTGGTCCCAGTGCTGCTCTCTATGGGGCTATACTGGTCCCAGTGCTGCTCAGTGCGGGGCTGAACTGGTCCCAGTGCTGGTCTCTATGGGTCTGTACTGGTCCCAGTTCCCTGCATGGGGCTATACTGGTCCCAGTGCTCAGTGTGGGGCTGAACTGGTCCCAGTGCTCAGTGTGGGGCTGTACTGGTCCCAGTGCTCAGTGTGGGGCTATACTGGTCCCAGTGCTGGTGTGGGGCTGTACTGGTCCCAGTGCTGGTCTCTATGGGGCTATACTGGTCCCAGTGCTCAGTGTGGGGCTGTACTGGTCCCAGTGCTGGTGTGGGGCTGTACTGGTCCCAGTGCTCAGTGTGGGGCTATACTGGTCCCAGTGCTCAGTGTGGGGCTGAACTGGTCCCAGTGCTGGTGTGGGGCTATACTGGTCCCAGTGCTGGTGTGGGGCTGTACTGGTCCCAGTGCTGGTGTGGGGCTATACTGGTCCCAGTGCTGGTGTGGGGCTGTACTGGTCCCAGTGCTCAGTGTGGGGCTGTACTGGTCCCAGTTCCCCGCGTGGCTCTGGACTGGTCCCTCCCGCAGCTCCGTGTCCGGGTGGTGGCATCTCAGGGGGGGTCGTGGCTCCAAGCGCAGGAGATCCGGCTCCGTCCTATCAGGAGCAGCAGGAAACACCTTGGCCCGAGCCGGGATTGTCCCTTCCTGTGGGAACCAGGAGGAAACCAGGAGGTCCGAACGTCACCACCGGGACCGGACGGACGGACGGACGGACGGTGGGATGGATCTGCCCTGGGGAGACGCTCTGGGGCAGAGGGCGAAGGGCTGAGCGGACGTTGGCCGTGGATGGAGTGGGAAGGACAGATCCTGCCCAGCGCTGCTCTGCGGCAACCGCAGACTCTTCCTCCCACCGCGGTGACCGCGTCTCCACCCCATCATCACCCAACGGCTCCTCTTGAGCTGATGGTGACCATCATGGCAAGAACTTCTCCTCCAGGAGCTCCTCCCAACGCCTGGAACTGCTCCAGGTTGGTGTAACCCAAGAGCAACACCCGGCACTTGGCGTGGTAGAACCTCATCCCTTTGGTCTCCATCCATGGATCCAGCCTGGCCAGATCCCTCTGGAGAGCCTTCCTGCCTCCATCCATGGATCCAGCCTGGCCAGATCCCTCTGCAGACCCTTCCTGCCCTCCATCCATGGATCCAGCCTGGCCAGATCCCTCTGCAGAGCCTTCCTGCCTCCATCCATGGATCCAGCCTGGCCAGATCCCTCTGCAGAGCCTTCCTGCCTCCATCCATGGATCCAGCCTGGCCAGATCCCTCTGCAGAGCCTTCCTGCCTCCATCCATGGATCCAGCCTGGCCAGATCCCTCTGCAGACCCTTCCTGCCTCCATCCATGGATCCAGCCTGGCCAGATCCCTCTGCAGAGCCTTCCTGTCCTCCATCCATGGATCCAGCCTGGCCAGATCCCTCTGCAGAGCCTTCCTACCCTCCATCCATGGATCCATCCTGGCCAGATCCCTCTGCAGACCCTTCCTGCCCTCCATCCATGGATCCAGCCTGGCCAGATCCCTCTGTAGATCCTCCTGCTCTGTCTCTTCCCGTGGTCCCGCAGTTCTCCTGGCTTCTCTGCATGGTCTCCACCACTCTCCCATTTTCCAGACCGGAGGAACCAGATGGATCCAACCTCCACACTCCCATCCGGGAGACGCTGTTCCTGCTGCTCCCACTCATCGGCGTTCGCGTTGCGATCCTTCTTTGACCTTTGGAGAAGGCAACGCGAGCGTTGGGCTCCATTCCACAGACGGAACCCCGTGCTCCGAGGCTGTGCCATCCCCGCGTGGGACCTCCGGAGGTTCTAGACCACCGCGTTGCAGATCCTTCCAGTGGAGAGGGGCAGAGTTAGACCGGACATGAGGAGGAATTCCTTCCCCATGAGGGTGGGGAGGCCCTGGAAGAGGTTGTCCAGGGAAGTCGTTGATGTCCCATCCCTGGAGGGGTTCCAGGCCAGGTTGGATGGTTCTTGGAGCCCCTGATCCAGCGGGAGGTGTCCCTGTCCATGGCAGGAGGTGGGACTGGATGGGCTTGGAGGTCCCTTCCAACCCATTCCATGATTCCTGTTGGAAATGGATGGACTTTGAGGTCTCTTCCAACCCAA
Organism: Cuculus canorus; assembly: GCF_017976375.1. Lineage (NCBI taxonomy): Eukaryota > Metazoa > Chordata > Aves > Cuculiformes > Cuculidae > Cuculus > Cuculus canorus. The sequence continues at coordinate 208,535,115 of NC_071401.1, forward strand.
ACCATCTCATGGTTCCATGATTCTCACTCGGTGTCAACCTGAACCCCCAGATCCCATCCCTGGAGGCGTTCCAGGCCAGGTTGGATGGGGTTTGGAGCTCCTGATCCAGTGGGAGGTGTCCCTGGAGTGGAACTGGATGGACTTTGTGGCCCCTTCCAACCCAAACCATCTCATGGTTTTAACTCAACATCAACCAGAACCCCTAGATCCCATCCCTGGAGGTGTTCCAGGCCAGGTTGGATGGTTCTTGGAGCCCCTGATCCAAGACCCAACCCATGACGCTCTATGAGATGTCTCCCACGGTGGCTGCAGTGCTGTGTGATGTGGCGTTAGAAGAAGCTGTGGTGGTGTCCACGGCCTCTCCTCGCTCCTCCTCGCCGGTCGCCTCTGCTCTCCAACCGGTGGGATCACGGATGGGTGGTGGATCAAACCTTCTTCTGAAGGAACCCTGAGGGGCTCCAAACAGCCCACCCGGAGGCTGCTGCCGGCACAGCCCGAGGCGTCTCCACGTCAGCGAGGAACATCCGACCCTTCCCAGTCCCACAGCAGCCGCTCCTCCACCAGGAGCTCAGGGAGAAGAGACACCACCTTCTGCTTTCAGCACGGCTGGAAAAGACCACCTCCTCCTAAAACTATGGAATGGGTTGGGTTGGAAGGGACCCCAAAGCCCATCCAGTCCCACCATGGGCAGGGACACCTCCCGCTGGATCAGGGGCTCCAAGAACCATCCAACCTGGCCTGGAACCCCTCCAGGGATGGGGCAGCCACAGCTTCCCTGGACAACCTCTTCCAGGGTCTCCACACCCTCACCATGAAGAAATTCCTCCTCATGTCCAGTCTAACTCTGCCCCTCTCCAGTTTATTCCCGTTCCCCCTCATCCTGTCACTCCATCCCTTTGGGAACAGCCCCTCTCCGGCTCTCCTGGAGCCCCTTCAGGTACTGGAAGCTGCTCTGAGGTCTCCTGGGAGCCTTCTCTTCTCCCCAACCCCAACTCTCTCTGCTGTCCTCGGACGGGAGGTTCTCAGCCCTCCATCATCTCCATGACCTCCTCTGGACCTTCTCCCAGAGCTCCAGGCTGGTTTGGGATGGAGAGGGGAGAGGAGGGAGAGAAGGGTGGTGTCCACCATGGCTGTGTTGGATGCCATCCATGCCTTGGAAGTGGAAGGAGCTCCCGCTGCCGCCTCCCCGCGGTTCCGTTGGCACCTCCTGCGCCTTCCCCGCAGCTTAATCACCGCTCTCCACACTAATGAGGTGACAACCGCTGAAGGCCAACACAGCTCCTGATTAACCTCTTAATTTGGTGACACCATAAGGCCCTATCTCTGCTCTGGATCCATGGATGGAGGGCAGGAAGGGTCTGCAGAGGGATCTGGCCAGGCTGGATCCATGGATGGAGGGCAGGAAGGGTCTGCAGAGGGATCTGGCCAGGCTGGATCCATGGATGGAGGGCAGGAAGGGTCTGCAGAGGGATCTGGCCAGGCTGGATCCATGGATGGAGGGCAGGAAGGGTCTCCAGAGGGATCTGGCCAGGCTGGATCCATGGATGGAGGCAGGAAGGGTCTGCAGAGGGATCTGGCCAGGCTGGATCCATGGATGGAGGGCAGGAAGGCTCTGCAGAGGGATCTGGCCAGGCTGGATCCATGGATGGAGGGCAGGAAGGCTCTGCAGAGGGATCTGGCCAGGCTGGATCCATGGATGGAGGGCAGGAAGGCTCTGCAGAGGGATCTGGCCAGGCTGGATCCATGGATGGAGGCAGGAAGGGTCTGCAGAGGGATCTGGCCAGGCTGGATCCATGGATGGAGGGCAGGAAGGGTCTGCAGAGGGATCTGGCCAGGCTGGATCCATGGATGGAGGGCAGGAAGGCTCTGCAGAGGGATCTGGCCAGGCTGGATCCATGGATGGAGGGCAGGAAGGCTCTGCAGAGGGATCTGGCCAGGATGGATCCATGGATGGAGGGCAGGAAGGCTCTGCAGAGGGATCTGGCCAGGCTGGATCCATGGATGGAGGGCAGGAAGGGTCTGCAGAGGGATCTGGCCAGGCTGGATCCATGGATGGAGGGCAGGAAGGGTCTGCAGAGGGATCTGGCCAGGATGGATCCATGGGGTGAGGTCCAACCAGGCCAAGGTCAGGTCCTGCTCTTGGGTCTCAACAACCCTGAGCAGCTCCAGGCGTGGGAAGAGCAGCCGGAAAGTGCTCCATGGAGAAGGCCCCGGGGGTGTTGGTCACCGGCGGCTGCAGCGTCCGGAGAAGGGCCCGGAGCTGGAGAAGGGTCTGGAGAACGAGGGTTCTGAGAGGCGGCTGAGGGCCCTGGGGATGGAGAAGAGGGGCTGAGGGGGGACCTCATCGTCTCCAACCACCCGGAAGGAGGTTCTGGAGAGGTGGGCGCTGGGCTCCTCTCCCAGGGGACAGCAATGGGATGAGAGGAAACGGCCTCGAGTTGCTCCAGGGGAGGTTCAGGTTGGACATCAGGAGGAATCTCTCCATGGAAAGGTCTCTCAGGCTCTGCCAATGCCGTCCAGGGCGGTGGTGTTGTCCCCATCCCTGGAGGGGTTCATAAACCACATAGATGTGCCACGTCAGCCGTGGTGTTGTCCCCACGGTGGGGTTGGGTTGATGGTTGGATTGGATGATCTTGGATGTCTTTTGCCACCTTAATCCCTCTATCATTCCATGAAGATATCCGTGGGCCGACACGGGGCTGTTGGACCACCCAACGGACCAAGAGCGTCTCCCTCGGGTTCCCACCTACACATCAACACGGTACAACGCGGCGTGGCCTGGCGTGTCCACGGCCGTCCCACAGCCCTCAGGACAGACCCTTCGGAAGGAACCTTCAGAAGGGTTCCTTCCCACCGTGTCCTTCGGAAGGGTTCCTTCCCACCGTGTCCTTCAGAAGGGTTCCTTCCCACCGTGTCCTTCGGAAGGGTTCCTTCCGACCATGTCCTTCAGAAGGGTTCCTTCCCACCATGTCCTTCAGAAGGGTTCCTTCCCACCGTGTCCTTCGGAAGGGTTCCTTCCGACCATGTCCTTCAGAAGGGTTCCTTCCCACCATGTCCTTCAGAAGGGTTCCTTCCCACCGTGTCCTTCGGAAGGGTTCCTTCCCACCATGTCCTTCAGAAGGGTTCCTTCCCACCGTGTCCTTTGGAAGGGTTCCTTCCCACCGTGTCCTTTGGAAGGGTTCCTTCCCACCATGACCTTCAGAAGGGTTCCTTCCCACCGTGTACTTTGGAAGGGTTCCTTCCCACCATGTTCTCCGTGAGGACACAGCCACCGCCTGGACCACAGGTGACCTCTTGGTGGGACAGGACCTGCTGGGGTGGTGGGTCAGGGTGATGCCATGGAGGACATCACCCATGGGTGATGCTTTGGAGGACACGTGGCACCTCCAATGGTTGGTCCTTCCACCCATGGCCTGAGTGGAATGGAGAACCCGGAATGGAGAAGATGAGATCCACTGCACGGAGCTGCCAGCGGCCGCCCCCTCCCACCTCGGCGCTAATTAACGAGATGCTAAAACCCTGAGTATCGTTAATTACAGTGATTACGGACCCAGAGGAGCACCACCACGCGGCTCCTGCTGAGCCATTCCGGCTCCTGCTGGGATGAACCTCACCACGGCTGCTCCGTGGTGGGATCAGAGCTGGTTCAGAGCAGCGTCGATGGTGAGACCCAGAGCTCTCTCAGCGAGGTTGGAGGTGACACCAGGTTGAGGGGGACGGGATGGATCCAGAGGGACACGGACAGGCTGGAGACATGGGGCTGGAGAATCTCAGGAGGTTCAACCAGGCCAAGGGTGATGTCCTACCCATGGGTTGGAGCAATCCATGGTTTCCCTCCAGGCTGAGGGATGATGGATGGGAACAGCGCTGGGGAGAAGGACTTGGGGCGCTGGGGAGGAGAAGGTGGAGAGGAGCCCCACCGTGGGGTCCCAGCCCAGAACCCCCCATGTCCAAAGCCATGGGACCAGGGAGGTCCCTCTGGATCCATCCCGTCCTTCTGGGGTATCTCCTGCCCCACTCAGCTCAGTGTCATCTCCAAGCCTTGGATCTCGCTGTCTCTGCCGTTGACGGAATGAAACGTCATCGAGTGCCACCTGAGCACCAAAATATCCACTTTTCTTACCACGGAATCCCAGAACGGTTTGGTTGGAGAAGACCTTTGAGATGATTGAGTCCAAGCGTCCCTGCCCAGGGCTGAACCATCCCTGAGCACCTGAGCTGGCGCCCAGGAGGTTGTGGAGTCTCCATCCTTGGAGATACTCCTAAATGGGACTGGTCGTGGCCACCACCCGCTGGAGGTGACCCAGCTTGAGCAGAGGTTGGACCAGGCCACCTCCAGAGGTCCCTTCCCACCTCACCACTCCATGATGGCTCCTCAGAGCACGCTTGGCCAGCAGTTGTTCTTCCAGAGGCCGAGCCAGGCACTTGGGTTCCTGGTGTCCCATCTCAGCAACTTCCACCACGGAGACCCTCTGCACCACCTCAGAAGATGGGAAGAAACAGGCACGGCATACAGAGAAGAACGTCAGGAAGGAGATGGAGAATGGCGGTCAGGAGTCTCCATGGGGCGTGTGAGGGGTGGTACCGGGCGGCAGAGGGACATCTGGATCCATCTGCCACCTGGAAGCTCCAGGACGGCTGCCCGGAACCACCCCCAGCCCGGCAAAAACGAGGCCTTCTGCTGGGGACAACTCGTGGTGGATCTGCTGCCAGGAACCAGGTGGAGAACCCCGCGTTCAAGGCTGGTTTGATGCAGGTTGAAGGTTTCCATGAGGCAAATCGAGGTCCATCCACAGGAAACAAAGGTCTGTCCACACCAAAGAAAGGTCCATCCACACCAAAGAAAGGTCCATCCATACCAAAGAAAGGTCCATCCATACCAAATGAAGGTCTATCTACAGCAAAGATAGGACGATCCACAGTGAAGGAAGGTCCATCCACACTGAAGGAAGGTCCATCCACACCAAAGGAAGGTCCATCTACACCAAAGGAAGGTCCATCCACACCGGAGGAAGGTCCATCCACACCAAGAAAGGTCCATCCACACCAAATAAAGGTCCATCCACACCAAGAAAGGTCCATCCACACCAAGAAAGGTCCATCCACACCAAGGAAGGTCCATCCACACCAAAGGAAGGTCCATCCACACCAAAGGAAGGTCCATCCATACCATATGAAGGTCCATCCATACCAAATGAAGGTCTATCTACACCAAAGAAAGGTCCACCCACACCAAAGATAGGACGATCCACACCAAAGAGAGGTCCATCCACACCAAGAAAGGTCCATCCACCCCAAAGAAAGGTCCATCACCACTAAATGAAGGTCCATCCACACCAAAGGAAGGTCCGTCCACCCCAAAGAAAGGTCCACCCACCCCAAAGAAAGGTCCACCCACACTGAAGGAAGGTCCATCCACCCCAAAGAAAGGTCCATCCACACCGAAGGAAGGTCCATCCACACCAAGGAAGGTCCATCCACACCAAGGAAGGTCCATCCACCCCAAAGAAAGGTCCATCCACACCGAAGGAAGGTCCATCCACACCAAGGAAGGTCCATCCACACCAAGAAAGGTCCATCCACCCCAAAGAAAGGTCCATCACCACCAACGAAAGCTGCCCCCACACCAAAGAAAGGTCCTTCTACCCCAAAGAAAGGTCCTCCTACCCCAAAGAAAGGTGCATCCACATCAACTTAAGGTGCCTCCACACCAAGTGAAGGTCCATTCCCACCCGACGAAAGGTGAAAGAGGAGAAGGGACGATAGCTTCACGCTTGCCTCCAGGGCCCGGCCCTGGGGGGACAGAGGCGTCTCCTTGCTTCCAGCTCCGTGTGTCACCCCCCGGGTCACTGCTGTGCTCTGTGGAACCAACAGAAGAGGACAACAAATCTTGTGGAGTCATTGGATGGGTTGGGTTGGAAGGGACCCCAAAGCCCATCCAGTTCCAACCTGAAACATGGAATGGTTTGGGTTGGAATGGTCCTCAAAGCCCATCCAGTTCCAACCTGAATCCTGGAATGGTTTGGGTTTGGAAGGGACCTCAATGCCCATCCAGTCCCACTCCTGCCATGGGCAGGGACACCTCCCACTGGATCAGGAGCTCCAAGCCCCATCCAACCTGGCCTGGAACCCCTCCAGGGATGGGGCAGCCACCACTGCCCTGGACAACCTGTTCCAGGGTTTCTCCACACCCTCCCAGGAGAACATTTCTTCGGATCCAGCTCAGGACACGGGTGGTTTCTGGGCTGTGGGCACGCGTTGTGGCTCCTGGTGAGGTTCTCCTGCCCACAGGAGCACCGTCACCCCACAGTCACCCCAAGTCCCGGCTCCCCGTGGTCCCCAACCCTCAGAGCTCCTCCTTCCAGACCTTCCAAAGGTCATCAGCGGCATCTGGTGGCCTCGGGTGGAACGACAGGAGGGGACAGACAGACCGAACCCACCAGAAGAAGGGATGGGATGAGACGGAACGGCCTCGAGAGACTCCAGGGGAGGGTTTGGTTGGACATTGGGAAGGACTCCTTCACTGGAAGAGTGCTGAAGCCATGGAAGAGGCTGTCCAGGGCGGTGGTGGCATCTCCATCCCTGGAGGGGTTCCAAACGCGTGGAGATGTGGCACTTTGGGACTTGGTTTTTGTGGGAACGGTGGGGTTGAGATGATGGTTGGATTGGATGACCTCAAACGTCTTTTCCAACCTCAATGATTCCATATTCCCAAAGTGGATTGGATGACCTCAAACGCCTTTTCCCACCTCAATGATTCCATATTCCCAAAGTGGATTGGATGACCTCAGACATCTCTTCCCACCTCAATGATTCCATATTCCCAAAGCGGATTGGATGACCTCAGACGCCTTTTCCGACCTCAATGATTCCATATTCCCAAAGTGGATTGAATGACCTTAATCATCTTTTCCCACCTCAATGATTCCATATTCCCAAAGTGGATTGGATGACCTTCAACACCTTTTCCCACCTCAAAGATTCCATATTCCCAAAGTGGATTGGATGACCTCAGACATCTCTTCCCACCTCAATGATTCCATATTCCCAAAGTGGATTGGATGACCTCAGACATCTCTTCCCACCTCAATGATTCCATATTCCCAAAGTGGATTGGATGACCTCAGACATCTCTTCCCACCTCAATGATTCCATATTCCCACAGCGGATTGGATGACCTCAGACGCCTTTTCCCACCTCAATGATTCCATATTCCCAAAGTGGATTGGATGACCTCAGACATCTTTTCCCACCTCAATGATTCCATATTCCCAAAGTGGATTGGATGACCTCAGACATCTTTTCCCACCTCAATGATTCCATATTCCCAAAGTGGATTGGATGACCTCAAACGCCTTTTCCCACCTCAATGATTCCATATTCCCAAAGCGGCTGTGATGCCCCTCTTGGTCTTTCTCTGCTCCACGAGGACTTCCCAACCTCATCCCACCCTTGGAGGTGTCCAATCCACCTTCTGACCCCCCATCCCAATGGAACATCCCGTGTCCCTCCCTTCCTGGAGCCCCCTCCCCTCTTTGTGACATCAGTGAGGGGTCACGGGCAGCGTCATCCCTGCGGGTTGTCCATCGGCTACGGCTCTTCTGGCCACCAACCCTTGGATTGAGCTGCTCGTGCTGCACCATGAACGTTCTCCTCATCCTTGTCCTGCTGGGCCTGAGCCGGACGGCAACGGGAACACCGGACACCTGCGAGTGAGTGACCATCGGGATCTTGGTGACAACAACCTCGAGAAGCTCCAGGAGTGGGAAGAGCGGCTGGAAAGGGTTGGGAGGAGACGGACCTGAGGGTGTTGGTCACACTGCGTGTGCGGGAAGGAGTGATGGAGGGCAGGAAGGGTCTCCAGAGGGATCTGGAGAAGCTGAATCCATGGATGGAGGGCAGGAAGGGTCTGCAGAGGGATCTGGCCAGGCTGGATCCATGGATGGAGGGCAGGAAGGCTCTGCAGAGGGATCTGGCCAGGCTGGATCCATGGATGGAGGGCAGGAAGGCTCTGCAGAGGGATCTGGCCAGGCTGGATCCATGGATGGAGGCAGGAAGGGTCTGCAGAGGGATCTGGCCAGGCTGGATCCATGGATGGAGGGCAGGAAGGGTCTGCAGAGGGATCTGGCCAGGTTGGATCCATGGATGGAGGGCAGGAAGGCTCTGCAGAGGGATCTGGCCAGGCTGGATCCATGGATGGAGGGCAGGAAGGGTCTGCAGAGGGATCTGGCCAGGCTGGATCCATGGATGGAAGCAGGAAGGGTCTGCAGAGGGATCTGGAGAAGCTGGATCCATGGATGGAGGGCAGGAAGGCTCTGCAGAGGGATCTGGCCAGGCTGGATCCATGGATGGAGGGCAGGAAGGGTCTGCAGAGGGATCTGGCCAGGCTGGATCCATGGATGGAGGGCAGGAAGGGTCTGCAGAGGGATCTGGCCAGGATGGATCCATGGATGGAGGGCAGGAAGGCTCTGCAGAGGGATCTGGCCAGGCTGGATCCATGGATGGAGGGCAGGAAGGCTCTGCAGAGGGATCTGGCCAGGCTGGATCCATGGATGGAGGCAGGAAGGCTCTCCAGAGGGATCTGGCCAGGCTGGATCCATGGATGGAGGGCAGGAAGGGTCTGCAGAGGGATCTGGCCAGGATGGATCCATGGATGGAGGGCAGGAAGGGTCTGCAGAGGGATCTGGCCAGGCTGGATCCATGGATGGAAGCAGGAAGGGTCTGCAGAGGGATCTGACCAGGCTGGATCCATGGATGGAGGGCAGGAAGGCTCTGCAGAGGGATCTGGCCAGGATGGATCCATGGATGGAGGGCAGGAAGGCTCTGCAGAGGGATCTGGCCAGGCTGGATCCATGGATGGAGGGCAGGAAGGCTCTGCAGAGGGATCTGGCCAGGCTGGATCCATGGATGGAGGGCAGGAAGGCTCTGCAGAGGGATCTGGCCAGGCTGGATCCATGGATGGAGGGCAGGAAGGCTCTGCAGAGGGATCTGGAAGGGCTCTGCTGCTCCTCACCTGCTCCCGGGATTCTGCCACTGCTCCTCTTTAGGGCTATGGAGAACTTGGGGGGCGCCCACCCATCCCATGGGGTCCCCACGCCCCACGCTGCGATGCTGGGTGAAGAGGGAACCATAGGATCGTGGAACCATGGAATGGGTTGGGTTAGAAGGGACCTCCAAACCCATCCGGTTGCAACCCCCGCCATGGGCAGAGACTCCTTCCAGCAGACCAGGTTGCCCCAAGACGCTTCCAACCTGGCCTTGAGAAGCTCTGGAGATGGCATCTGGGGCTTCAGGCTGGTGGCAAGTGAGAGTCGTGGGGTCATAGGAGGGTTTGGATTGGAAAGGACCTCCAAGGCCATCCAGTCCCACCCTCTGCCACTGGACCGGGGGCTCCGCGTCCCACCCGGACTGGGAAGATGGTTGAGCTCCATCGCCGGGAGCAGTGAGGGAGGACGAGGAACGAGCTCCATCCCCAGGAGCAGGACGGGAACGAGGTTCTGGTTTCCACAGGAGCTGTGGGCTTCGGCCCATGGCGGATGGCCGGGAGATATCCCGTGTGGCGCGGAGCAGAGACGCCCAACCTGGGGCTTGGCCATGGATGGTCAGCGTCCAGCAGGTGTGGAGCACGGGCATCGTGCACGTGTGCGGAGGGTCCCTCGTGGGGCCCCGGTGGGTCCTCACGGCAGCGCATTGCTTCGTCGATGCCAGGTGAGGAGGAGCACGGAACCGGGGAACCATGGAACGCGTTGGGTTGGAAGGCCAACGGTGACCTGGCCCGGATCAGCCATGGGGTGGCCACCAGGAGCCGAGAAGGGATTGTCCCCCTGGGGAGGACACAGCTCCACTCCAGGGTTGAGGTTTGGGTCTTTCACTCCAAGAAGGGCCCTGAGGGGCTGCAGCGTCCGGAGAAGGGCCCGGAGCTGGAGAAGGGTCTGGAGAACGAGGGTTCTGAGAGGCAGCTGAGGGCCCTGGGGATGGAGAAGAGGGGCTGAGGGGGGTTCATCGTCTCCAACCACCTGGAAGGAGGTTCTGGAGAGGTGGGCGCTGGGCTCCTCTCCCAAGGGACAGCGATGGGATGAGAGGAAACGGCCTCGAGTTGCTCCAGGGGAGGTTCAGGTTGGACATCAGGAGGAATCTCTCCATGGAAAGGGTTCTCCGGCTGTGCCGAGGCTGCTCAGGGTGGTGGTGGAGTCCCCATCCCTGGAGGGGTCTCAAAGCCGGGGAGATGCGGTGCTCAGAGATGGTTCAATCGTGGACAAGGACAGTTGCTGATCTCTGAGGTCTTCTCCAAGCTGGTGGCTCTCTGATCAGCCACACTCGAGGTGTCTCTGTCCCCCCTCCCCTCAATCCGGATCCTGACCCAACGCTGCCCCACGGATTGGGACCCCCGTGGCCGACGCCGTGGGCACCATCACAGCATCCCACATCCCCGAAGCGGAGTTGTGCCCCACATCTCTGCTGCTCCCATGGGATCTGCAGGGTGGACACCACCTCCTCCCACCCTGGGCATTGACCCACCGCCAGCAGGTCCCACCGAGGGTCCTGGACAACCCTCCACGGCCAACTCTATCCATGGGGACAACTCTACACGGGGCAGGAAGCGGCCCAGGAGATGCCTCTGGTCCTCTCCCTCCGGCCCATGCCAAGGTCTACAAAGCCCTTGTGAACGTCACTTGGGGTTCTCACCAGGCCCTCGATGCTCCCCGTGGAGACGTGTCCTGCGGATGGTTGTCCTGCAGAGAGTTGTCCCATAGCGAGTTTGTCACTGGAGAGTTTGCCGTGGAGAATTGTCCCTTTTCCACCCACGGGACACCTCCAGAGGGGCACTTGGCCAAGTCCTGGTGGTGCCTTTGAGGCCACCTGGGACAATGCCAGGGGAGAGCAATGGTTCCTCCTGGAGGAGATGGCCCTGGTGGGACCCAGGGCAGGAGGGAAGGGTCACCAGCGGCTCGTCATTCGCCCAGGGAAGCCACGACTGCCCCATCCCTGGAGGTGTTGAAGGCCAGGTTGGATGGTTCTTGGAGCCCCTGATCCAGCGGGAGGTGTCCCTGCCCATGGCAGGAGGTGGGACTGGATGGGCTTGGAGGTCCCTTCCAACCCATTCCATGATTCCTGTTGGAAATGGATGGACTTTGAGGTCTCTTCCAACCCAAACCATCTCATGGTTCCATGATTCTCACTCGGTATCAACCCGAACCCCCAGATCCCACCCCTGGAGGGGTTCCAGGCCACGTTGGATGGTTCTTGGAGCCCCTGATCCAGCGGGAGGTGTCCCTGCCTATGGCAGGGGTGGGACTGTGTGGGATTGGAGGTCCCTTCCAACCAGCGTGGCCACCTCGGCTTGGAGGTTTGACATCTCCTTCCATGCCAGAACCTCCACGAGGTCCTGATGTGGAGCACCACAGAGTCAGGACAGGATGAGGCAGAGGCGGAACCATAGCATCGCGTGGTCAGAAAAGACCTCAGAGATCATCGAGTCCATCCATATGTGTCCACCACTAAAGGAGATCCCTGAGCACCGCATCTCCGCGGCTTTTAGACCCCTCCAGGGATGGGGACTCCACCACCGCCCTGGGTGGCATCGGCACAGCTGGAGAACCCTTTCCATGAAGAGATTCTTCCTGATGTCCAACCTCAACCTGCCCTGGAAAAAGCCCTTGTGAACTTCATTGTGGTTCCCACCAGGCCCTCAATGCTCCCCATGTAGAAGACCCTGAGGAGACACCTCACCCCCTCCAACCCCTCTCTCCACCCACCTTCCAGGAACGTCCCCACGTGGCGCGTCCTGGCCGGCGCCACCCACTTGGCTCACGACCGCCCTGAGGTCCAAGTGCGCTTCGTGAAGCAGTTGGTGCTTCACGAAGACTACGACAACGTCTCCCAGAAGAACGACGTCGCTCTGGTGGAATTGGACCACCCCGTCCGCTGCGGTCCCCACGTGCAGCGCGCCTGCCTGCCCGACCCCTCGCTGCCGCTCTCGGCCACCGCCAACTGCTACGTCAGCGGATGGGGGACCACCAGCGCCAAAGGTCAGTGTCCAGGAGAACGAGGAGAACGAGGAGGAGGAGAAGAACCTCCACCGAGGTGCTGGTGATTGCTTCCACAGCTGCTGCGTCTCCGCTGGTGCTCCAGGAGTTCCAGGTCCACCTCATCGACAGCCACACCTGCAACGGCAGCGGGTGGCACCGAGGGGGTGTCCACCCCCATAACGTCTGCGCCGGGTACCCCCGCGGCGGCGGCGGCGACACCTGCAGGGTAGGTCCTCCTCCTTCCGTTGGGTCACCACCAGTCTGGGGTCACCATCCCTTCCCCTTCTGGAATGTCTCCCTGCCCTTGGGATCTGCCCAGAAGGTCCATCCCATGATCTCAGAAGCCCATGAAGACCAGGTGTCCATCCTGGAACATCTCCCTGCCCTTGGGATCTGCCCAGAAAGTCCATCCTGTGCCCTCAGAAGCCCATAAAGTTGAGGTGTCACCCCTGGAATGTCTCTCTGCCCTTGGGATCTGCCCAGAAGGTCCATCCCGTGCTCTTGGAAGACCATAAAGTCCATGTGTCACCCCCTGGAATGTCTCCCTGCCCCTGGGATCTGCCCAGAAGGTCCATCACATACTCTTGGAGGCCCATAAAGTCCATGTTCCACCCCTGGAACATCTCCCTGCCCTTGGGATCTGCCCAGAAGGTCCATCACATACTCTTGGAGGCCCATAAAGTCCATGTTCCACCCCTGGAACATCTCCCTGCCCTTGGGATCTGCCCAGAAGGTCCATCCCATGATCTCAGAAGCCCATGAAGACCAGGTGTCCATCCTGGAACATCTCCCTGCCCTTGGGATCTGCCCAGAAAGTCCATCCTGTGCCCTCAGAAGCCCATAAAGTTGAGGTGTCACCCCTGGAATGTCTCTCTGCCCTTGGGATCTGCCCAGAAGGTCCATCCCGTGCTCTTGGAAGACCATAAAGTCCATGTGTCACCCCCTGGAATGTCTCCCTGCCCCTGGGATCTGCCCAGAAGGTCCATCACATACTCTTGGAGGCCCATAAAGTCCATGTTCCACCCCTGGAACATCTCCCTGCCCTTGGGATCTGCCCAGAAGGTCCATCCCATACTCTTGGAAGCCCATAAAGTCCATGTGTCACCTCTGGAACATCTCCCTGCCCTTGGGATCTGCCCAGAAGGTCCATCCCATACTCTTGGAAGTCCATAAAGTTGAGGTGTCACCTCCGGAACGTCTCCCTGTCCTGGGATCTGCCCAGAAGGTCCATCCCGTACTCTTGGAAGCCCATAAAGTTGAGGTGTCCATCCTGGAACATCTCCCTACCCTTGGGATCTGCCCAGAAGGTCCATCCCATGCTCTCAGAAGCCCACGAAGACCAGGTGTCCATCCTGGAACATCTCCCTGCCCTTGGGATCTGCCCAGAAGGTCCATCCCGTGCTCTTGGAAGCCCATAAAGTCCATATTCCACCCCTGGAATGTCTCCCTGCCCCTGGGATCTGCCCAGAAGGTCCACCCCAAGCTCTTTGAAGCCTGTAGGTCCAGATGTCCATCCTGGCACAGCCAGAGCTCCCCCCGCACCTCCTGACCCTTCTTGTCCTCTACAGGGCGACAGTGGTGGTCCTCTGGTGTGCCAAGATGGCCGCTCCGACCGCTTCTGGTTGGTGGGAGTGAGCAGCTGGGGGAGAGGCTGCGCCAGAGCCCACCGGCCGGGGGTCTACACCTCCACCCAGAGCTTCCACCACTGGATCCTGGCAAAGATGGGGCTGGACTCACCGGGAACCACCACACGGAGCACGGCTTGACGAGCAGGAGGACGAGGACAACGGGGCAGGCAGCAGGATCCCACCACCATGTCCTCCTCCTGGCCTCCAAAGGTTCCTCAAGGTTCCAGGTCAGCTTGGTCCAGCCCATGGTCTTGGGTGGAGCATCAACGCCAATGTTGGCCGCGTTCTTCTTGGCTATGAGAAATAAAGACCCCACAGCAAACCCTACTCTGGTTGTGTTCCATCTCCTGGAGATGGTGAGGACTCCACCACCAGGTGAAGGCGGAGAGGACAACACCAGCGGAAAGAGTCACTCCAAAGGGTGAACCCACACCTGGTCCGAGAGAAGAGAGAGGGAGCCGTGAAGAAGAGGTCTTCAGAGAATGGTTTGAGTTGGAAGGGACCTCAAAGCCCACTCAGTTCCCACGGGCAGAGACACCTCCCACCGGATCGGGGGCTCCAAGGCCCATCCAACGTAGCCTGGAACCCCTCCAGGGATGGGATCTGGGGGTTCTGCGTGGAAGGGACCTCCAAGCCCATCCAGTCCCACCTCCTGCCAGGGGCAGAGGCACTTCCCACTGCATCAGGGGCTCCAAGAACCATCCACGCTCATGTCCATGGTCACGTCCATATTCACGTCCATGCTCATGTCCATGCTCATGTCCATGGTCACGTCCATATTCACGTCCATGCTCATGTCCATGCTCATGTCCATGGTCACATCCGTGTTCACACCATGCTCATATCCACACTCACACCACGCTCATGGCCGGGATGGGCCGGGAAGGGGGGATCCCATTTTCCCAGCGCTTCCAGCGGGTGGGAACGGGAGGGATGGACCGGGGGGGGCTCCTTCCTTCTCTCCACTCCATCCCCCTCCCCATTACGCACGGGACTTTGGGGCTCCTCAGGGTTCCCTGACGGCCAGAATGGATTGGGAAGGGGGGATCCCGTTTTCCCAGTGCTTCCAGGGGGTGGGAATGGGAGGGATGGACCGGGGGGGCTCCATTCCCCCCTCCTCTCCATCTCCCCCTCCCCATTACACACAGGGCTCCCCCCTCCCGGGGGGTCCCTCGGGGTTCCCCGACGGCCGAGCTGGGTCGGGAAGGGGGGATCCCATTTTTCCAGCGCTTCCAAGGGATAGGAATGAGAGAGATGCAGCGGGGGGGCTCCTTCCTCCCCTCCTCTCCATCCCCCCCTCCTCTCCATCCCCCTCCCCATTACGCACAGGACTTTGGGGGCTCCTCGGGGTTCCCCGACGGCAGGGGCGTGTCGGGAAGGGGGGGATCCCAATTTCCCAGCACTTCCAGCGGGTGGGAATGGGAGAGATGGAACGGGGGGGCTCCTTCCACCCCTCCTCTCCATCCTCCCCTCCCCATTACGCACGGGGCTCCCCCCTCCCGGGGGGGTCCTCGGGGTTCCCCAACGGCCGAGACAGGTCGGGAAGGGGGGATCCCGTTTTCCAGCACTTCCAGTGGGTGGGAAAGGGACAGATGGACTGGGGGGGCTCCTTCCCCACCTCCTCTCCATCCCCCTCCCCATTACACACAGGGCTCCCGCAGCCCGGGGGGTCCCTCGGGGACCCCGACGGTCGAGGCGGTTCGGGAACGGGGGCTGGGGGGGGGGTGGATCCCGGTTTTCCAGCGCTTCCAGAGGGTGGGAATGGGAGAGAAGGACCAGGGGGGCTCCCTCCTTCCTCTCCTCTCCATCCTCCCCTCCCCATTACACACAGGGCTCCCCCCTCCCTGGGGGCTCCTCGGGGGTCCCCGATGGCCGGGATGGATCGGGAAGGGGGGATCCCAGTTTCTCGACCCTTCCAGGAGGTGGAAAGGGGAAAGGTGGTCCGGGGGGGCTCCTTCCTCCCCTCCTCCCCATCCCCCTCCCCGTTACACACAGGATTCCGGGGGTCCCTCGGGGTTCCCCAACTGCCGGGACAGGTCGGGAACGGGGGGGCGGGGGGGGGGATATCCCATTTTCCCAGCGCTTCCAGCGGGTGGGAATGGGAGGGATGGACCGGGGGAGGCTCCATCCCCCCCTCCTCTCCATCCCCCTCCCCGTTACGCTCGGGGCTCCCGCAGCCCCGGGGTTCCTCGGGGTCCCCCGATGGCCGGGACGCATCGGGAAGGGGGGATCCCTGTTTCCCAGCCCTTCCAGGAGGTGGGAATGGGAGGGATGAACCGGGGGGGCTCCATCCCCCCCTCCTCTCCATCCCCTCCTCCCCATTACGCACAGGGCTCCCCCCTCCCGAGGGGCTCCTCGGGGTCCCCCGAACGGCCGGGATGGATCGGGAAGGGGGGATCCCATTTTCCCAGTGCTTCCAGCGGGTGGGATCAGAAGGGATGAACCGGGGGGGCTCCTTCCTCCCCTCCTCTCCATCCCCCTCCCCATTACGCACAGGACTCCGGGGGTCCCTGGGGGTCCCCCTACGGCCGGGATGGATTGGGAACCGGGGGGGGATCCCTGTTTTCCATCTCTTCCAGCGGGTGGGAATGGGAGGGATGAACCGAGGGAGCTCCTTTCCCCCCTCCTCTCCATCCCCCCCTCCTCTCCATTCCCCCTCCCCATTACGCACAGGGGTCCCACAGCCCGGGGGGCTCTTCGGGGTTCCCCGACGGCCGGGATGGATCGGGATGGGGGGATCCCGGTTTCCCAGCGCTTCCAGCGGGTGGGAATGGAAGGGATGAACCGAGGGGGCTCCATCCCCCCCTCCCCGTTACTCACGGGGCTCCGGGGGCTCCTCGGGGTTCCCCAACTGCTGGAACAGGTCGGGAAGGGGGGGATCCCATTTTCCCAGCGCTTCCAGGAGGTGGGAATGGGAGAGATGGACTGGGGGTCTCCTTCCCCCCCTCCTCTCCATCCTTCTCCCCATTACGCACCGGACTCCGGGGTTCTCTCGGGGTTCCCCGACGGCCGGGATGGATCGGGAAGGGGGGGATCCCATTTTCCCAGCGCTTCCAGCGGGTGGGAATGGGAGGGATGGACCGGGGGAGGCTCCTTCCACCCCTCCTCTCCATCCCCCCCTCCTCTCCATCCCCCCCTCCTCTCCATCCCCCTCCCCATTACGTACGGGACTTTGGGGGCTCCTCGGGGTTCCCCGAAGGCAGAGATGGGTCGGGAACGGGGGGATCCCGTTTTCCCAGTGCTTCCAGCGGGTGGGAATGGGAGGGATAAACGGGGGGGGCTCCTTCCCCCCCTGCTCTCCCTCCCCCTCTCCTCTCCATCCCCCCCTCCCCATTACGCACGGGGGACCCCGTCCCGGGGGGGTCCCTCGGGGTTCCCCGACGGCCGGGATGGATCGGGAAGGGGGGATCCCGGTTTTCCAGCGCTTCCAGCGGGTGGGAACGGAAGGGATGAACCGGGGGGGCTCCTTCCCCCCCTCCTCTCCATCCCCCTCCCCGTTACGCACGGGACTTTGGGGGTCCCTAGGGGTCCCCCTACGGCCGGGATGGATCGGGAACGGGGGGGGGGGATAATCCCTGTTTTCCACCTCTTCCAGCGGGTGGGAGCGGCAGGGATGCTGCGGGGGGGCTGCGGGGGGGCTCTGTCGGGGCTGCGGGGGGGGCAGAGCGCGGCCCCGGGGCTGTGGTTAATGTGTAATTGGGAGCAGATGGTGTCTCCCAACGGCCGGAACGGGGCCCGGGGGGTACCCCCCATTTGGGGGGGGGGGGGACGGGGACACCCACGGACCCGTTGCACCGCTAATATTTGCTCTTCAAATATTTTCCTTGGAAAGGTTTTACAGCCCGGGGGTGGCTCAGGGATAGATATTTTATCTCTGGGAAGATGGGGACCATCTGTGCCGGGTCCGAGGAAGTGGGGGGGGGGGGGGGGGGGAAGGGGGGGGGCCCCATCCACCTTCTATTTGCTCAAAGAAACCGTCGGGAAAAGCCACCCCTCGGTTAAAGCGGTGCGGGAGAGGAGCGGTGGTGGCGGTGGCGGTCCCGGTGGCGGTGGAGGAGCGGTCGGAGCGGAGGTGGAGGGGCGCCCCCCCAACCCCCCCCCATTCCCCCCCCTTTGGGGTTCGCGGAGGGTCCGCGGAGGCACCGGGGCGCTGTCCGGCAGCGTGGTGCTGAAACCCGGCTGGGGACCCTCTTCCTCATCCTCATCCTCCTCTTCTTCACCCTTCTCATCCTCCTCCTCTTCTTCCTCATCCTCACCCTCCTCTTCTTCACCCTTCTCATCCTCCTCCTCTTCTTCCTCATCCTCCTCTTCCCCCTCATTCTCCTCTTCCCCCTCATCCTCCTCTTTCTCCTCTTTCTCCTTTCTCCTTCTCCTCCTTCTCCTCCTCTTATTCCTCCTCCTTCTCTTTCTCCTCCTCCTCATCCTCCTCTTCCTCTTCCCCCACATCCTCCTCTTCCTCGTCCCATCCTCCTCTTATTCCTCATCCTCCTCATCATCCTCTTCCTCCTCCTCCTCCTCTTCTTCCTCCTCCTCCTCTTCCCCCTCATCCTCCTCTTTCTCCTCCTCATCCTCATCCTACTCTTTCTCCTCCTCCTCCTGTTATTCCTCATCCTCCTCTTCCCCCTCATCCTCTTCTTCCTCTTCCCATCCTCCTCTTATTCCTCATCCTCATCATCCTCTTCCCCCTCGTCCTAACCTTTTCCCTCCTCCTCTTCCCACTCATCCTCCTCTTTCTCCTCTTCATACTTATCCTCCTCTTTCTCCTCCTCCTCTTATTCCTCCTCCTCCTCCTCCTCCTCATCCTCCTCTTCCCTCTCATCCTCCCTTTTTCCTCCTCCTCCTCTTATTCCTCATCCTCATCCTCCTCTTCTCCCTCATCCTCTTCCTCCTCCCATCCTCTGCTTATTCCTCATCCTCCTCCTCCTCCCATTCCTCATCCACAATTGCCTCTTCCTCCTCCTCCTCCTCATCCCCCTCCTCTTCCTCCTGCCCCGTGACACCACAGCCTTTGCTCCTTCATCCACCCCCCGGTCTGACCCACCTCACCGGCACCACAGTGGCTCCGAGGACACCAACAACCACGTGGCTCCAGTTGGAATCCACAATTTGGTTCATCTTGGAGGACAATCCGGTTCCACTCCACAGGTAACCCTCCTACACCCCTTCCGGGCACTCCTGTTCTCAGTTGCGTGTGAACGCGTTGCAGCTCCAGGCGTGGGAAGAGCAGCCGGAAAGTGCCCCATGGAGAAGGCCCCGGGGGTGTTGGTCACCGGCGGCTGCAGCGTCCGGAGAAGGGCCCGGAGCTGGAGAAGGGTCTGGAGAACGAGGGTTCTGAGAGGCGGCTGAGGGCCCTGGGGATGGAGAAGAGGGGCTGAGGGGGGACCTCATCGTCTCCAACCACCTGGAAGGAGGTTCTGGAGAGGTGGGCGCTGGGCTCCTCTCCCAAGGGACAGCGATGGGATGAGAGGAAACGGCCTCGAGTTGCTCCAGGGGAGGTTCAGGTTGGACACGAGGAGGAATCTCTCCATGGAAAGGGTTCTCCATCCATGGATCCAGCCTGGCCAGATCCCTCTGCAGACCCTTCCTGCCCTCCATCCATGGATCCAGCCTGGCCAGATCCCTCTGGAGACCCTTCCTGCCCTCCATCCATGGATCCAGCCTGGCCAGATCCCTCTGCAGACCCTTCCTGCCCTCCATCCATGGATCCAGCCTGGCCAGATCCCTCTGCAGACCCTTCCTGCCTCCATCCATGGATCCAGCCTGGCCAGATCCCTCTGCAGAGCCTTCCTACCCTCCATCCATGGATCCAGCCTGGTCAGATCCCTCTGCAGAGCCTTCCTGCCCTCCATCCATGGATCCAGCCTGGCCAGATCCCTCTGCAGACCCTTCCTGCCCTCCATCCATGGATCCAGCCTGGCCAGATCCCTCTGCAGACCCTTCCTGCCCTCCATCCATGGATCCAGCCTGGCCAGATCCCTCTGCAGAGCCTTCCTGCCCTCCATCCATGGATCCAGCCTGGCCAGATCCCTCTGCAGAGCCTTCCTACCCTCCATCCATGGATCCAGCCTGGCCAGATCCCTCTGCAGAGCCTTCCTGCCCTCCATCCATGGATCCAGCCTGGCCAGATCCCTCTGCAGACCCTTCCTGCCTCCATCCATGGATCCAGCCTGGCCAGATCCCTCTGCAGAGCCTTCCTGCCCTCCATCCATGGATCCAGCCTGGCCAGATCCCTCTGCAGACCCTTCCTGCCCTCCATCCATGGATCCAGCCTGGCCAGGTCCCTCCATACCCTCCAGCAGATGGACACTTTCTCCCATCTTGGTGTCATCCACACACCCACACAGTGTCCGTTCGATGCCTTCATTGAGGTCGTTGATGACGTTGTTGCACAGGACTGTCCCTGCACTGAGGACATCCAATCTTGATCTTCTGAGCTGGTAGAAGAGGTGACCAAGTAGTGGAGCATCTCCAGCCAGAGGAGAGGAGGTTTCTGTTAACCCGTCCATCGCTTCTCAAGTTCTTCTTTCTTCTTCACCTGAGGCTTCTCCATCCCTTCCGAGGCTGCCCAGGGCGGTGGTGGAGTCCCCGTCCATGGAGGGCTTTCAAAGCCGGGCAGATGAGGTGCTCAGGGATGGTTTGGTCATGGACAGGGATGGTTGGACTCGATGATCTCCAAGGTCCTTTCCAACCTGGGGTTTCTCTGGTTTCCCCAAAGAGTGTTTCCACCTTCTGCTCTCTCTTTCTGCCCTCGCTTCTTCTTCTTCTTCTTCTCGCAGGTCGAGTCTTGGACGCCACCACTGACTTATCCGACCTCACAGCACCGACCGTCTCCTCCGGGCAAGTCCCAGGCCCCGAAAGGCCCACCATGGAACACCAAGGTGAGCCGTGGCAGGTCAAGGCCGGGTCGGATGGGGCTTGGAGCAACCTCACCCCATGGGAGGTGTCCCTGTGCATGGCAGGGGTGGGATTGGATGGGCTTGGAGGTCCCTTCCAGCCCAAACCATTCCATGATATGGGGTGGAATTGGATGGGATTTGAGGTTCCTTCTAACCCAACTCATACCATGATCTGAGTTGGAACCGGATGGGCTTTGAGATCCCTTCCATCCCGACTCATACCATGATCCCAGTTGGAACCGGATGGGCTTTGAGGTCCCTTCCAACCCAACTCATACCATGATCTGAGCTGGAACCGGATGGGCTTTGAGATCCCTTCCATCCCGACTCATACCATGATCCGAGTTGGAACCAGATGGGCTTTGAGGTCCCTTCTAACCCAACTCATACCATGATCTGAGTTGGAACCGGATGGGCTTAGAGATCCCTTCCATCCCAACCTATTCCAGGATTCCTTGATGATCTCCAGTGCTTCCCAGTCCCTCTTTCCAGCTACTTTCCATCCTCTCCTCGGAGGGACCTTCTCTCCGAGCTCCTCCATGGGCATCACCTGGGTTGGTCACCCCCTTTCCTGCCCCACCCTTCCTCCACCCCCCCTCAGCCAATGAACCCCACGGAGCTCCAAGCTCCGAGTCCTCCTGTCCAACCCTCTCCAGACCCCACCTCAAGGCCGGGGCTCTCCGACCCCACCTGTCCTTCACCCTGCAGACCCTCCAGCGCTGGTGGTGTCCTGGAGAGGGGCGGGCGGGCAGCATTCCCCCCTCCAACCCATCCCGGTGCTCCATCCCCATCTGCTCGGCTTCTCCCCAGGCTCCACCAGCGTGAACCAACTGGGAGGGCTCTTCGTCAACGGCCGCCCACTCCCCACCTGCAAGAGGAAGAAGATCATCCAGTTGGCCATGTGCGGCGTCCGGACCTCCGACATCTCCCGCAGCCTCAAGGTGAGCCTGGGATGGGGGTTCTCCTCCAGATCCAGGAGCAGGGAACTCATCCTGCCCTTGGACGCAGCGCTGGGGAGGTTGAACCTCGAATCTTGGGTTGAGTTTTGGGTCTTTCACTCCAAGAAGGACCCTGAGGGGCTGCAGCGTCCGGAGAAGGGCCCGGAGCTGGAGAAGGGTCTGGAGAACGAGGGTTCTGAGAGGCGGCTGAGGGCCCTGGGGATGGAGAAGAGGGGCTGAGGGGGGACCTCATTGTCTCCAACCACCTGGAAGGAGGGTGTGGGTGGTGGTCTCTTCTCCCAAGGATCAAGAGATGGCAGCAAATGACCTCAAGTTGCACCCGGAGACGTTTAGGTTGGACATTGGAAAACTGTCTTCCCTGAAAACGCTCCCAGGGCGGTGGTGGAGTGTCCGTCCCCGGAGGGGTTTAGAAGACGGGGAGATGAGGTCCTCGGGGATCTGGTGGGACGGTTGGCCTTGATGCTCCCAAAGGTCTTTTCCAACCCAACCACTCTCTGACGCGGTGATCCGTTTCCTGCCCCCTTCCCAGGTGTCCAACGGTTGCGTCAGCAAAATCCTGGGACGTTACTACCGGACGGGAGCCGTGGAGCCCAAAGCCATCGGGGGCAGCAAACCCCGCGCGGCCACGGCCGAGGTGGTGGCCAGGATCTCCCAGCTGAAGCGGGAGAAGCCCTCCATCTTCGCTTGGGAGATCCGTCAGCAGCTGCACCTCGAGGGCATCTGCACCAACACCAGGACCCTCAGCGTGAGTCCTCCTGGAGGGGGCGGTGAGGACACCCCATGGATGGGTGGGAAGGATGAGTAGGGAAGGGCTTGGAGATCACTCCATCACGGCTAAAACAAAGCCATCTCCAATGAGTTGGGTCATCGTCTCCATCACTGGGACGCTTGTGGTGGGGCTGTCGTGGTGCCGCTGGTTGGAGAGCTGCTCTTCCCCATGGCCAAACCAACCCCACCTTCTCCATCGCTGAGGTTGTCCCCCACCCGCTCCCATCAGCCCACCCAGATCCGAGGGTTCCCTCAACCAGCGAAGAGCGGAGTGTGGTTGAGGAGCACCTTGGAGATAGATGAGTGTTGGGCCACCGCCCTCGCTCGGTGCTCCTCACCTTGGAGCACGCTGGGAGCTCTGAGCTTTGCCCGAGTCCTCCTGCTTGACCTCCTGGTGCCGCCTCGGCTCTCCTCCCCAGGTCTCCTCCATCAACCGAGTGTTGAGGACCCTTCCCGGCGACCCACGGATGGTGGTGGAGATGGGATTTGCCGAGGACCCACTGCTATGGGGTGAGTCCGGGCGTGGGGTCAAGGGTGGGATTCTGCCCCTCTGCTCCGCTCCGGGGAGACCTCCTCGGGAGAATTGTGTCCAGGTCTGGAATCCTCAGCAGAAGGAGGAGATGGAGCTGTTGGAAGGGGTCCAGAGGAGGCTCCAAGGATGCTGCGAGGGCTGAGAACCTCCCGTCCGAGGACAGCGGAGAGAGTTGGGGTTGGGGAGAAGAGAAGGCTCCCAGGAGACCTCAGAGCAGCTTCCAGTGCCTGAAGGGGCTCCAGGAGAGCCGGAGAGGGGCTCTGGATCAGGGGGTGCAGGGATAGGACGAGGGGAACGGTTTTGAGCTGCAAGAGGGGAGATGGAGGTGAGATCTTGGGGAGAAACGTTCTCCTGTGAGGGTGGAGAACCCCTGGCCCAGGTTGCCCAGAGCAGTGGTGGTGCCCCATCCCTGGAGGGGTTCCAGGCCAGGTTGGATGGTTCTTGGAGCCCCTGATCCAGCGGGAGGTGTCCCTGGGTTGGAATTTGATGGGCTTTGAGGTCCTTTCCAACTCAACCCATTCCAGGATTCCATGACCCTTCCAGGTCCCACCTGGGGCTCCTCCAGGTCTCGGTCCCCCCATCTCCTGCCCTTCTGTCCCCACAGTGTCCCCTCTCAGCCGCTGCTCTCCGGCCGAAGCCGGTGCCGTCTCCTCGCCGGGGACTCAGGACCCTCCTCGAGGATCTGCATCCGTGCGGCAGCTCCCGCCGGACACCCGGCACAGGAACAGGACCGTCTTCTCCAGGCGGCAGTCGGAAGCTTTGGAGAAAGGTTTGGCTCCCACGGAAGAGGTCGGGACATCACGTGTCCACCCGGAGCTGCCGCGCGGTGGGGAGGGACAGTTCTCCATGGCCACCTCTCCGTGGAGCGGCTCTCTGTGAGGAGAAGTCTCCAGGAGGAAGTTCTCCATGGCCAACTCCACGTGGGGAGCATTGTCCCCATGGAGAAGTGCCCCATGGAGCATTGTCCCCATGGAGAAGTGCCCCATGGAGCATTGTCCCCATGGAGCATTGTCCCCATGGAGAGTTGGCCATGGAGAACTGTCCCATGGAGAGTTATCCCCATGGAGAGTTGTCCCCATGGAGAGTTGTCCCCATGGAGACTCATCTTTGAGTAGAGTTATCCCTGTGGACATCTGGCCATGGAGAACTGGTCATGGTGAGTCGTCCCCATGGAGGGCCTTCGAGTAGAGTTGTCCCCATGGAGCATTGTCCCCATGGAGAACTGTCCCATGGAGAGTTGTCCCCATGGAGAGTTGGCCATGGAGAACTGCCCCATGGAGCATTGTCCCATGGAGAGTTATCCCCATGGAGAGTTGTCCCCATGGAGAGTCATCTTTGAGTACAGTTGTCCCTGTGGAGATGTGGCCATGGAGAACTGGTCATGATGAGTCGTCCCCATGGAGGGCCTTCGAGTAGAGTTGTCCCCATGGAGAAGTGCCCCATGGAGCATTGTACCCATGGAGAGTTGTCCCCATGAAGAGTTGTCCCCATGGAGAAGTGCCCCATGGAGCAACGTCCCCATGGAGAGTTGTCCCCGTGGAGAGTTGTCCCCATGGAGCATTGTCTCTATGGAGAACTGTCCCATGGAGCATTGTCCCCATGGAGCACTGTCCCCATGGAGCGTTGTCCCCATGGAGAGTCATCTTTGAGTACAGTTGTCCCTGTGGACATCTGGCCATGGAGAACTGGTCATGATGAGTCGTCCCCATGGAGGGCCTTCGAGTAGAGTTGTCCCCATGGAGAAGTGCCCCATGGAGCATTGTCCCCATGGAGCATTGTCCCCATGGAGAGTTGTCCCCATGGAGCAATGTCCCCATGGAGAGTTGGCCATGGAGAACTGACCCACGGAGCATTGTCCCCATGGAGAGTTGTCCCCATGGAGCAATGTCCCCATGGAGAGTTGGCCATGGAGAACTGACCCATGGAGCATTGTCCCCATGGAGCATTGTCCCCATGGAGAGTTGCCCACGGAAAGTTGACCGCAGAGACTTGTCCCAAACGCAGCTGGGATGGAGCAGGTCCATTCCCAGGAGAAGACCTTCCTTCCTTCCCTCCCTCTGGGTGGGCTCCTGCCCCACTGAAGGACACGGCCATGGCTGTGGTGCCCCAGAACCCCCTGACCCGTGGCCACCAGCGCCCCGACCCCACCACGGCGCCGGGCGGCGGCTGCGCCGGATGGGCTGATCTCATCCTGGTTCTTCTCGTAGAGTTCCAGAGGGGACAATATCCCGACAGCGCCACCCGGGAGAGCCTGGCCAAGGCCACCCAGCTGCCCCACGCCACCATCAGGGTAAGAGGAGGCCGTCGTCCCCATGGAGAGGTGGCCATGGAGAGCTGTCCCCATGGAGAGTTGTCCCCATGGAGAGTTGTCCCCATGGAGAGTTGGCCATGGAGAACTGTCCCATGGAGCATTGTCCCCATGGAGAGCTGTCCCCATGGAGCATTGTCCCCATGGAGAACTGTCCCCATGGAGCACTGTCCCCATGGAGAGTTGGCCATGGAGAACTGTCCCATGGAGCATTGTCCCCATGGAGCATTGTCCCCATGGAGAACTGTCCCCATGGAGCATTGTCCCCATGGAGAACTGTCCCCATGGAGCACTGTCCCCATGGAGAGTTGGCCATGGAGAGCTGTCCCCACTTCATGACACACTCCATGGGCTGAACCCTGGTAGATCCCATGACACACATCATGGCTAACGTCACGGCATGTTCCATGACACCACCCATGGCACAACTCCTGGAAGACTCCATGGTGTCCATCATGGAACACTCTATGGTGCTCTCCATGGAGCGTTCCATGAGGTGCTCCATGGGCTGATCCCTGGTAGACACCACAGCATGGACCATGACAACCCCATGATGCTTCTCATGGCACCACCCATGGCACAGCTCCTGGAAGAGTCCATGGCCTCCATCATGGAACGCTCTATGGTGCTCTTTGGGGTGTGTTCCATGAGGTCCTCCATGGGCTGATCCCTGGTAGACACCATGACACACATCATGGCTAACGTCATGGCATGTTCCAAGACACAACCCATGGCACAACTCCTGGAAGAGCCCATGGTGTCCATCATGGAACACTCTATGGTGCTCTTCATGGAGCGTTCCATGAGGTTCTCCATGGCTGAACCCTGGTAGACACCATGGCATGGACCATGACAACCTCATGGCATGTTCCATGGCACCACCCATGGCACAGCTCCTGGAAGACTCCATGGCATCCATCATGGAGCACTCTATGGTGCTCTTTGTGGTGTGTTCCATGACGTTCTCCATGGCTGATCCCTGGTAGATCCCATGACACACATCATGGCTAACGTCATGCCATGTTCCATGACACCACCCATGGCACAACTCCTGGAAGAGTCCATGGTGTCCATCATGGAACACTCTATGGTGCTCTCCATGGAGCGTTCCATGAGGTGCTCCATGGGCTGATCCCTGGTAGACACCATGACACACATCATGGCTATCGTCATGGCACCACCCATGGCACAGCTCCTGGAAGACTCCATGGTGTCCACCATGGAACACTCCATGAAGTGCCATGTGACGATCCCGTGTCCCGCGGGAGAAGGACGGTGCCGAGCAGTGGACCCCTGGCCGGGCGGTGGGGGCGGTGGGATGAGGACCATCAGCCCTCTCCTTCTCCTCAGGTCTGGTTCTCCAACCGGAGGGCCAAATGGAGACGGGAGGCCAAGCGGAAGCTGGAGGCCGGTGGGGCAGGTGAGAAGCCAAGGGTGGAGGAGATGGGACGCGGGATCTGAGGGCCACGGAGGACACTGCGGTCCTGGGCCACCGCGGGAGGGGATGGAACGTGGGGCTCCGGGAATGCTGGGAAGGGGCTTCTCCCAAGCGTGGAGGGGTGGTGGCTTTGGACTGGAAGGGAGAAGATTCAGATGGGACATTGGGAGGTACTTCTTCACCACGAGGTTGGGAGACCCTGGAAGAGGTGGCCCAGAGAAGCCATGGCTGCTCCATCCCTGGAGGTGTCCAAGGTCGGGTGGGATGGGGCTCGGAGCCCCGGAGCCAGCGGGAGGTGTCCCTGACCACGGCAGGGGTGGGACCGGGTGGGTCTGGAGGTCCCTTCCCACCCATTCCATGATGTGGGTTGGAACTGAGTGGGTCTGGAGGTCCCTTCCCACCCATTCCACGATGTGGGTTGGAACTGGATGGGTTTGGAGGTCCCTTCCAACCCATTCCATGAGGTGGGTTGGAACCGGATGGGTTTGGAGGTCCCTTCCAACCCATTCCATGATGTGGGTTGGAACTCGATGGGCTTTGAGGTCCCTTCCAACCCATTCCATGATGTGGGTTGGAACTCGATGGGCTTTGAGGTCCCTTCCAACCCATTCCATGATGTGGGTTGGAACTCGATGGGCTTTGAGGTCCCTTCCCACCCATTCCATGATGTGGGTTGGAACTGGGTGGGTTTGGAGGTCCCTTCCCACCCATTCCATGATGTGGGTTGGAACTCGATGGGCTTTGAGGTCCCTTCCAACCCATTCCATGATGTGGGTTGGAACTCGATGGGCTTTGAGGTCCCTTCCAACCCATTCCATGATGTGGGTTGGAACTGGGTGGGTTTGGAGGTCCCTTCCCACCCATTCCATGATGTGGGTTGGAACTCGATGGGCTTTGAGGTCCCTTCCAACCCATTCCATGATGTGGGTTGGAACTGGGTGGGTTTGGAGGTCCCTTCCCACCCATTCCATGATGTGGGTTGGAACTCGATGGGCTTTGAGGTCCCTTCCAACCCATTCCATGATGTGGGTTGGAACTGGGTGGGTTTGGAGATCCCTTCCAACCCATTCCATGATGTGGGTTGGAACTGAGTGGGTTTGGAGGTCCTTTCCAACCCAACGCTCTTTGATGCTCTTATGGCCTTTGGTGGCCCAATGGAGGTGGTGGTGGTCCTCGTGGGTTGGGGTCCCACCAGGGAGGTTGGCTCGGAAGCTCCTGCTCCTGGTGGCCCACCTGACCCCCGGCGTCCTCCTCAGCGGCTCCAGGAGCTGGTGGAGCCCCCCACGGTGTGGAGGCGGCCGTGGGGCAGCTGTGGGGCAGCAAGGAGAAGGTGGGGACCTCCAAGGAGGGACTGGGTGGGCTTGGAGGTGGCTTCCAACCCATTCCGTGGTTCAGGATGGAACGGGACGGGTGTGGAGGTCCCTTCCAACCCATCCCATGAGTTGGGTGGACCTTATCCCCCCCGAGGCCGACGTTCTGCCCTCCCCACGCAGCCCCCTGGTGCCACCGGACGCTGCCCCACGGGGTGACCATGGCCGCTTTCCGCCCCACCTCTGCCACCACCGCTGCCTCCTCACAGGTAGGACACGACCCCCGTTGACGAGGAGGCCCCCAACAAAGCCCCCTCTGGAGCCCACCCTCCCGTTGCCCGGTGGCCCTGAGCTCTGCTGGACTTGGGCCTCCTCAAGGAGGCCCTTTCTGGGGCCACCTCAGAGGTGACACCAGGTCTCAGGTCCTCTTTGGGGTGGCCTGGACCTCATAGAGCCCCATGGAGTCTCCATGATGTCCCGCTCTGTTCCCTGTGCAGCATCTCCTGGCGTTCCAGCACCTTCATGGTCATGGTTGTGGTCATCGTCATGGTTGTGGTCATGGTTGTGGTCTTGGTCATGATCTTGGTCATGGTCATGGTCATGGTCATGGTCTCAGTCCTGGTCTTGGTCCTGGTTGTGGTCATGGTCTCCTCACGCCCCTCTGGGACACCTCGTGCTGTGGTAAAAGAGCTCGGGGGGACCCCGGGGACGAGGGGGGAGGTTTGGGGCTGTGGGGCGCCATGGGGGGACACCGGGGGGGGTTTGGGGGGGTCACCGGAGAGAGTCCTGGGTTGGGTTGGGTTGGGTTGGGTTGGAAGGGCCCTTAAAGGTCACCCAGGTCCAACCACCGGCTGGGGGGATGTGGGGCTCCATGGGGCGCTGTGGGGCATGTGGGGCACTGTGGGGCTCCATAGGGCTCCATGGGGTGGTGTGGGGTGTGTGTGGGGTCCATGGGGTGCTGTGGGGCACTGTGGGGCATGTGGGGCTCCATGGGGCGCTGTGGGGCACTGTGGGGTCCATGGGGCACTGTCGGGTGCTGTGGGGCTCTATAGGGCTCCATGGGGCGCTGTGGGGCATGTGGGGCGCTGTGGGGCTCCATGGGGCCCATGAGGTGCTGTGGGCCTCCATGGGGCACTGTGGGGCATGTGGGGTGCTGTGGGGCGTGTGGGGCCCATAGGGTGCTGTGGGGCGTGTGGGGCGCTGTGGGGCTCCATAGGGCTCCATGGGGCGGTGTGGGGCATGTGGGGCTCCATAGGGCTCCATGGGGCGCCGTGGGGCATGTGGGGCACTGTGGGGCTCCATAGGGCTCCATGGGGCAGTGTGGGGCATGTGGGGCACTGTAGGGCTCCGTAGGGCTCCATGGGCCGGTGTGGGGCATGTGGGGTCCATGGAGTGCTGTGGGGCGCTATGGGGCCCATGGGGCACTGTGGGGCATGTGGGGTGCTATGGGGCACTGTGGGGCCCACGGGGTGCTGTGGGGCCAATGGGGTGCTGTGGGGCTCCATAGGGCTCCATGGGGTGCTGTGGGGCTCCGTGCGGCGCTGTGGGGCTCCATGGGGCGCTGTGGGGTGCCGTGGGGCATGTGGGGCACTGTGGGGCTCCATAGGGCTCCATGGGGCGGTGTGGGGTGTGTGTGGGGTCCATGGGGTGCTGTGGGGCACTGTGGGGCATGTGGGGCTCCATGGGGAGCTGTGGGGCACTGTTGGGTCCATGGGGCACTGTCGGGTGCTGTGGGGCTCTATAGGGCTCCATGGGGCGCTGTGGGGCATGTGGGGCGCTGTGGGGCTCCATGGGGCCCATGGGGTGCTGTGGGCCTCCATGGGGCACTGTGGGGCATGTGGGGTGCTGTGGGGTGTGTGGGGCCCATAGGGTGCTGTGGGGCGTGTGGGGCACTGTAGGGCTCCATGGGGCGGTGTGGGGTGTGTGGGGCACTGTGGGGCACTGTAGGGCTCCATGGGGCGGTGTGGGGTGTGTGGGGCACTGTGGGGCACTGTAGGGCTCCATGGGGCGGTGTGGGGTGTGTGGGGCACTGTGGGGCATGTGGGGCAGTGTGGGGCGTGTGGGGTGCTGAGGGGCTCCATAGGGCTCCATGGGGCACTGTGGAGCACTGTAGGGCCCATGGGGCACTGTGGGGCACTGTGGGGCACTGTGGGGCTCCAGGGGGCCTATGGGGCGCTATGGGGCCCATGGGGCGGTGTGGGGCATGTGGGGCCCACGGGGTGCTGTGGGGCTCCATAGGGCTCTATGGGGCAGTGTGGGGTGTGTGGGGGGTCCATGGGGCGCTGTGGGGCACTGTGGGGCATGTGGGGCTCCGTGGGGCCCATGGGGCTCCATGGGGCGCTGTGGGGTGCTGAGGGGCTCCATAGGGCTCCATGGGGCGTGTGGGGCTCCATGGGGCAGTGTGGGGTGTGTGGGGCTCCATGGGGCCCATGGGGCAGTGTGGGGTGTGTGGGGCTCCATGGGGCACTGTGGGGTGTGTGGGGCCCCATAGGGCCCATGGGGTGCTGTGGGGCGCTGTGAGGCACTGTGGGGCCCATGGGGCATGTGGGGTGCTGTGGGGCTCCATGGGGCGCTGTGGGGCTCCATGGGGCGCTGTGGGGTGCTGTGGGGCTCCATGGGGCCCATGGGGCGTGTGGGGCGCTGTGGGGTTCCATAGGGAGTGTGGGGGGTTCCCCTGCCCCATAGCGCAGTGGGGCTGCAGGTTCCCCCTCCGCCTGACGCCCCTCTTTGTCCACAGGCGCCGCCCCCGGAGGTCCCTGGTGGCCCCTGGAGGTCCTCACCTTCTCCTCGCCGCCCCACCAGGCTGCCCCACGGCTGCCCCACAGCTGCCCCACGGCCGCCCCCACGCCATGGGGGGCTCCACCAGCTCCTGGAGCCGCTGAGGAGGACGCCGGGGGTCAGGTGGGCCACCAGGAGCAGGAGCGTCCGAGCCAACCTCCCCGGTGGGACCCCAACCCATGAGGACCACCACCACCTCCGTTGGGACACTAAAGGCCATCAGAGCATCAAAGAGTGTTGGGTTGGGTTGGAAGGGGCCTCAAAGCCCATCGAGTTCCAACCCACATCATGGAATGGGTGGGAAGGGACCTCAAAAAGTCCATCCAGATCCAACCCACCTCATGGAATGGGTGGGAAGGGACCTCCAAGCCCACCCAGTTCCAACCCACGTCATGGAATGGGTTGGAAGGGACCTCCAAGCCCACCCAGTTCCAACCCACATCATGGGAAGGGACCTCAAAGTCCAGCTCCACCTTCTTCTGCAAGACTCCGCATGGAAGATGCGTCGCAGGTCACCCAGGAGAGCTCATCCCGTCCCCGAGCCACCGCCTCCGCTGCTCTGGAGGGGGATCGGAACCACAACCGTGTCCCTGTGCTTGGGCTCAGGCTGAGCACCTTCAGGACCTCATTGTCACCCTTCCCAGTGCTGTGTCCTCATCCAACCCCATTGCGTCCCACTTCATCTCATCCCATCCCATCCCATCCCATCCCATCCCATCGTATCCCATTCCACTCCATCTCATCCCATCCCATCCCACCACCCTGTCCTATTGCACACCATTCCATCACACCATCCCACCTCACCTCATCTCATCTCATCCCATCCCACCTCATCCCATCGTATCCCATCCCACTCCATCTCATCCCATCCCATCTCATCTCATCCCACCTCATCCCATCCCACCCCATCCCATCGTATCCCATTCCACTCATCTCATCTCATCCCATCTCATCTCATCCCATCTCATCTCATCTCATCCCATCCCATCTCATCCCATCCCATCTCATCCCATCTCATCCCATCCCACCCCATCCCATCCCATCTCATCCCATCTCATCCCATCTCATCTCATCCCATCTCATCCCATCCCATCTCATCCCATCTCATCCCATCTCATCCCATCCCATCTCATCTCATCTCATCTCATCCCATCCCATCTCATCCCATCCCACCCCATCCCATCCCATCTCATCCCATCTCATCCCATCTCATCTCATCCCATCTCATCCCATCCCATCGTATCCCATCTCATCTCATCCCATCCCACCATCTCATCCCACCTCATTCCATCCCACTCCATCCCATAGTATTCTATTCCACTCCATCTCATCCCATCCCATCTCATCTCATCCCATCCCATCTCATCCCATCTCATCCCATCTCATCTCATCCCATCTCATCCCATCTCATCTCATCCCATCTCATCCCATCCCATCTCATCTCATCTCATCTCATCCCATCTCATCCCATCCCATCGTATCCCATCTCATCTCATCCCATCCCACCATCTCATCCCACCTCATTCCATCCCACTCCATCCCATAGTATTCTATTCCACTCCATCTCATCTCATCCCATCTCATCCCACCTCTTCCCATCATCCCATCCCACCTCACCGCACCCCATCCCATCCCTCGGTCCCCTCAAGCTTCTCCTGTCCCTTTACCATTAAATCTCCCTGGATCGGTCATCCATGGTGTGTGAGGTGGATCATCTCGGAGACCAACTCCAACTGTCCCATTCCATGACCGAACCATCCCTGAGCACCGCATCTCCCCGGCTTTTAGACCCCTCCAGGGATGGGGACTCCACCACCACCCTGGACGGCATCGGCACTGCCGGAGAACCCTTTCCATGGAGAGATTCCTCCTGATGTCCAACCTGAACCTGCCCTGGAGCAACTCGAGGCCGTTTCCTCTCACCCCATCGCTGTCCCTTGGGAGAGGAGCCCAGCGCCCACCTCTCCAGAACCTCCTTCCGGGTGGTTGGAGACGATGAGGTCCCCCCTCAGCCCCTCTTCTCCATCCCCAGGGCCCTCAGCCGCTTCTCAGAACCCTCGTTCTCCAGACCCTTCTCCAGCTCCGGGCCCTTCTCCGGACGCTGCAGCCGCCGGTGACCAACACCCCCGGGGCCTTCTCCATGGGGCACTTTCCGGCTGCTCTTCCCACGCCTGGAGCTGCTCAGGGTTGTTGGGACCCAAGAGCACCACCCGACCTTGGCCCGGTTGGACCTCATCCATGGATCCATCCTGGCCAGATCCCTCTGCAGACCCTTCCTGCCCTCCATCCATGGATCCAGCCTGGCCAGATCCCTCTGCAGAGCCTTCCTGCCCTCCATCCATGGATCCAGCCTGGCCAGATCCCTCTGCAGAGCCTTCCTGCCTCCATCCATGGATCCAGCCTGGCCAGATCCCTCTGCAGACCCTTCCTGCCCTCCATCCATGGATCCAGCCTGGCCAGATCCCTCTGCAGAGCCTTCCTGCCCTCCATCCATGGATCCAGCCTGGCCAGATCCCTCTGGAGACCCTTCCTGCCCTCCATCCATGGATCCAGCCTGGCCAGATCCCTCTGCAGACCCTTCCTGCCCTCCATCCATGGATCCAGCCTGGCCAGATCCCTCTGCAGACCCTTCCTGCCTCCATCCATGGATCCAGCCTGGCCAGATCCCTCTGCAGACCCTTCCTGCCTCCATCCATGGATCCAGCCTGGCCAGATCCCTCTGCAGATCCTTCCCGCCTCCATCCATGGATCCAGCCTGGCCAGATCCCTCTGCAGACCCTTCCTGCCCTCCATCCATGGATCCAGCCTGGCCAGATCCCTCTGCAGACCCTTCCTGCCCTCCATCCATGGATCCAGCCTGGCCAGATCCCTCTGCAGACCCTTCCTGCCTCCATCCATGGATCCAGCCTGGCCAGATCCCTCTGCAGACCCTTCCTGCCCTCCATCCATGGATCCAGCCTGGTCAGATCCCTTTGGAGACCCTTCCTCCTCTCCAGCAGCTCAACCCTTCTTCCCAGTTTGGTTTCATCCATGAACTTCTTAGCGGTGCCCTCAACCCCTTCATTCAGATGATGGTTGAAGACATTGAAGTCAGACCCCGGGGCTTCTCCTGGTGCCTCCAGGGAAGCTTCAATCCCAGAGGGATCACTCCTGGCCAGAATGTCCATCCAGTCCTAACCTAAACCATTCCATGACTCCATGATTCTTGCTTGCCATCAACCAGAACCCCCAGATCCCATCACTGGAGGGGTTCCAGGCCAGGTTGGATGGGACTGGAGACCCTGATCCAGAGGGAGGTGTCCCTGGGGTTGGAATCGGATGGGCTTGGAGGTCCCTTCCATCCCAACTCCTATCACGATCCCAGTTGGAACCGGATGGGCTTGGAGGTCCCTTCCAACGCATTCCATGATGTGGGTTGGAACCGGATGGGCTTGGAGATCCCTTCCATCCCAACTCCTACCATGATCCCAGTTGGAACCGGATGGGCTTGGAGGTCCCTTCCATCCCAACTCCTACCATGATCCCAGTTGGAACCGGATGGGCTTGGAGGTCCCTTCCATCCCAACTCCTACCATGATCCCAGTTGGAACCGGATGGGCTTGGAGGTCCCTTCCATCCCAACTCCTATCACGATTTCCATGATATGATATCATTTCCGTGATTTCCCAACGCTTTCCACGATTTGAGGTGGAACTGAAGAGAGTCTGAAGAACCCCATGGACTTTAAGGTCCTCTCTGACTCAACGCACTCCACGATTCCACCACACAACATCGACCGTTCCCTCCCAGTTCCCTCCCAGTTCCATCCCAGTTCCCTCCCAGTTCCCTCCCAGTTCCATCCCAGTTCCCTCCCAGTTCTCTCCCAGTTCCCTCCCAGTTCTCTCCCAGTTCCCTCCCAGTTCCCCTCCCCTCCCAGTTCCCTCCCTCCCCCCCCAGTTCCCTCCCAGTTTCCCCCCTCCTCCCAGTTCCCCTCCCCTCCCAGTTTCCCCCTCTCCTCCCAGTTCCCCTCCCAGTTCCCCCCTCTTCTCCCAGTACCCCCTCCCCTCCCAGTTCCCTCCCAGTTCCCCTCCCCTCCCAGTTCCCCTCCCCTCCCAGTTCCCCCTCTCCTCCCAGTTCCCCTCCCCTCCCAGTTCCCCTCCCCTCCCAGTTCCCCTCCCCTCCCAGTTCCCCCTCCCCTCCCAGTTCCCCCTCTCCTCCCAGTTCCCCTCCCCTCCCAGTTCCCCTCCCCTCCCAGTTCCCCCTCCCCTCCCAGTTCCCCCTCTCCTCCCAGTTCCCCTCCCCTCCCAGTTCCCCTCCCCTCCCAGTTCCCCCTCCCCTCCCAGTTCCCTCCCAGTTCCCCCCTCTCCTCCCAGTTCCCCCTCCCCTCCCAGTTCCCTCCCAGTTCTCCCCTCTCCTCCCAGTTCCCCTCCCCTCCCAGTTCCCTCCCAGTTCCCCCCTCTCCTCCCAGTTCCCCCTCCCCTCCCAGTTCCCTCCCAGTTCCCCTCTTCTCCCAGTTCCCCTCTCCTCCCAGTTCCCCCTCCCCTCCCAGTTCCCCCCTCTCCTCCCAGTTCCCCTCTCCTCCCAGTTCCCTCCCAGTTCCCCCCCCCGCAGTTCCCCTGACTGGCAATGACGTCACGAGGTGGGCGTCACTCATGCGTGACCACGCCCCCAGACCAACCCACACGGCTTTATGTGGCCACGCCCCCTCCACAGTCCACACCCTCTACCGCCTAGCCACACCCCCAAGCGAGACCACACCCACTCAGCCCGAATCACGCCTCCTCATCTGCGTGGCCACGCCCCCCTCCCGCCCTGACCACGCCCCCTCCGCGCTTGGCCACGCGGGTTCCCCTCGCGCCCCCTTTTGCCGACGTGTCCCTTTGCTCCTCGTGCCCCGGAAGTCCCGCCCACTCTCTCCCCTCTCCGAGGGGGGCGTGGCCTCTCCTGACGTCACCCACCGCCCCTCGAGCCGCCATTGGCCGCGGCGCGGCGGAGCCGCTCTGCCATTGGCCCGCGCTCTGAGGGTGGGGGGCGTGGCTTCGCGCTGAGCCCCGCCTCCTCCTCGCCACCGTTTCCCCCCTTCCGGCGGCTCCGCTGCGATCGCTCTCGTCCCGCCATGGCCGCCCCCGGCCCGCCCGGCCCCGCCGCGCCCCTCGCCGTGCAGAGAGGCATCGTCAAGATGGTGAGCGCGGCTGAGGCGTGGCGGGGAACGGGGTGCCCCCCCCGGGAAACGGGGGAACCCCCCGGCAACAGACACCCCCCCGGGAACGGGACCTCCCTTAGGCCCCCCTGGAACGAGAACCCCCCCGGGAACGTCCCCCTCAGCCCACCCGGAGAAACGGGACCCCCACCGGGGAACGGGACCCCCCCCCAGGAACGGGACCCCCCCCCGGGAACGGGAACCCCCCCGGGGGAACGGAATCCCCCCCGGGAACGGGACAACCCCCCCGGGAATGGGACCCCCCACTCAGCATCCCGGGGAACCCCCGCCCCGGGGAACGGGACCCCCCCTTCAGCCCCCCGGGGGAACGGGGCCCTCCCCCGTAGGCCCCCCAGGAACGAGAACCCCCCCTCAGTCACCCCCGGGGGAACGGGACCCCCCCCGGGAACGGGACCCCCCCTTAGGCCCCCCAGGAACGAGACCCTCCCCTCAGCCCCCCGGGGGAACGGGACCCCCCCTTAGGCCCCCCAGGAACGAGACCCCCCCCCCCCCCCTCAGCCCCCCCGGGGAACGGGACCCCCCTGGGGGAACGGGACCCCCCCTTAGGCCCCCCTGGAACGAGACCCCCCCCTCAGCCCCCCCTGGGGAATAGATCCCCCCCCAATTCCCGGTGCTGTCCCCCCAAACCCCGGTGCCCGGGACCCCCCATCTCAGAACCCCCCCCCCGTGTCCGGGACCCCCGAGCTGCCCCCCCCCCCCCCCCTTCCCAATCCACCCCAATCCCTTCCCGGAGTCCGGGACCCCCCAGCTGTGTCCCCCTCTCCTCCTCAGCCCCCCCAGTGCCCGCGACCCCCAAAGTGATCCTCTCCCAGGGGCTCCCCGGAACCCCGAGATGGGGGTACCGGGAATGCCGTTCTGGGAGGATCCTGGGGGGATCCCAGGAATGCCATCCTGGGGGGTACCTGGAACATCATCCTGGGGTGTCCTGGGGGTGCTGGAACACCATCTTGGGGGCGTCCCAGAAATCCTGGAACATCATCCTTGGGGGATCCTGGGAGCGCCATCCTGGGGGTCCCAGGAATGCCATCCTGGGGGGTACCGGGAACGCCGTCCTGGAGGGTTCTGGGGATCCCAGGAATGCCATCCTGGAGGGTACCAGGAATGCCGTCCTGGAGGGTTCTGGGGATCCCAGGAATGCCATCCTGGAGGGTAGCAGGAATGCCATCCTGGAGGGTTCCGGGGATCCCAGGAATGCCATCCTGGAGGGTACCGGGAACGCCGTCCTGGAGGGTTCTGGAGGTCCCAGGAATGCCATCCTGGGGGGTACTGGGAACGCCGTCCTGGAGGGTTCTGGGGTCCCAGGAATGCCATCCTGGAGGGTACCAGGAATGCCGTCCTGGAGGGTTCTGGGGATCCCAGGAATGCCATCCTGGAGGGTACCGGGAATGCCGTCCTGGAGGGTTCCGAGGATCCCAGGAATGCCATCCTGGAGGGTACCAGGAATGCCGTCCTGGAGGGTTCTGGGGATCCCAGGAATGCCATCCTGGAGGGTAGCAGGAATGCCATCCTGGAGGGTTCCAGGGATCCCAGGAATGCCATCCTGGAGGGTAGCAGGAATGCCATCCTGGAGGGTTCCGGGGATCCCAGGAATGCCATCCTGGAGGGTACCGGGAATGCCGTCCTGGAGGGTTCCGAGGATCCCAGGAATGCCATCCTGGAGGGTACCAGGAATGCCGTCCTGGAGGGTTCTGGGGATCCCAGGAATGCCATCCTGGAGGGTAGCAGGAATGCCATCCTGGAGGGTTCCGGGGATCCCAGGAATGCCATCCTGGAGGGTACCGGGAACGCTGTCCTGGAGGGTTCTGGGGATCCCAGGAATGCCATCCTGGGGGTGCCGGGAATGCCATCCTGGGGGCTCCTGGGAGATCCTGGGAGCGCTGTCCTGGGGGGGTCCCAGAAATGCTGGAATACCATCTTGGGGGGGTCCTGGGAGTGCCGTCCTGGGGGTCCCAGGAATGCCATCCTGGGGGGTACCGGGAACATCGTCCTGGGGTGTTCTGGGGATCCCAGGAGTGCCGTCCTGGGGGTCCCAGGAATGCTGTCCTGGGGTGTCCTGGGAGGTCCCAGAAATGCTGGAACATCGTCCTGGGGGGTACCGGGAATGTCTACAGTTCTATGAATAGGATGGGAAGGAGCTGCCAGGGATGCGGTGGGATGGGAAGGGGCTGGAGAGGATGGGTGGGAAGGGAAAGGGCTCCCTGGGATGGGATGGGAAGGAGCTGCTGGGAATGGAATGGGATGGAGCTGCAGGGAATGGAATGGGATG
Source organism: Cuculus canorus (assembly GCF_017976375.1). Taxonomy (NCBI): domain Eukaryota; kingdom Metazoa; phylum Chordata; class Aves; order Cuculiformes; family Cuculidae; genus Cuculus; species Cuculus canorus. The sequence goes on from NC_071401.1 coordinate 208,573,227, forward strand.
GAATGGGATGGAACGATTCTATGAATAGGATGGGAAGGAGCTGCCAGAGATGGGATGAGATGGGAAAGAGCTGCTGGAAATGGAATGAGATGGGATAATGGGATGGGAAGGAGCTGCTGGGAACGGGATGGGATGGTGGAGCCCAAGATGGAATGGGAAGGGGCTGCTGGAGATGGGATGGGACGGAGCTGCAGGGGATGGAACTACTTAGGATGGAATGGGAAGGAGCTGCTGGGAATGAGATAGGGATGGGGCTGCCTGAGGATGGGATGGGACGAGAAGGGGCCGGGTGGGATGGGATGGGATGGGATGGGGTGAGCGGGAAGGGGCTGCCCAGACGGAATGAGGTGGGAAGGAGCTACTGGGGTTGGGAGAAGATGGGGTGGGAAGGGAAGAGGCTGTCGGGAATGAGATAGGATGGGATGGGGCAGGATGGAGCTGCTGGGGATGGGATGGGATGGGAAGGGAAGAGGCTGTCGGGAATGCAATAGGATGGGATGGGGCAGGATGGAGCTGCTGGGGATGGGGTGGGATGGGATGGGAAGGGATGGGAAACGGCTGTCGAGGATGCGATAGGATGGGATGGGGCAGGATGGAGCTGCTGGGGATGGGAAGGGAAGAAGCTGTCGGGAATGGGATGGGGCAGGATGGAGCTGCTGGGGATGGAGTGGGATGGGATGGGAAGCGGCTGCTCCCGGCTCCGAGCGCTCTGCCATGGCCTGACGGGTCTGACGGCTCAGCACCAGGACTGAAATCCCAATCCGCTGAGCCCGTTGTGTTCCGCCGCCCTGGGATCACCCGGCGTTCCCTCCGCAGGGATGGGATATGGAACAGCCGGGAGGGCTCCGGCGGAGCTCGGCTCCATCCCGCACCTCCGAGCAGGAAACTCGGCGGCGATTCCCGGCTCTGCCAGAGCCGTGAGCAGTTGTGCCGAGCTTCCCGGCGCGGGATCCATCCCTGGGATCTGTCTGCGTAGCATTACCCGCGGGCTCGGCTCCGGCACCTCGTGCTTCCCGGTTTTCTCCGCCGTGACGCTCTGTGTCCCGCAGGTGCTGTCGGGCTGTGCCATCATCGTGCGCGGACAGCCCCGCGGAGGGCCCCCCCCCGAGCGCCAGATCAACCTCAGCAACATCCGCGCCGGCAACCTCGCCCGCCGCGCCGCCGCCGGCCAGCCGGACGCCAAGGACACCCCGGATGAGGTTAGTGCTTCCCGAGAGCGGCTCCCGCACCCCTCAGGGATACGGTGTCCCCGAGGGGCTCATCCACCTCCGGCGAGCGCAGCGCCCGCAGCTTGGCCTGAGGAAGCTCTCGGAGAGTCATGGAGTTGGAAGGATCCAACGCAGGTTGGGTTGGAAGGGACCTGCGAGCCCATCCAGTCCCACCGTGGGCAGGGACACCTCCCACCGGATCAGGGGCTCCAAGAACCATCCAACCTGGCCTGGAACCCCTCCAGGGATGGGGCAGCCACCACTGCTCTGGGCAACCTGGGCCAGGGCCTCCCCACCCTCATCGTGAAGAAATTCCTCCTCATATCCAGTCTAACTCTGCCCCTCTCCAGTTTATCCCCATTCCCCTCGTCCTGTCACTCCATCCCTTTGGGAACAGCCCCTCTCCGGCTCTCCTGGAGCCCCTTCAGGCACTGGAAGCTGCTCTGAGGTCTCCTGGGAGCCTTCTCTTCTCCCCAACCCCAACTCTCTCAGCTGTCCTCGGACGGGAGGTTCTGCAGCCCTCGCAGCATCCTTGGAGCCTCCTCTGGACCCCTTCCAACAGCTCCATCTCCTCCTTCTGCTGAGGATTCCAGACCTGGACACAATTCTCCCGAGGAGGTGTCCCCGGAGCGGAGCAGAGGGGCAGAATCCCGTCCCTCCCTGCTGGCCACGCTGCTCTGGATGCAGCCCAGGACACGGGGGGGTTCTGGGCTGGGACCCCACGGTGGGGCTCCTCTCCACCTTCTCCTCCCCAGCGCCCCAAGTCCTTCTCCTCAGGGCTGTTCCCATCCATCATCCTCAGCCTGGAGGGAAACCATGGATTGCCCCAACCCATGGGTAGGACGTTGCCCTTGTCCTGGTTGACCCTCCTGAGGTTCTCCAGCCCCTCTTCTCCAGCCTCTCCAGGTCCCTCTGGATGAGCTTCTCCTCTCCGATGCCCCCAAGTCCTTCTCCTCAGCGCTGTTCCCATCCATCATCCCCATCCTGGAGTGATCCCAGGGATTCCAACCCCATCCCAGGGGGAGGACATCGCCCTTGGCCGTTGGGTTGAACCCCATGAGGTTCTCCAGCACCGCATCTCCACCCTATCCGGGTCCCTCAGGATGAGCTTTGCCGGTTCCATCCCGTGGGGCACCGGCAGCTCCGTCCTCACCACCGCAGCTCCTCTGCCCCTTCTCAGAGGCGCCGCAGCCCCTTCAATCCTCCCCTCCAAGACCCTTTCCGCACTGCAGCCCCTCCGTGTGGATTTTGGGGCGGAATAGGTCCTTTCTCGCCGCGCTGCAGTCGGGACGCTGGCGAGGACCGGTGGGATTTACGGGAGCAGGAGAAGCTGGTGATGCCTCCAGGTGCTCCGGAACACGGCCACGGGAAGCTCGTTGGGAGCTCTGGATGCCGGAGCCGTGCTGGACGCGGTTGCCATCCTGGCAGTGCCGGGGGTGGCGCGGAGCGCTGGCGGTTAATTGCTCTCCGAAGGGAGTTTTAGCTCTTAAAAGCCTCTCCGAGCCGTTAAATGTCACTCTTCTGAACAAATGACACCCATCAGCTTTGCTAATTGTTCAGCAGTTCGTCACTGTTCTCTCCTCCGGACCGCGTTCCCCACCCACCGCTGCGCCGGAGCGCGGCTGAGTGACGCCAGACCGCGCTTCTCCCTCCGGTGCCGCTCGGATCCGGAGCTGGAGGAGCCCTCGCTGCATCCCTGGCGTCCGGCGTTGCCGCAGCTCCGGCTCAGCTCCCTCCGTCCCCGGTTCGGGGAGCGCGAGGGCAGCTGGAAAACCACCCGCGACCCCTTTCGCCGCGGCCAAAGGGGATCAGCGGATCCCGAGCGGATCCGTGAGCTCGTGGGACGCCGGCGCGGTTCTGGGATGGCGACGCTGCGGCTCACCGCGGTTTCTTTCCCTGCAGCCCTGGGGCTTCCCGGCGCGGGAGTTCCTGCGGAAGAAGCTGATCGGGAAGGAGGTCTGCTTCACCGTGGAGTACAAGACGCCGCAGGGCCGCGAGTACGGCATGGTGTACCTGGGCAAAGGTGAGTGCCGCCATCGCCGCGGTGCCGCCATCGCCACTGTGCCGCCATAGAGGGGGCACCGCGTGGGGCTCATGGTCAGAGTGCACAGGGGCAGCGTGTGGGGCTCCAGGGGCAGCGTGTGGGGCTCACGGCCAGAGCACCCAACGGGAATGTGTGGGGCTCAAGGTGGGAGTGTGTGGGGCTCACAGTCAGAGCGTCCAATGGGAGCGTGTGGGGCTCACAGCAGAGAACCCAACAGGAATGTGTGGGGCTCCAGGGGGCAGCGCGTGGGGCTCGTGGTCAGAGCACACAGGGGCGGTGTGTGGGGCTCACGGCCGGAGCATCCAACGGGAATGTGTGGGGCTCCAGGTGGCGGCATGTGGGGCTCACAGCCGGAGTGTCCAAAGGGTGTGTGTGGGGCTCCAGGTGGGAATGTGTGGGGCTCAGGGCCAGAGCATCCAACAGGAATGTGTGGGGCTCGAGGTGGCAGTGTGTGGGGCTCACAGCTGGAGTGCCCAATGGAAGTGTGTGGGGCTCCAGGTGGGACTGTGTGGGGCTCACGGCCGGAGCACCCAAGAGGAATGTGTGGGGCTCCAAGTAGGAGTGTATGGGGCTCACAGCCGGAGCGCCTGGTGGGAGGCTGTGGGGCTTGGTGAGAACATGTGGGGCGCACAGCCGGAGTGTCCAATGGGAGCGTGTGGGGCTCCAGGGGGCAGTGTGTGGGGCTCACGGCCAGAGTGCCCAACGGGAATGTGTGGGGCTCGAGGTGGCAGTGTGTGGGGCTCAAGGTCAGAGTGTCCAATGGGAGCGTGTGGGGCTCCAGGTGGGACTGTGTGGGGCTCACGGCCAGAGGACCCAACAGGAGGCTGTGGGGCTCCGGTGGGAGCGTGTGGGGCTCCAGGTGGGACCATGTGGGGCTCACGGCCGGAGCGCCCAATGGGAATGTGTGGGGCTCGAGGTGGCAGTGTGTGGGGCTCATGGCCAGAGTGCTCAGTGGCAGTGTGTGGGGCTCCAGGGGGCAGCGCGTGGGGCTCATAGGTGGAGTGTCCAACGGCAGCGTGTGGGGTCCAGGTGGGACCATGTGGGGCTCACGGCCGGAGCATCCAACAGGAATGTGTGGGGCTCGAGGGGGCAGCGTGTGGGGCTCGAGGTCAGAGTGCACAGGGGGAGCGTGTGGGGCTCACAGCCGGAGTGTCCAATGGCAGTGTGTGGGGTTCCAGGTGGGAATGTGTGGGGCTCACAGCCGGAGTGCCCAATGGGAGCATGTGGGGCTCCAGGGACAGTGTGTGGGGCTGACGGCCGGAGCATCCAACAGGAATGTGTGGGGCTCACAGCCGGAGTGCCCAACAGGACCGTGTGGGGCTCGAGGCAGCAGCACGTGGGGCTCAAGGTCAGAGCACACAGGGGGAGCGTGTGGGGCTCACAGCCGGGACGCCGAATGGCTGTGTGTGGGGCTCCAGGGGCAATGTGTGGGGCTCGAGGGGGCAGCGTGTGGGGCTCATGGTCAGAATGCACAGGGGCAGCGTGTGGGGTGCACAGCCGGAGTGTCCAACGGGAGCGTGTGGGGCTCCAGATGGGAATGTGTGGGGCTCGTGGTCAGAGTGCACAGGGGCAGCGTGTGGGGCTCATGGCTGGAGCATCCAATGGCAGCGTGTGGGGCTCCAGGTGGGAATGTGTGGGGCTCACAGCCGGAGCGCCCAATGGGAATGTGTGGGGCTCCAGGTGGGAATGTGTGGGGCTCACAGCCGGAGCGCCCAATGGGAATGTGTGGGGCTCCAGGTGGGAATGTGTGGGGCTCACAGCCGGAGCGCCCAATGGGAATGTGTGGGGCTCCAGGTGGGAGTGTGTGGGGCTCACGGCCGGAGCATCCAACGGGAATGTGTGGGGCTCGAGGCAGCAGTGTGTGGGGCGCATGGCCACAGTGTCCAATGGGAGCGTGTGGGGCTCCAGGTGGCAATGTGTGGGGTTCACAGCAGAGAACCCAACAGGAATGTGTGGGGCTCCAGGGGGCAGCGCGTGGGGCTCACAGCCGGAGTGTCCAATGGGAACATATGGGGCTCCAGATGGGAATGTGTGGGGCTCATGGTCAGAGCGCACAGGGGGAGCGTGTGGGGCTCACAGCTGGAGTACCCAACAGCAATGTGTGGGGCTCCAGGGGCAGCGTGGGAGGCTCTCAGCCAGAGCACCCAAGAGGAATGTGTGGGGCTCCAGGTGGGAATGTGTGGGGCTCACGGCCGGAGCACCTGGTGGGGGGCTGTGGGGCTCCAGGTGAGAACATGTGGGGCTCACAGCCGGAGTGTCCAATGGGAGCGTGTGGGGCTCCAGGTGAGAGCGTGTGGGGCTGATGGCCGGAGCATCCAATGGGAATGTGTGGGGCTCGAGGTGGGAGTGTGTGGGGCTCATGGCCACAGTGTCCAATGGGAGCGTGTGGGGCTCCAGGTGAGAACATGTGGGGCTCACAGCCGGAGTGTCCAATGGGAGCGTGTGGGGCTCCAGGTGGGAATGTGTGGGGCTCACAGCCGGAGCATCCAACGGGAATGTGTGGGGCTCCAGGGGGCAGTGTGTGGGGCTCACAGCCGGAATGTCCAATGGGAGCGTGTGGGGCTCCAGGTGAGAATGTGTTGGTTCGTGGTCAGAGTGCCCAACGGGAATGTGTGGGGTTCCAGGTGGGAATGTGTGGGGCTCACAGCCAGGGTGCCCAACGGGAATGTGTGGGGCTCGAGGGGGCAGCGTGTGGGGTCACAGCCGGAGTGTCCAATGGGAATGTGTGGGGCTCCAGGTGGGAATGTGTGGGGTTCACAGCAGAGAACCCAATGGGAATGTGTGGGGCTCCAGGGGGCAGCGTATGGGGCTCACGGCCGGAGTGTCCAATGGGAATGTGTAGGATGGAGGGACTCGGAGATGGTGGAATGATGGAATGGGATGGAGGGACTCGGAGATGGTGGAATGATGGAATGGGATGGAGGGACTCAGAGATGGTGGAATGATGGAATGGGACGGAGGGACTCAGAGATGGTGGAATGATGGAATGGGACGGAGGGACTCAGAGGTGGTGGAATGATGGAATGGGACGGAGGGACTCAGAGGTGGTGGAATGATGGAATGGGATGGAGGGACTCAGAGATGGTGGAATGATGGAATGGGACGGAGGGGCTCAGAGGTGGTGGAATGATGGAATGGGACGGAGGGACTCAGAGATGGTGGAATGATGGAATGGGATGGAGGGACTCAGAGGTGGTGGAATGATGGAATGGGATGGAGGGACTCAGAGATGGTGGAATGATGGAATGGGATGGAGGGACTCAAAGGTGGTGGAATGATGGAATGGGATGGAGGGACTCAGAGATGGTGGAATGATGGAATGGGATGGAGGGACTCAGAGATGGTGGAATGAAGGAATGGGATGGAGGGACTCAGAGATGGTGGAATGATGGAATGGGATGGAGGGACTCAAAGGTGGTGGAATGATGGAATGGGATGGAGGGACTCAGAGATGGTGGAATGATGGAATGGGATGGAGGGACTCAAAGGTGGTGGAATGATGGAATGGGATGGAGGGACTCAGAGATGGTGGAATGATGGAATGGGATGGAGGGACTCAGAGGTGGTGGAATGATGGAATGGGATGGAGGGACTCAGAGATGGTGGAATGATGGAATGGGATGGAGGGACTCAGAGGTGGTGGAATGATGGAATGGGATGGAGGGACTCGGAGATGGTGGAATGATGGAATGGGACGGAGGGACTCGAGGTTTCGGGGTGGCAGCGTGTGGGGCTCGCAGCCAAAAGTCGTTCCACCACCACCACGTCACGAGGTGACCCGGAGCTCATTCCCACCATGATGCATCTCCTGCATCGCTCCGGGGTTTCCTTCCGGAGTGGGAACGCAAGATTCCCATTGTCTCCTGGGTGGAGAACCTCCCGTGGTTCTCCCTGGGTGGGACAACGAGGAACAGATACTACAGGTGGTCAGGAAGAACGTGGTCCTCACGGGCACGGAGAACTTCATAGCAACGTTCCTTCCATGCTCATCCCAGAGCTTCCAGTTTGCTCATGGATTGGGAGTCTGGGAATCGTTTTGGGATGGACAATGGGGTTTTGGGGAGCTGCTGCTCTCCTTTCCCACCTCATGGGCTGACCCTGGTCAGGACCTCCAGGAGAAATCCCAGGATCTGCGCCCAAAAACACTGGAAAAGGCTTTTGGCATTGACCAACGCCGTGAAGGGTTGATCCATCGCCTCCTTCCTTGGCTGCCGCCTTCGGAGCGCTCCCGCGGTGCCTCCCGCGTAGGTGTCCCCAAGATTGTTCCATCCGAGGTTGTCACAACGCGGAGGTGACAAACGGGGCGTAAAACGCCTCCTGATGAGTTTGTCGGGATTGAAAAGCTCCTGAAGGTGGAAAAGCGGTGGAAGTGATGACGGAATGGGGGCTCTGCAGGGTGGGATTGGCCCGGGCTGGAGTGGAGGGAATCGGAATCGTGAGGTTGGAGAAGACCTTGGAGATCATCAGCTCCAACGTTATCTATCGACGGACCACCGCGGCCACCGCTGCCTCCTGGTCAGCCGCCGGAGACCAACACCCCCGGAGCCTTCTCCATGGGGCACTTTCCGGCTGCTCTTCCCACGCCTGGAGCTGCTCGGGGTTGTTGGGACCCAAGAGCAGGACCCGACCTTGGCCTGGTTGGACCTCATCCATGGATCCATCCTGGCCAGATCCCTCTGCAGACCCTTCCTGCCCTCCATCCATGGATCCAGCCTGGCCAGATCCCTCTGCAGACCCTTCCTGCCCTCCATCCATGGATCCAGCCTGGCCAGATCCCTCTGGAGAGCCTTCCTGCCCTCCATCCATGGATCCAGCCTGGCCAGATCCCTCTGCAGACCCTTCCTGCCCTCCATCCATGGATCCAGCCTGGCCAGATCCCTCTGGAGACCCTTCCTGCCCTCCATCCATGGATCCAGCCTGGCCAGATCCCTCTGGAGAGCCTTCCTGCCCTCCATCCATGGATCCAGCCTGGCCAGATCCCTCTGCAGAGCCTTCCTGCCCTCCATCCATGGATCCAGCCTGGCCAGATCCCTCTGCAGAGCCTTCCTGCCTCCATCCATGGATCCAGCCCGGCCAGATCCCTCTGCAGAGCCTTCCTGCCTCCATCCATGGATCCAGCCTGGCCAGATCCCTCTGCAGACCCTTCCTGCCCTCCATCCATGGATCCAGCCTGGCCAGGTCACTCTGCAGAGCCTTCCTGCCTCCATCCATGGATCCAGCCTGGCCAGATCCCTCTGGAGACCCTTCCTGCCCTCCATCCATGGATCCAGCCTGGCCAGATCCCTCTGCAGACCCTTCCTGCCTCCATCCATGGATCCAGCCTGGCCAGATCCCTCTGCAGAGCCTTCCTGCCTCCATCCATGGATCCAGCCCGGCCAGATCCCTCTGCAGAGCCTTCCTGCCTCCATCCATGGATCCAGCCTGGCCAGATCCCTCTGCAGACCCTTCCTGCCCTCCATCCATGGATCCAGCCTGGCCAGGTCACTCTGCAGAGCCTTCCTGCCTCCATCCATGGATCCAGCCTGGCCAGATCCCTCTGCAGAGCCTTCCTGCCCTCCATCCATGGATCCATCCTGGCCAGATCCCTCTGCAGACCCTTCCTGCCTCCATCCATGGATCCAGCCTGGCCAGATCCCTCTGCTCAGGTTCTCTGGGATAACTCTGTCTCCAAGAGAGCCCTGGGCTGCTCCATGCGCTCCATCTGGAAGATCCTGGGACACTCCACTGGGAATGGGAGGCTTTTCTCCCGCTGCCGTTGGTTGCAGTTCCCATTGGAGCGTTTTTCCGTTGTCTCCCGGCCGCTCCGGGCGTAGGTCCCATCTCACCACCTTCTCTTCTCCTCTTTCCGCAGACACCAGTGGGGAGAACATCGCCGAATCCCTGGTTGCCGAAGGATTGGCTTCTCGCCGGGAAGGAATCCGAGCCAACAAGTACGTACGCGGCGGCATTCCGACGCTGCTCCGGTGATCCCGGTGCCGATTCCGTGTCATTACCACTCCCGTTGGGTTCCTCAGCTTTGGTGGGACACCTCCTTTGGCTCCATAGTGTCCAGGAACCGTTGTCGCTGCGTGGTGACTCCGTGGCCTCGGGAGTGGGGTGGTGGATGTGGAATTGGGCTCCTCCCTGTCCGGAATGCCGAACCGCCGGAGCTGTGGCCGTGGGCTGGAGGACAAAGAGGCTTCTGGAGGTGTTGGTCCACCTCGGGTGGAGTTGAGGAGCTTTAATCCGTGCCGGGGAGGTGATGTGGGGCATTCCTGCTCCTCATCCCTCTTCCAAGCGGAGTCGTGACTTTCCCAATGCTCCGCCCCGGCTCGATCGCATCCGGAGCCGTAGTTGCCGACATCCTCACGCGTGGTCCTACGTGGTCCAACGGTCCAAACTGAGCTCCAACTTGGTCCAAGTTGTGTCTGTGGTGCTTCTATGAACACCTCTTGGACACAAGTTCCACCCCAGGCTGGAAAATTCCCTTTCCGTAACATATTCCTGGCGCACGTGGATGGTTTCCAACGGATCTTTTTGGTAGAGCACTCCATGGAGAGGAGGGTGGAGCCAACAGAGGTCCTTTGCCAAGAGCGGGAGGGCAGGAAGGGTCTGGAGAGGGATCTGGAGAAGCTGAATCCATGGATGGAGGGCAGGAAGGCTCTGCAGAGGGATCTGGCCAGGCTGGATCCATGGATGGAGGGCAGGAAGGGTCTGCAGAGGGATCTGGCCAGGCTGGATCCATGGATGGAGGCAGGAAGGGACCTTCTGGTAGTTCTGCTGCTCCACTCCATCCTCCCGGATGTGCTCCCGGATGGACACTGTGACCCCGTGATGCCCACAGTGACCGGAGAGGGATGTTCTGCTCCCAGATTTGGGTGATGCCGTTGCCCTGAGCTCCACCACCGTCTCCGTTGGCGCAGGACGGAGCCTTTTGCCGTTGAACGTTTCCTGGAGCACCATTGCTGCTCCTCGTTTGTTCTCCTCGTTCCAAGTCTTCGTTAATTAACGGGGGTGTGAGTTGGCGGTCACTCACTCGCTCGCCTGAGTTGGGTTCTTCGGTGGTGACTTCACGGCTCATCACGTTGAGGCTTTGCCCTCGGCTCAAGAATCGTGGAATCGTTGAGGTTGGAAAAGCCTTCCAAGCTCATCCATGTGACCAAACACGGCCCAATGCGCCTCATCGACGTCTGGTTTGGACCTCTCCAGGGGTGGAGACTCCACCACCGCTCTGGGCAGCTTCTGCCAGGGCTCCACCACCCTTTCTGAGAAGGAACGTTCCCAACATTCATTCTAAACCTCTTCCAGCGCAACTCGAGGCCGTTTCCTCTCATCCCATCGCTGTCCCTTGGGAGAGGAGCCCAGCGCCCACCTCTCCAGAACCTCCTTCCAGGTGGTTGGAGACGATGAGGTCCCCCCTCAGCCCCTCTTCTCCATCCCCAGGGCCCTCAGCCGCCTCTCAGAACCCTCGTTCTCCAGACCCTTCTCCAGCTCCGGGCCCTTCTCCGGACGCTGCAGCCCCTCAGGGTCCTTCTTGGAGTGAAAGACCCAAACCTCAACCCCGGAGTGGAGCTGTGTCCTCCCCAGGGGGACAATCCCTTCCCGGCTCCTGGTGGCCACCCCATGGCTGATCCGGGCCAGGATGCCGTTGGCCTTCGTGGCCACCGCTGCCTCCTGGTCTTCTCCAGCTCTGTTGTCCTACGGTTTAGAACACTAAACCACAATCACAGCCGAGTTTGTTGGGACAACGCGTGTGGCTGGGATGGTCTTCTCCTTTGAAGGCTTCCCATGGGAAGAGCCGGTGGTTTGGCACGGACCAAGGTTTGCCGTGGCCACCACCAGCTCTGCCGGAAGCTGTGTCTGCTCCGCCTTCTTGGTGGTGCCCCAAAGCAGCTTCGGAACGGTCCGCGTGGCCCAAAGCTCCGTGAGCTGCTGGAGGTGGTGCTTCCATCAGGTCTATGGACATCAATGGCGCAGCTTCTGGGCCACCGCGTTGGACAAAGTCAGTTTGATCGGTTGTGGGTTGGGGTCAACGGTGAGAAACCTCCTCCGGCAGCTCGGCCACGTGGTGACTTCTCTACATGGGGGTCATCAAAGCCTTTGACTCAGTTTCTCAGAGCATTCAGAAACTGTCAACCTCCGGCCTGGATGGGCGCACGCTCTCCTGGGTGGAAAACGGTTGGATGGCCCCGAGAGTGGTGGTCAATGGAGGTACCTCCAGGTGGAGGTCGGTCACAAGAGGGGTTCCTCAGGGCTCGGTGCTGGGTCCATCCTGGATCAATGACCTGGATGAAGGCATTGAGTGCCCCCTTAGCAAGTTTGTGGATGACACTAAGCTGGGAGGAAGCGTGGATCTGCTGGAGGGTGGGGAGGCTCTGCAAAGGGATCGGAACAGGCTGGAAAGATGTCCTGAGACCAATGGATGAGGTTTAACAAGGCCAAATGCCGGGTCCTGCGTTTGGGGCACAACAACCCTGTGCAGTGCTACAGACTGGGGGAAGAGTGGCTGGAAAGCTGCCTGGAGGAGAAGGACGTGGGGGTGTTGGTTGACAATGACTGAAGGTGAGCCAGCAGTGGCCCAGGTGGCCAAGAAGGCCAATGGCATCTTGGCTTGGATCAGAAATGGGGTCACCAGCAGGGCCAGGGAGGGGATTCCCCTCTGTACTCAGCACTGGTGAGACCGCACCTTGAATACTGTGTTCAGTTCTGGAGCCCTCACCACAAGAAGGATGTTGAGGCTCTGGAGCGTGTCCAGAGAAGAGCAATGAAGCTGTGAGGGGTCTGGAGAAGAAGGGTTACGAGGAGCGGCTGAGGAGCTCAGGGCAATGGAATCACCCAAATCTGGGAGCAGAACATCCCTCTCCGGTCACTGTGGGCATCACGGGGTCACAGTGTCCATCCCGGAGCACATCCGGGAGGATGGAGTGGAGCAGCAGAACTACCAGAAGGTCCCTTCCTGCCCTCCATCCATGGATGCAGCCTGGCCAGATCCCTCTGCAGAGCCTTCCTGCCTCCATCCATGGATCCAGCCTGGCCAGATCCCTCTGCAGAGCCTTCCTGCCTCCATCCATGGATCCAGCCTGGCCAGATCCCTCTGCAGAGCCTTCCTGCCTCCATCCATGGATCCAGCCTGGCCAGATCCCTCTGCAGACCCTTCCTGCCCTCCATCCATGGATCCAGCCTGGCCAGATCCCTCTGCAGACCCTTCCTGCCTCCATCCATGGATCCAGCCTGGCCAGATCCCTCTGCAGACCCTTCCTGCCCTCCATCCATGGATCCAGCCTGGCCAGATCCCTCTGCAGACCCTTCCTGCCTCCATCCATGGATCCAGCCTGGCCAGATCCCTCTGCAGACCCTTCCTGCCCTCCATCCATGGATCCAGCCTGGCCAGATCTCTCTGCAGAGCCTTCCTGCCCTCCATCCATGGATCCAGCCTGGCCAGATCCCTCTGCAGACCCTTCCTGCCTCCATCCATGGATCCAGCCTGGCCAGATCCCTCTGCAGACCCTTCCTGCCTCCATCCATGGATCCAGCCTGGCCAGATCCCTCTGCAGACCCTTCCTGCCTCCATCCATGGATCCAGCCTGGCCAGATCCCTCTGCAGACCCTTCCTGCCCTCCATCCATGGATCCAGCCTGGCCAGATCCCTCTGGAGACCCTTCCTGCCCTCCATCCATGGATCCAGCCTGGCCAGATCCCTCTGGAGACCCTTCCTGCCCTCCATCCATGGATCCAGCCTGGCCAGATCCCTCTGGAGACCCTTCCTGCCCTCCATCCATGGATCCAGCCTGGCCAGATCCCTCTGCAGACCCTTCCTGCCTCCATCCACGGATCCAGCCTGGCCAGATCCCTCTGCAGAGCCTTCCTGCCTCCATCCATGGAGGGGGTCAACTGCTCAGGGAGGTGGTCGAGTCACCTTCCCTGGAGATGTTTAAGGAACGGGTGGATGAAGTGCTGAGGGCCATGGTTTAGGGAGTGTTGGGAATGGTTGGACTCTATGATCCCGTAGGTCATTTCCAACCTGGTGATTCTATGATCAAACCATGGGAACATCCAGAGAAGTGCGTGGAAGGTGGATGTTCCTCGTGATGGAACAGAGAGGAACCCACCGGCTGTTGTCCGCCCAAGCCGTGGCCTCACTCTGTCTTCTCCTGTCCTTCAGCCCCGAGCAGAGCCGTCTGGCCGAGCTGGAGGAGCAAGCCAAGAGCGCCAAGAAGGGGATGTGGAGCGAGGGGACGGGGTCACACACCGTCCGCGACCTCAAGTACACCATCGAAAACCCCCGGTACTTCGTGGACTCCATGCACCAAAAACCGGTTAACGGTAAGGTGGAACCAACTCCAGCCCTTCCTGCTGGAGGATGGGCCGCTCCTGTCCTCGGCCGCTACCCGGCACCGTCTGAGGATGCCGATCCCGGCACCGTCGTGCTGTGGAAGCGTGGGATGGGATGGGTTGAGTTGGAAGGACCTCAAAAAGTCCATCCAGTTCCAACTCACATCATGGATGGGTTGGAAGGGACCTCAAAAAGTCCATCCAGTTCCAACTCACGTCATGGATGGGTTGGAAGGACCTCAAAAAGTCTATCCAGTTCCAACCCACGTCATGGAATGGGTTGGAAGGGACCTCCAAGTCCATCCAGTTCCAACCCACATCATGGAATGGGTTGGAAGGGACCTCCAAGTCCATCCAGTTCCAACCCACATCATGGATGGGTTGGAAGGACCTCAAAAAGTCCATTCAGTTCCAACTCACATCGTGGAATGGGTTGGAAGGGACCTCCAAACCCATCCAGTTCCAACCCACATCATGGAATGGGTTGGAAGGGACCTCAAAGCCCATCCAGTTCCAACCCACATCATGGAATAGGTGGGAAGGGACCTCCAAACCCACTCAGTTCCAAACCACTTCATGGAATGGGTTGGAAGGGACCTCCAAAGCCACTCAGTTCCAACCTGAATCCTGGAATGGGTTGGAAGGGACCTCCAAGCCCATCCAGTCCCACCCCAGGGACACCTCCCACTGGACCAGAAGCTCCAGAAGCCCCATCCCAAGGTGGCCATGGCCACCTCCAGGGATGGGGCAGCCAAGGAGGGCAGGGACGGGACAAGGGGGAACGGTTTTGAGCTGCAAGAAGGGAGATGGAGATGAGATCTTGGGGAGAAATATCCTCCTGGGAGGGTGGGGAGGCCCTGGAATGGGTTGTCCAGGGCAGTGGTGGCTGCTCCATCCCTGGAGGGCTTCAAGGTGTTCAACCCAAACTCTTCTCTGATTCTCTGAACAACCCATTCCAGGGCCTCCCCACCCTCCCAGGAGAACGTTTCTCCCCAAGATCTCATCTCCATCTCCCCTCTTTGAGCTTCAACCCCTTCCCTTCATCCTCTCCGTGCTCCAGAGCCTCTGCCCAGTTTTCCTGGAGTCCCTTTGGGCTGCTCTGAGGTCTCCTCGGAGCCTTCTCCAGGCTGACCAACCCCAACCCTCTCCACCTCAGAAGGCCAAAGGCCGTTTGGAGCTTCGCGGTGTCCATGAAGCCCCTCCGGAGCAGAGCCAACCTCTCTGCTTTTGCCCCACAGCCATCATCGAACACGTCCGCGACGGCAGCGTGGTGAGAGCCCTCCTACTCCCCGACTACTACTTGGTCACCGTGATGCTCTCGGGGATCAAGGTGAGCTTCTCGACCAACAGGTGGACTCCCCAGTCCTCTCCTCACCAAGTTCTTCGGCGCTGCCGTGACCATGGGTGCACCCATGGGTGGCCGAGCAGGACCGGGAGAAGGAGGGATGGAGACCGACTCCCGGCTGAGTTGTCCTCCATCACCCGCTCATCCCACGCCGGTTGCAGCCCGTGTTGTCCATCCTGAGGGAATAGGGTTGGGTGGGGACCATCGTTGGGCTGGTGGACACCGTGCAAGGATCTTCCACTCGGTGTTGACCTTCCTGGACTGGTGTCGTGGCTGCCGGAGCAACCGGAGAGCTCGGCAACCGTTGGCTGATGGAGGAGACAGCTCTTGGGGTGGCTGTTACCCACCTTCTGCCTCGACTTCTTCTCGTGGTGCCCTTCCTGGAGGACCACAACCTTTTCTTCTTGTCTGTTTGACGCTGTTTGGAGGTCCCCCAGGATGATGGGTGGGTTTCCTCCTGATGATGGAGAGAAGGGGCTCCGTCAGTGCCAAACGGCACCAAACCAGAAGCTCCATCAGTGCGGCTGTGGTCCCCGGGGGAGACTTCTCACCCTCTTGAGAAGGTTTTGGGGACCACCTCATGCCCTGACCCTCCTCTCCGTGTCGCAGTGTCCCACGTTCAAGCGCGAAGCCGATAACACCGAAGTCCCGGAGCCTTTTGCGGCCGAAGCGAAGTTCTTCACGGAGTCGCGGCTCCTGCAGAGGGATGTGCAGATCATCCTGGAGAGCTGCCACAACCAGAACATCCTGGGGACCATCCTGCACCCGGCAAGTGGTGGGACGAGAGCGCGGGGGGACATCGCTTCCCGGAGGTGATGGTTGGGACGATGACCATCCAAGGAGGTTCAACCAGAAACGAGAGCCGAGTCCTTCTCTGGGGACACAACAACCCCCAACAGCTCCAGGGGTGGGAAGAGCGGCTGGAAAGGATCGGGAGGAGAAGGACCGGAGGGTGTTGGTCACACATGGATGGAGGCAGGAAGGGTCTGGAGAGGGATCTGGAGAAGCTGGATCCATGGATGGAGGGCAGGAAGGCTCTCCAGAGGGATCTGGCCAGGCTGGATCCATGGATGGAGGCAGGAAGGGTCTGCAGAGGGATCTGGCCAGGCTGGATCCATGGATGGAGGGCAGGAAGGGTCTGCAGAGGGATCTGGCCAGGCTGGATCCATGGATGGAGGGCAGGAAGGCTCTGCAGAGGGATCTGGCCAGGCTGGATCCATGGATGGAGGCAGGAAGGGTCTGCAGAGGGATCTGGCCAGGCTGGATCCATGGATGGAGGCAGGAAGGGTCTGCAGAGGGATCTGGCCAGGCTGGATCCATGGATGGAGGCAGGAAGGGTCTGCAGAGGGACCTGGCCAGGCTGGATCCATGGATGGAGGGCAGGAAGGCTCTCCAGAGGGATCTGGCCAGGCTGGATCCATGGATGGAGGGCAGGAAGGCTCTGCAGAGGGATCTGGCCAGGCTGGATCCATGGATGGAGGCAGGAAGGCTCTGCAGAGAGATCTGGCCAGGCTGGATCCATGGATGGAGGGCAGGAAGGGTCTGCAGAGTGATCTGGCCAGGCTGGATCCATGGATGGAGGGCAGGAAGGCTCTGCAGAGGGATCTGGCCAGGCTGGATCCATGGATGGAGGGCAGGAAGGGTCTGCAGAGGGATCTGGCCAGGCTGGATCCATGGATGGAGGGCAGGAAGGGTCTGCAGAGGGATCTGGCCAGGCTGGATCCATGGATGGAGGCAGGAAGGCTCTGCAGAGGGATCTGGCCAGGCTGGATCCATGGATGGAGGGCAGGAAGGCTCTCCAGAGGGATCTGGCCAGGCTGGATCCATGGATGGAGGGCAGGAAGGCTCTCCAGAGGGATCTGGCCAGGCTGGATCCATGGATGGAGGGCAGGAAGGGTCTGCAGAGGGATCTGGCCAGGCTGGATCCATGGATGGAGGGCAGGAAGGGTCTGCAGAGGGATCTGGCCAGGCTGGATCCATGGATGGAGGGCAGGAAGGGTCTCCAGAGGGATCTGGCCAGGCTGGATCCATGGATGGAGGGCAGGAAGGCTCTGCAGAGGGATCTGGCCAGGCTGGATCCATGGATGGAGGGCAGGAAGGGTCTGCAGAGGGATCTGGCCAGGCTGGATCCATGGATGGAGGGCAGGAAGGCTCTGCAGAGGGATCTGGCCAGGCTGGATCCATGGATGGAGGGCAGGAAGGCTCTGCAGAGGGATCTGGCCAGGCTGGATCCATGGATGGAGGGCAGGAAGGCTCTGCAGAGGGATCTGGCCAGGCTGGATCCATGGATGGAGGGCAGGAAGGCTCTGCAGAGGGATCTGGCCAGGCTGGATCCATGGATGGAGGCAGGAAGGGTCTGCAGAGGGATCTGGCCAGGCTGGATCCATGGATGGAGGGCAGGAAGGGTCTGCAGAGGGATCTGGCCAGGCTGGATCCATGGATGGAGGGCAGGAAGGGTCTGCAGAGGGATCTGGCCAGGATGGATCCATGGATGAGGTCCAACCAGGCCAAGGTCGGGTCCTGCTCTTGGGTCCCAACAACCCCGAGCAGCTCCAGGCGTGGGAAGAGCAGTTGGAAAGTGCCCCATGGAGAAGGCCCCAGGGGTGTTGGTCACCGGCGGCTGCAGCGTCCGGAGAAGGGCCCGGAGCTGGAGAAGGGTCTGGAGAACGAGGGTTCTGAGAGGCGGCTGAGGGCCCTGGGGATGGAGAAGAGGAGCTGAGGGGGGACCTCATCATCTCCAACCACCTGGAAGGAGGTTCTGGAGAGGTGGGCGCTGGGCTCCTCTCCCAAGGGACAGCGATGGGGTGAGAGGGAACGGCCTCGAGTTGTGCCGGGAGAAGGTTGGGATGGACATTGGGAGAAACACGTTTAGGAGTAGAGGAGCAGAGTAGAAGAGCGGTGAAGCGCCGGCAGAGGCTGCCGAGGGCGGTGGTGGCATCTCTGTCCCTGGAGGGATTCCAAACACGCGTCGATGTGGCCCTTTGGGCCGTGGTTTGGTGGCCCCGTGGCGTTGGCTGATGGTTGTTCTGGAGGACCTTGGAGGGCTTTTCCAACCTTCATGATTCCATCATTCTAAAGGCGGTTTCAAGGTCCCGGTGCCTCCGGTGGGGCCTCGGCACAGCCGGCGTGTTGGGATCTTTTCCAATGGGTGTGGGAGGCTGAGGTTGCTCTGAGGGGACACCACGCAACGCTACACCTTCTGACCGGGTCTTCTCCACAGAATGGGAACATCACGGAGCTTCTGCTGAAGGAAGGCTTTGCCCGTTGCGTGGATTGGTCCATCGCTGTCTACACCCGCGGCGCTGACAAGCTCCGCGCGGCCGAGAGGTGAGTCCGACGCCGGGAGCCGCGGTGGGACACATTCCAACGGGTGTCCGCAGTGGTTTCAGCCCCATCTGGACGTCGGGTTCCTCTGGTGGTTCTCCTGGTGGGAAGGGTGGTGCCGTCTCTCCTTGTCCGTTGGCGCCAGCTCCGCTCCGCTGGGCTCCGTTATCCGTGGGGAGGACATCGTCCCGGTCATCGCGGCTCTCCTTCTCACCAGGTTTGCCAAAGAGCGCAAGTTGAGGATCTGGAGGGACTACGTGGCCCCCACGGCCAACCTGGACCAGAAGGACAAGCAGTTTGTGGCCAAGGTGAGTTCCCGGCAGCGGCGGCGCCGACCTCTCCGTGGTCTTGGATAAAGCCGAGGTGGATTCGCCGTGGCTATGTCCCCACCACAGCCCACGGCGGCGCCGGGTGGAAGGGGAGGTGGTTGGTGGGGATGGATGGAGTCATCCATGGCCTGAGCTGCGGCCAAAGCTGAGGGACCACCAGGGAAGGAGGGGATTCCACCCCTCTGCTCCGCTCTGGGGAGACCGAACCCGGAGTGCCGTGTCCAGTTCTGGAATCCTCAGCACGGGAAGGACCCGGATCTGTTGGAGCGAGTCTTGAGGAGGTCATGGAGATGAGCTGAGGGCTGGAGAACCTCTGCTCTGAGGACACGGTGGGAGAGTTGGGGTTGTCCAGCCTGGAGGTGAGAAGGTTCCATGGAGATATTAGAGGAGCTTCCAGTAGGGAAAGGGGCTCCGGGAGAGCCGGAGGGCGGCTCTGGCTCAGGGCTGGGATGAAAGGTCAGACGGAAGCGGTTCGGGACGGACCGTGTCCCGATGGACATCCCGATGGGAAGGAGCATCTCCGCCAGGCGGGAGGACGGACTGGGAACGGGCACTGGGATGCACTGGGATGCACTGGGATGAGCCGAAGTGTTGGTGTCTACTGGGATGCGGTGGTCTGGAGATTCCGGCAGAGGACACGGGAGGAGCAGCCCACTAGATGGAGCTGCCGGATCCGCCGTTCTTGGGAGGTGGAGATGGCACCGAATGGAATTCTTGGAAAGCCATCTTCAGCCCAGCGTGTCCCCCCGGCCGGACCACGTCTGGGAATGATCCCAGTGGCTCCGGGGGGGCCGGAGCCTTCCCTGCCGGCTCCAGTGGTGCAGGAGATTCGGGGATAGGAGCTCTGGAGCTTCTGGAATGGCAAAGCCGAGAGCTCTTGTGGCCAATCCAGTCTGGGTGACACCGTGCGACCGGTGTCGTCGGCTCATCCGTGTGGTGCCATCACCGGGATCTGCGCCGTTGCTCTTATCCTGTGGGATGAGGGTGGGGAGAAGCCGGATGGAAGGAGGCAGGAAGGGTCTGCGGAGGGATCTGGAAAGGATGGATCCATGGATGGAGGCAGGAAGGGTCTGCGGAGGGATCTGGAAAGGATGGATCCATGGATGGAGGCAGGAAGGGTCTGCAGAGGGATCTGGCCAGGCTGGATCCATGGATGGAGGCAGGAAGGGTCTGCAGAGGGATCTGGCCAGGCTGGATCCGTGGATGGAGGGCAGGAAGGCTCTGCAGAGGGATCTGGCCAGGCTGGATCCATGGATGGAGGCAGGAAGGCTCTGCAGAGGGATCTGGCCAGGCTGGATCCATGGATGGAGAGCAGGAAGGGTCTGCAGAGGGATCTGGCCAGGCTGGATCCATGGATGGAGGGCAGGAAGGGTCTGCAGAGGGATCTGGCCAGGCTGGATCCGTGGATGGAGGCAGGAAGGCTCTGCAGAGGGATCTGGCCAGGCTGGATCCATGGATGGAGGGCAGGAAGGCTCTGCAGAGGGATCTGGCCAGGCTGGATCCATGGATGGAGGGCAGGAAGGGTCTGCAGAGGGATCTGGCCAGGCTGGATCCATGGATGGAGGGCAGGAAGGCTCTCCAGAGGGATCTGGCCAGGCTGGATCCATGGATGGAGGGCAGGAAGGGTCTGCAGAGGGATCTGGCCAGGCTGGATCCATGGATGGAGGGCAGGAAGGCTCTGCAGAGGGATCTGGCCAGGCTGGATCCATGGATGGAGGGCAGGAAGGCTCTGCAGAGGGATCTGGCCAGGCTGGATCCATGGATGGAGGGCAGGAAGGCTCTCCAGAGGGGAGTTGGGGTATCCCAGTTTCCCCCACCCATCCCTCCATGCTGAGCCCTTTGGGAGCCCCAGTGCGGATCCATTCCCCTCTCCGGTTCCGTTCCTGTTCCCGGTGCTGCGTGGCTGCCGCGGTGTTGCCGGATGGGCTCTGTTCCTGGTGGATCTCCTCCGTGCGGTTCGGAGCCGCTCTCTGTGCCGGATCCAGAGCGGCACTGTAGAATCCGTGGATTGGAGACTCCCTCGTAGACGGACAATCGGAGCGGTCCCCCTGTGCCGCAGCGCTGCCGGCGCTCACCGCGGTCTCTCTGTCTCTCGCAGGTGATGCAGGTGCTCAACGCCGACGCCGTCGTGGTCAAACTCAACTCCGGCGACCACAAAACCATCCACCTCTCCAGCATCCGTCCGCCGCGGCTGGAAGGCGACGGAGCGCAGGTGACTGCGGAGGGGGCGGCACTCACCGGCGTCCGTGACCGTTCCGTGCGGTTCCTCTCGGTTCCATCCGGCCTTCGCGTCTCTGCCGGTGCAGGAGGCTTCACGGGAGGGGTTGACCGCGCGTTCCGGTGGCTCCGGGGAGGGTGATATCTCCATCGCGCCGTGCCTCAGTTTCCCCGGTGGTGCCGCAACCGTTCTCTGCTCTGGGGAGTGCGCAGAGGGGGACCCATCCGTGCGCCCATTGGTCATTCCGGAGCACCAAATCGGGAGTGAAGGCTTTTGGGTCACCGGGAGGAGATGGAGGAGCGGTTGTGTCACCAGGAGATGGTGACCTCAGGAGGTTCAACTACGCCAAGGGGAAGGTCCTACCCTTGGGTTGGGGTTGGAATCCCCGGGATCACTCCAGGATGGGGAGGATGGATGGGAACAGCTCTGAGGAGAAGGACTTGGGGCGCTGGGGAGGAGAAGGTCGAGAGGAGCTCATCCAGAGGGACCTGGAGAGGCTGGAGAAGAGGGGCTGGAGAACCTCATGGGGTTCAACCAGGCCAAGGGCAACGTCCTACCCCTGGGTTGGGGCAATCCATGGTTTCCCTCCAGGCTGAGGGATGATGGATGGGAACAGCCCTGAGGAGAAGGACTTGGGGCACTGGGGAGGAGAAGGTGGAGAGGAGCCCCCCCGTGGGGTCCCAGCCCAGAACCCCCCCGTGTCCTGGGCTGCATCCAGAGCAGCGTGGCCAGCAGGGAGGGACGGGATTCTGACCCTCTGCTCCGCTCCGGGGACACCTCCTCAGGAGAATTGTGTCCAGGTCTGGAATCCTCAGCAGAAGGAGGAGATGGAGCTGTTGGAAGGGGTCCAGAGGAGGCTCCAAGGATGCTGCGAGGGCTGCAGAACCTCCCGTCCGAGGACAGCTGAGAGAGTTGGGGTTGGGGAGAAGAGAAGGCTCCCAGGAGACCTCAGAGCAGCTTCCAGAGCCTGAAGGGGCTCCAGGAGAGCCGGAGAGGGGCTTCTTCCAAGGTCTTGGAGTGACAGGACGAGGAGAACGGTTTTGAGCTGCAAAAGGGGAGATTGAGGTGAGATCTTGTGGAGAAATGTTCTCCTGAGAGGGTGGCGAACCCCTGGCCCAGGTTGTCCAGGGAAGCGGTGGCTGTCCCATCCCTGGAGGGGTTCCAGGCCAGGTTGGATGGTTCTTGGAGCTCCTGATCCAGCGAGAGGTGTCCCTGGGTTGAAACTGGATGGGCTTTGAGGTCCCTTCCAACCCAACCCATGATGTGATTCCCTGATGTTCCTCTCCGTGGATCCCCACATCTCCTCTGCCTTCACCCTCCCCGTGTCCATCCTCCGCCGTCGCTGCCGGAGGCTCCGGATGGTGTCCCATGAAGGTGGAGCAGCGTTTGGGTCACTCTTCTCCTCCTCGTTGGCCCCGTGGGCTCCGGTGGCCTTTGGAGAGACACGTTCTCCTGGAATCCCACCAACTCCTCGTGGTTTCTCCTCCTTTTCCCAACACGTCCTGCTCGGAACGTGGAAAAGCACCGTGTCCGGTCCCATCCGGCACTGCCGGAGCCGCCGGCTCGGGAGGGGCAGCTGATGGCATCCGGGGGACTTTATCCACCCGGAGCTGCTGCTTTGGATGCTCTTGGAGATGGATTTAAGGTGGGAAACGTCCCGGGCAGGAAAGATCCTGGCGTTAGCAATCGCCTCTTCCCTGGAAAGGAGCTTTTTCCTCCACTTTTATGGCACTTTGGGGTCCCTAAAGATGCTTTTTCCATGGAAATGAGCTTTTCCCTCCAGATTTGTGGTACTTTGATGTCTCCAAAGATGCTTTTTCCCCAAAAAATGACCTTTTTCCTCCAGTTTTGTGGCACTTTAAGGTCCCCAACAATCCTTTTTCCATGGAAATGAGCATTTTCCCCCAGTGTTGCAGCACTCTGGGATTCCCGAAGATGCTTTTTCCCTGGAAAGGAGCTTTTTCCTCCAATGCTGCAGCACTTTGGTGTCCCTAAAGATGCTTTTTCCCTGGAAATGAGCTTTTTCCTCCAGTTTTGTGGTGCTTTGGTGTCCCTAAAGATTCTTTTTCCATGGAAATGAGCTTTTTCCCTCAGTGTTGCAGTACTTTGGGATTCCCAAAGATGCTTTTTCCATGGAAATGAGCTTTTTCCTCCAGTTTTGTGGTGCTTTGGTGTCCCTAAAGATGCTTTTTCCCTGGAAATGAGCTTTTTCCTCCAGTTTTGTGGCACTTTAAGGTCCCCAATGATCCTTTTTCCCTGGAAATGAGCTTTTTCCCCCAGTGCTGCAGCACTCTGGGATCCCCAGAGAAGCTTTTTCCCTGGAAAGGAGCTTTTTCCTCAGTGTTGCAGCACTTTGAGGTCCCTAAGGATGATTTTTTCCCTGGAAAAGAGCTTTATCCCCCAGTGTTGCAGCACTCTGGGATCCCCAAAGATGCTTTTTCCCCAAAAATGAGCTTTTTCCCCCAAGTTTTGTGGCACTTTAAGGTCCCCAACGATCCTTTTTCCGTGGAAATGATCTTTTTCCTCCAGTGTTGCAGCACTCTGGGATTCCCAAAGATGCTTTTTCCCTGGAAATGAGCTTTTTCCTCCAGATTTGTTGTACTTTGATGTCTCTAAAGATGCTTTTTCCCCAAAAAATGACCTTTTTCCTCCAGTTTTGTGGCACTTTAAGGTCCCCAGAGAAGCTTTTTCCATGGAAATGAGCTTTTTCCCTCAGTGTTTCAGCACTTTGGGATTCCCAAAGATGCTTTTTCCCTGGAAATGAGCTTTTTCCTCCAGTTTTATGGCACTTTGAGGTCCCTAAAGATGCTCTTTCCCTGGAAATGAGCTTTTCCCTCCAGTTTTGTTGTACTTTGATGTCTCTAAAGATGCTTTATCCCCAAAAATGAGCTTTTTCCTCCAGTTTTGTGGCACTTTAAGGTCCCCAACGATCCTTTTTCCCTGGAAATGAGCATTTTCCCCCAGTGTTGCACCACTTTGGGATCCCCAAAGATGCTTTTTCCCGGGAAATGAGCATTTTCCTCCGGTTTCGCTGCATTCCGCGGTACCAGAAGATGCGCGGATGTCTCCGGCAGATCCGTAGGGACCTCCCTGTGTTTGGCCGCTGCGGTGGGAGCTCGGCGTCGCGCGGCTGCTCGACAGATGGTTCGCAGGTGCCCACCCGGAGCTTCGCTGCCACCACTCGGAATGCAGCGAGAGGGCGGCTGTGCCGGGCTTGGCAGGAGCCGGAGCGACAGCTGGAGCCGATCCTCCCCTCCCTGCGGAGGCTCTGCTGCCGTCCTCGGCTCAGCGCGGAGCGCGGGCGATGCCGCAGACGATGCCAGGAGAGGTGGCGGTGTGGCACGGAGCCGCTGGAGGCATTCCTGCTGCCGGGGCGGCTGGAAAACGACGGAGCGAAGAGCTCAGCCGGCTGGATCCATGGATGGAGGGCAGGAAGGGTCTCCAGAGGGATCTGGCCAGGCTGGATCCATGGATGGAGGGCAGGAAGGGTCTGCAGAGGGATCTGGAGAAGCTGGATCCATGGATGGAGGGCAGGAAGGGTCTCCAGAGGGATCTGGCCAGGCTGGATCCATGGATGGAGGGCAGGAAGGGTCTGCAGAGGGATCTGGCCAGGCTGGATCCATGGATGGAGGCAGGAAGGCTCTGCAGAGGGATCTGGCCAGGCTGGATCCATGGATGGAGGCAGGAAGGGTCTGCAGAGGGATCTGGCCAGGCTGGATCCATGGATGGAGGCAGGAAGGGTCTGCAGAGGGATCTGG
The DNA here is from genome assembly GCF_017976375.1 of Cuculus canorus. Lineage (NCBI taxonomy): Eukaryota > Metazoa > Chordata > Aves > Cuculiformes > Cuculidae > Cuculus > Cuculus canorus. The sequence goes on from NC_071401.1 coordinate 208,597,764, forward strand.
CCAGGCTGGATCCATGGATGGAGGCAGGAAGGGTCTGCAGAGGGATCTGGCCAGGCTGGATCCATGGATGGAGGCAGGAAGGCTCTGCAGAGGGATCTGGCCAGGCTGGATCCATGGATGGAGGCAGGAAGGGTCTGCAGAGGGATCTGGCCAGGCTGGATCCATGGATGGAGGGCAGGAAGGGTCTCGTGTCCTCGGCTTCACTCCCGTGTTGTGGCTTCTCCCATTGCTTTGAGCCTTTCGTGGTCCCTTCATCCTTCCGTTACCGCCGTGGCTGAGGCACCGCAGCCTTGGAAGAACCTGGAGGATCCCCAAAGCTCTCCCAGACCTCCATTTGGTTCCCATCAGCGCCGCGAGGAGGTTCCCTTCTCCCCGTGTGCCGCGATCCCTGCGCCGGAGCTGAACTTGTGGCAGCCGAGTTGACCCCAACGCGCCGAGAGCTGCGGCGCGGCGCCGAGACGGATGTGCCGCGGGGCCGCCGCGGTCCACGTGGGGCCATGAAGTTGTTTCCCTCGTTGTCGAACAGGGTTTGTACCACGAAAAGCGCTCAGCACTTAACGAGCATTAAAGATTAACGAGCAACGAACCCAACGAAGCCGCGGACTCGTCGGCGTCGCATCTCCGCTAAATTAGGTACAACATCAGCCGAGCTTCATCCAGGACTGCTGTCACGGAGACGATTGCCGGCGACGGCCGCTCGGAAACGTGGGTTTAATGGATTCTAAACCTTAGCGGAGGAGCGGTGGCATCCGAGGAGAGGCGGCGGCGGCGCCGGGAGGGCACTGGAGTCCCCCATCAATATTTCATAGGGGCTTCGAGCGCTTCCAGCGAGAAGAGGGATGAAGGCAGCGTCTTCCACCAAGCGGCTCTCTGCCCCGCGGGCACCGCGCTGTCCATGGAGGAAAACGGGATGAGGTTGCGTCTCGCCGACGCTCCTCTCCCTACGCCAAAGGGTCGGGGGTTGATCCGGGGTGAAGGAGTTGCTGGGATGCGGCTCCGCGTTGTGCAGGGGGAGCTTCGCCGCCGGCCAGGCTCTTCCTGGTGGTGGAATCGGAGAACCCTTGGGTTGGAAAAGACCTCGGAGATCATCACGGTCAACCAACTCAACCAGATCTCCGAGCAGCTCCTCTGCCCATCTCCAAAACCTTCCAGGGATGGGGCAGCTCCCACTGCTTGGTCCAGGGCCTCCCCACCTTCATGGAGAAGAATTTCTTCCTAATGTCTCATCTAAACCTTCTCCTTCCAATTCAAAGCCGTTCCTCCTCATCCTGTCACTCCAGACCCTTGGAAGAAGCCCCTTCCAAGCTTTCCTGGAGCCCCTTTCCCTACTGGAAGCTGCTCTGAGGTCTCCTCAGAGACCTCAACCCCAACTCTCTCACAGCAGAGGGGCTCCAGCCTTTGTGTCATCTCCTTGGAACCTCCTCTGAACCCATTCCAACAGCCCCATCTCCTCCTTATCTTGAGAATTCCGGACCTGGACCCATTCCAACAGCCCCATCTCCTCCTTATCTTGAGGATTCCGGACCTGGACCCGTTCCAACAGCTCCATCTCCTCCTTATCTTGAGGATTCCAGACCTGGACCCGTTCCAACAGCTCCATCTCCTCCTTATCTTGAGGATTCCAGACCTGGACCCGTTCCAACAGCTCCATCTCCTCCTTATCATGAGGATTCCAGACCTGGATCTGTTCCAACAGCTCCATCTCCTCTTTATCTTGAGGATTCCAGACCTGGACCCCACTCCTTCTTCCCAAACATCTTCCGCGAGGTGTCGCGATCCCTCAGACGCAGCAGCAGCTTCTGCTGTTCCAACCCTGACGCTTTGAGGGGGAATCCATTGTCCGGACAGTCGCGTTTTAGGAGGATGGTGCTCCCACCAGGCTTTGTGGTGTCCTCTCCAGGAGCTCCTCAGCTCTGAGAAGCTCCACCAAGCGTTGGAGCAGGACCGGGCAGGGACGGCGTCTCCTCCGCACGCGGCGTTTTGGCTTCTGGGGGCGATGGGGGTTGCGCGAAGGCGAACGTTTCTCGGTGTGTTGGGCGAGCGTGAAAACGGTGATGGGAAAATGAAGCGTTGACCTTTTGGTGTCATCTGGAGGCTCCCGGGAATCCTCGATGGAGGACAAAATTGCCCTAAATTAGAGGGGAGCGGCGCAGTTCTGCCACGTTGGTGAACTCTGTAATTAACGGCCCTGCTGAGCAACGGCACCGCGGAGCCTCGGGAAAGAGAAGCCCATCCAGTCCCAACCGGAATCCTGGAATGGTTGGGTTGGAAGGGACCTCAAAGCCCATCCAGTTCCAACCTGAATCCTGGAATGGTTTGGGTTGGAAGGGACCCCAAAGCCCATCCAGTTCCAACCTGGATCCTGGAATGGGTTGAAAACACGCGTAGATGTCGTAGTTGGGGACATTGTGTGGTGGTGGACCGGCCGGGCTGGAGCCATGGTTGGACTCCATGGTTGGACTCGATGGTCTTAAAGGTCTTTTCCAGTTGAAGCCGTTCTGGGATTCTGTGATCATCTCGGCGGCCTCTGGGCTCGCTCTCACCCCGTCCCTCTGGCATCACACCGCGTCCGTCACCCGGCGGTGCTGTGGTGGGGGACGAGGGGACACCCATGGACACAGCTGCGGAATGGGTTGCCTCAAGGTCGCTACCACGGCTTCGGCACCGCCGTTCCTGGCTCGCTGCGGATGGAATCGGCGCTGGGTCACCCCCATCAGTGCCCAAACCCGCGGCAGCGGCGTGAGCAGGAGGGGCATCGCCCCAGTGCTGACTCATGTCCTTCCTCACCCCTCGTCCTGCTCCTCCTCTTCCTCCTCCTTCTCCTTCTCCTCCTTTTCCTTCTCCTCCTCCTTCTCCTCTTCCTCCTCCTTCTCCTCTTCCTCCTCCTTCTCCTCCTCCTTCTCCTTCTCCTCTTCCTCCTCCTCCTCCTCCTCCTTCTCCTCTTCCTCCTCCTCCTCCTTCTCCTCTTCCTCCTCCTCCTCCTTCTCCTCTTCCTCCTCCTCCTCCTTCTCCTCTTCCTCCTCCTTCTCCTCCTTCTCCTCTTCCTCCTCCTCCTTCTCCTCCTCTTCCTCCTCCTTCTCCTCCTTCTCCTCTTCCTCCTCCTCCTCCTTCTCCTCCTCCTCCTTCTCCTCCTCCTCCTCCTTCTCCTCCTCCTTCTCCTTCTCCTCCTCCTTCTCCTCCTCCTTCTCCTCCTCCTTTTCCTTCTCCTCCTCCTTCTCCTCTTCCTCTTCCTCCTCCTCCTTCTCCACCTCCTTCTCCTCTTCCTCCTCTTCCTCCTCCTCCTCCTCCACCTGCTCCTCCTCCTCTTCCTCTTATTCCTCCTCCTACTCCTCCTACTCATCCTCCTCTTCCTCTTCCTCCTCCTCCTTCTCCTTCTCCTCATCCTCCTCCTCCTCCTCCTCATGGTGTTCCCGGTCCTCTCCAGGTCCCCACAGCCCCTCAGATCCATCACGGGGAGCGGATGCTCCAACACGCGTTCCTGGACCCCTCCTGACCCCCAGAAACCCTTCCTGAACCCAAACCCTTCCTTCTTGGAGCCCCCGATCCCGCGGGAGGTGTCCCTGGGTTGGAATTTGTTGGGATTGGAGGTCCCTCCCAGCCCAACCCCTGTGTGATTGTGCTCAGCAGCTCCATCCTCTCCGGCTTTGTGCCGTCGCTGCTGTCCTACTTTTCCCTGGCTGCTATTCTTCCCCTCCGTCACGTGCCGGTTCGGCTCCGTCTGCCTGGATACGGCTTCCTCATCCGCGGGCGGCTCCGAGCCGGGCTCTCGGCTGCTCCCACCACCTCAAACAAACACCTCCCTCGACGGCGCCTGCGCTCCGGGGGATTGCGGGAGGAGCGGGGATTCCGTTCCCCGGGAGCGGGATGAGGTGGGATGGGGCTGCGTGTCCCTCAGCTGTGGAACCCTGAGGTCGGGGAGTGATGACTCCGTTCCACATCCCGCGGGATGTGCGGTTCCCATCACAGTACCGGGTTCATCGTGCTGGAAGTGCAGGTGATTGTCCTTAAGTCAGAGAATCCTGGAATGGTTGGGGCTGGAACGGACCTCCAAGCCCATCCAGTCCCCTCCTGCAGGGACACCTCCCGCTGGATCAGGGGCTCCAAGAACCATCCAACCTGGCCTGGAACCCCTCCAGGGATGGGGCACCACCACTGCTGTGGACAACCTGGGCCAGGGCCTCCCCACCCTCACAGTGAAGAAATTCCTCCTCATGTCCAGTCTCACTCTGCCCCTCTCCAGTTTATCCCCGTTCCCCTCGTCCTGTCACTCCATCCGTTTGGGAACAGCCCCTCTCCGGCTCTCCTGGAGCCCCTTCAGGCTCTGGAAGCTGCTCTGAGGTCTCCTGGGAGCCTTCTCTTCTCCCCAACCCCAACTCTCTCAGCTGTCCTCGGACGGGAGGTTCTGCAGCCCTCGCAGCATCCTTGGAGCCTCCTCTGGACCCCTTCCAACAGCTCCATCTCCTCCTTCTGGGGAGGATTCCAGACCTGGACACAATTCTCCCGAGGAGGTGTCCCCGGAGCGGAGCAGAGGGGCAGAATCCCATCCCTCCCTGCTGGCCACGCTGCTCTGGATGCAGCCCAGGACACGGGGGGGTTCTGGGCTGGGACCCCACGGTGGGGCTCCTCTCCACCTTCTCCTCCCCAGCGCCCCAAGTCCTTCTCCTCAGCGCTGCTCCCATCCATCATCCCTCAGCCTGGAGGGAAACCATGGATTGCCCCAACCCATGGGTAGGACGTTGCCCTTGGCCTGGTTGACCCTCCTGAGGTTCTCCAGCCCCTCTTCTCCAGCCTTTCCAGGTCCCTCTGGATGAGCTCCTCTCGACCTTCTCCTCCCCAGCGCCCCGAGTCCTTCTCCTCAGCGCTGCTCCCAATCCGTTCCGCGCTCGGCATTGCCCCGACCGCAGTGTAGAACGTTGCCCTTGGCCTGGTTGATCTCCATGAGGTTCTCGGCGCTGTTTTATTGATGTTCCCGCGCCTCCACGGGCAAAGTCAACTCCATTTAAAGCCGAATCGAAAGGTCGCGGCGCTGTAAGATTAAAACAACCCCATAGAAATTCTGGAATTCCCACGGGTGCGAATCCATCCCCATCTCCTCATTAGCGGTGACACCGTCTCCTCGTCCGTGGCTCTCTGTCTGTGCCGCCAACGGATTCCGGTTAATGAATTCCCCGTTGATGGGTGACATCGCGCTTGGGTGCTTTCCCCAATTCATTCTTCTCAAAGGGCGTTGCGTTCCGTGATGCGGCGTTAGAGATGCCGAGAGCCGGGAGAGAGGAGAGCGTGGAGCCGAGAAGGACCTCCTCAGAGGAGAAGGTGGAGAGGAGCCCCCCCGTGGGGTCCCAGCCCAGAACCCCCCCGTGTCCTGGGCTGCATCCAGAGCAGCGTGGCCAGCAGGGAGGGACGGGATTCTGCCCCTCTGCTCCGCTCCGGGGACACCTCCTCGGGAGAATTGTGTCCAGGTCTGGAATCCTCAGCAGAAGGAGGAGATGGAGCTGTTGGAAGGGGTCCAGAGGAGGCTCCAAGGATGCTGCGAGGGCTGCAGAACCTCCCGTCCGAGGACAGCTGAGAGAGTTGGGGTTGGGGAGAAGAGAAGGCTCCCAGGAGACCTCAGAGCAGCTTCCAGAGCCTGAAGGGGCTCCAGGAGAGCCGGAGAGGGGCTTCTTCCAAGGTCTTGGAGTGACAGAACAAGGGGGAATGGGGATAAACTGGAGAGGGGCAGAGTTAGAGTTGAGATATGGAAGAACTTCTTCACTCTGAGGGTGGTGAACCCCTGGCCCAGGGTGCCCAGAGCAGTGGTGGCTGCCCCATCCCTGGAGGGGTTCCAGGCCAGGTTGGATGGTTCTTGGAGCCCCTGATCCCGCGGGAGGTGTTCCTGGGTTGGAATTTGTTGGGCTTTGAGGTCCCTTCCAACCCAAACTATTCTATGAAGACAGCTGAGAGAGTTGGGGTTGGGGAGAGGAGAAGGCTCCCAGGAGACCTCAGAGCAGCTTCCAGTGCCTGAAGGGGCTCCAGGAGAGCCGGAGAGGGGCTCTTGATCAGGAAGCGTAGGGATAGGATGAGGAGAACGGTTTTGAGTTGCATAAGGGGAGATGGAGGTGAGATCTTGGGGAGAAATGTTCTCCTGAGAGGGTGGTGAACCCCTGGCCCAGGTTGTCCAGAGCAGCGGTGGTGCCCCATCCCTGGAGGTGTTCCAGGCCAGGTTGGATGGTTCTTGGAGCCCCTGATCCCGCGGGAGGTGTCCCTGCCCATGGATGGGGTGGAACCGGATGAGCTTTGGGTTCCATTCCCACCCAACCCATGCCATGGTTCTACGGTTCGGTGCTCCCTTTCACCGCGAGATCCTGAATTCAGCCCTTCCCCTGCGGCTCCGCAGCCGGAGGAACGCTGGGACACCAAAACTGCTTCGCAATCACTTCTCAGCGGAGCACTGAGGAGCATCAGCGGAGGCTTTTCCTCGCGGAGGATAATCCCTCTCCTAACGAGGTCATTTGTGCTGCTTCCAGCCCGGCGCGGTCCTCCTGAGCCACCGCCGGCGCGGCGACCGCGGTATCTGGTGGCGCCGGAATCCCGCGGGCCGGCAGCCCAGAGGAGGGATCCCGGCGATGCTGCTAATTAACCCGAGCGTTTAATTAACTCAAACAAATGAGTGGGAGGGGCAGCGCACTCTGCTCCGAACGGCACCTAATTAGGAACTCCCTCCTTCGCGCCGGCGCCTTCGGAGCAACGTCCCTTTGCCCATCCCGGCGTCCGCGCCCGGCGCTGCCTCCCAGGTGGGGTGGGAGGGGGTTCAGGGACGGACGGGGCTCCGCGGGGCGTGGGGTTGGGGTGGAGAGCTGTGCGGCATCTGCTCTTCAGTCATAGCTTCCAGAGGACCATGGCTTCTGTACTTCAACCGTGGTGTCCACACTTCAACCATGGTGTCCACACTTCAACCATGGCTTCTGTACTTAAACCGTGGTGTCCGCACTTCAACCATGGTGTCCACACTTGAACCATGGTGTCCACACTTGAACCATGGCTTCTGTACTTCAACCATGGTGTCCGCACTTCAACCATGGCATCCACACTTCAACCATGGTGTCCACACTTGAACCATGGCTTCTATACTTCAACCGTGGCTTCTATACTTCAACCATGGTGTCCACACTTCAACCATGGCGTCCACACTTCAACCATGGCTTCTATACTTCAGCCATGGTGTCCACACTTCAACCATGGCTTCTATACTTCAGCCATGGTGTCCACACTTCAACCATGGCTTCTATACTTCAACCATGGTGTCCACACTTGAACCATGGGTTCTATACTTCAACCATGGTGTCCACACTTCAACCATGGCTTCTATACTTCAACCATGGTGTCCACACTTGAACCATGGGTTCTATACTTCAACCATGGCGTCCACACTTCAACCATGGCTTCTATACTTCAGCCATGGTGTCCACACTTCAACCATGGCTTCTATACTTCAACCAGCTGGCTCAGGTGGCCGAGAAGATCCTTCTAAGGTCTCCTGGGAGCCTTCTCTTCTCCCCAACCCCAACTCTCTCAGCTGTCCTCGGACGGGAGGTTCTCAGCCCTCGCAGCATCCCTACTCGCAACCTCCCGTCCGAGGACAGCTGAGAGAGTTGGGGTTGGGGAGAAGAGAAGGCTCCCAGGAGACCTCAGAGCAGCTTCCAGAGCCTGAAGGGGCTCCAGGAGAGCCGGAGAGGGACTTCTTCCAAGGTCTTGGAGTGACAGGGTGAGAGGGAATGGGGATAAACTGGAGAGGGGCAGAGTTAGACTGGACAGGAGGAGGAATTTCTTCACGATGAGTGTGTGGAGGCCCTGGCCCAGGTTGTCCATGGAAGCCGTGGCTGCCCCATCCCTGGAGGGGTTCCAGGCCAGGTTGGATGGTTCTTGGAGCCCCTGATCCAGCGGGAGGTGTCCCTGCCCATGGCAGGGGTGGAAGTGGATGATGTTTAAGGTCCTTCCAACCCAACCTATTCTCTGATTCTAAGATCCGATGATCCTTCCCTGGATCCGAAGGGGCCGATCTCCCCCGTTGGATCCATCCCGCACCCACCGGCGTCTGGCAGTGCCGATCCCGCTGCCGGCGCCGCTCCGGTGGCTGCCAGTAATCTCCAGGTGGGTTTATCCCGGCGCGGCGCTCGGAGCTCATTTGCCGCAGTAATTGCTTTACGAATCACGCCTTCGCCTCATTGCTCCGGCGAGGAGCGGAGAGAGCTTTTCCCACGGCTCTTCCCTCCTGCCTTCCCGTCGCATCCCAAACCCTCTCCTGGCGTCGCGCCGGCAACATCCAACGCCGGCATTCTTGGAAAGACCCCCCTGATCCCGCGGTTCCACGGTACCGCGGAGGGGTCGGGAGGGCTGAAGGATGCGTTTGGCCGGTTGAGACCTCGGAGCGATTCCATCTGCTCCGAACGTCCCCACATCCCTTGTGATCCCCTTCTTCTGCCCGTGGGAAGAGGCTCGGGACCCGCAGGCACCGGGAAGCTTTCCTACGCCGCCTCCCAGGGCAGGATGCGATCCTTCACGCCGGAAGATTGACGTTAATTAGCTCCTGGATGGTGGTAATGATGTTAATTAAGAGGAGAGCCAGACGTGCCGCAGCCCGGGAGGCGGATAATCCACGTGGGATTGGTTCGGGAAGGAGGGATGTGAAGGGGCTGCCGGTGTCTGCTCTTCCACCTCTCCGTGGTTCCTCTTGAAGCCCATGGTGACCCTCTCCCAGCGCGGAGATATGAGGAGGCACCGCGTGCCCGTGGGATGGGGGGCGACACTCAGGGAATAAGGGATTGGGTTGGGTCAGAAGGGACCCCAAAGCCCATCCAGTCCCACCCAAGGGACACCTCCCGCCGGATCAGGGGCTCCAAGAACCATCCAACCCGGCCTGGAACCCCTCCAGGGATGGGGCAGCCAACGCCGCTCTGGGCTCCACACCCTCAGAGGGAAGAATTCCTTCCCAATGTCCACTATAAATCCTCCCCTTCCAATTTTAAGCCATCGCCCCTCGTTCTGTCACTCCATCCCTTTGGGAACAGCCCCTCTCCGGCTCTCCTGGAGCCCCTTCAGGCTCTGGAAGCTGCTCTGAGGTCTCCTGGGAGCCTTCTCTTCTCCCCAACCCCAACTCTCTCAGCTGTCCTCGGACGGGAGGTTCTGCAGCCCTCGCAGCATCCTTGGAGCCTCCTCTGGACCCCTTCCAACAGCTCCATCTCCTCCTTCTGCTGAGGATTCCAGACCTGGACACAATTCTCCCGAGGAGGTGTCTCCTCGGAGCCTCCTCTGGACCCTACGTGGTTGGCTTCGTGTTGCGGAGCTGCTCCGGTGGGGTTGGAGAGCAGCGATGTCGGAGTTGGCTGCAGGGCAGAGGCGGCGTTGGAATGCGAACGATTATTTTGGATGCTCTCCATGGCTTTGGGGTTCTCTGTGGCTTTTGGGGTTCTCTCCATGGCTTTGGGGCTCTCTCCATGGCTTTTGGACTCTCTCCATGGCTTTGGGGCTCTCTCCGTGGCTTTTGGGGCTCTCTCCATGGCTTTGGGGCTCTCTCCATGGCTTTGGGGCTCTCTCCGTGGCTTTGGGGTTCTCTCCATGGTTTTTGGGGCTCTCTCCATGGCTTTGGGGCTCTCTCCGTGGCTTTGGGGTTCTCTCTGTGGCTTTTGGACTCTCTCCGTGGCTTTGGGGCTCTCTCCATGGCTTTTGGGGCTCTCTCCATGGCTTTGGGGCTCTCTCCGTGGCTTTGGGGCTCTCTCTGTGGCTTTGGGGCTCTCTCCATGGCTTTTGGGGCTCTCTCTGTGGCTTTTGGGGCTCTCTCCGTGGCTTTTGGGCTCTCTCCATGGCTTTTGGGGCTCTCTCCATGGCTTTTGGGTTCTCTCCGTGGCTTTTGGGGCTCTCTCCATGGCTTTGGGGTTCTCACCGTGGCTTTTGGGGCTCTCTCCATGGCTTTGGGGCTCTCTCCATGGCTTTGGGGCTCTCTCCGTGGCTTTGGGGTTCTCTCCGTGGCTTTGGGGCTCTCTCCATGGCTTTTGGGGCTCTCTCCATGGCTTTGGGGCTCTCTCCGTGGCTTTGGGGTTCTCTCTGTGGCTTTTGGACTCTCTCCATGGCTTTGGGGTTCTCTCTGTGGCTTTTGGGGCTCTCTCTGTTGCTTTTGGGCTCTCTCCGTGGCTTTTGGGGCTCTCTCCGTGGCTTTGGGGCTCTCTCCATGGCTTTTGAGGCTCTCTCCATGGCTTTTGGGGCTCTCTCCTGGGCTTTTTGGGTCTCTCCATGGCTTTTGGGTCTCCACTTGGCTTCTAAGGTCTCTCCTTGGATTTTGGGGTCTCTGCTGAGGTCTCAGGGTCTGTCTTTGGCTTCTGGGGTCTCATCGTGGCTTTCAGGCTCCGTCCTTGGCTTTCGGGGAGATGGAGAAGGGGATCGGAATGGGGATGGAGGTGGAGATGGGGATTGAGATGGAGATGGGGGTTGGGATGGGGATGGAGGTGGAGAATGAGGTGGGGATGGAGATTGAGATGGAGATGGGGATGGGGATGGAGGTGGGAATGGAGATGGGAATGGAGGTGGAGAATGAGGTGGGGGTGGAGATTGAGATGGAGATGGGGATGGAGATTGGGATGGAGATGGGGATGGAGGTGGAGAATGAGGTGGGGGTGGAGGTGAACATGCGGATGGGGATGTGGATGGAGGTGGAGAATGAGGTGGGGATGGGGATGGAGATTGGGATGGAAATGGGGATTGGGATATGGATGGAGGTGGAGAATGAGGTGGGGATGGAGGTGGAGATTGAGATGGAGATTGAGATGGAGATGGGGGTTGGGATGTGGATGGAGGTGGAGAATGAGGTGGGGACGGGTATGGTGGTGGAGATGGGGATGGGCATTGAGATGGAGATGGGGATTGGGATGTGGATGGAGGTGGATTGGATTGGATTGGATTGGATTGGATTGGATTGGATTGAATTGGAATGGATCGGATTGGAATGGATTGGATTGGAATGGAATGAAATGGAATGGATGGGATGGGATGGGATTGGAATGGATTGGATTGGAATGGAATGGATTGGATTGGAATGGAATGAAATGGAATGCAATGGAATGGATTGGAATGTATTGGATTGCATTGGATTGGATTGGATTGGATCGGAATGGAATGGATTGGATTGGATTGGAATGGATTGGATTGGATTGGGTTGGATTGGATTGGATCGGAATGGAATGGATTGGATCGGATTGGAATGGATTGGATTGGGTTGGATTGGATTGAACCGCCGGCTCCATTGTGCCGTGGCGCCCCGTGGGGAGGGAGCCGTGCCGGGAGCAAAGCCAAGGATTGGGAATGCAGTTCCTGGCACTCTCGGAGTGAGGAACTCCCGGTGCCTCCTGGTCATCGCCGGCCCTGGTGGCGTCTCGGTCCCCATCTCGGCTGTTCCTTGGCTGCCGCTGGCTGAGGCCGTGCGGTGCCGCACCGCGGAGCCCCTTGGGGGCTCGGAGCGCCGGAGGTCCAGGGAGGGTGAGCAGAACCCATGTCCTACATGGTTGATCTCATCCATCTTCTCCGGTGACTCCTGGGGGAGAGCAGGAGGTCCAGGGAGGGTGAGCAGAACCCATGTCCTACGTGGTTGATCTCATCCATCTTCTCCGGTGACTCCTGGGGGAGAGCGGGAGGTCCAGGGAGGGTGAGCAGAACCCATGTCCTACGTGGTTGATCTCATCCATCTTCTCCGGCGACTCCTGGGGGAGAGCGGGAGGTCCAGGGATGATGAGCAGAGCCCATGTCCTACGTGGTTGATCTCATCCATCTTCTCCGGCGACTCCTGGGAGAGAGGGGGAGGTCCAGGGAGGATGAGCAGAACCCATGTCCTACGTGGTTGATCTCATCCATCTTCTCCGGGACCTCAGCTCCCGGCCGGGCTCGAGACCTGCGGCAAAGCTGACGCCGGTGCCGCCGCGCCGTGCGGTGCAGGTGGAGCCCTTCCCGTCCCGGCGTCCTTCCCGAATCCTCACTGCTGGAAACTCCTTGGAAGGGATTGGATGGCCATGAGTGTCCCCACGCAGCCGGGGGCCCTCCGGGACCCTTCCCCGGGGCCTCGTCCTGCCGGCGCCGTTCATCACGGGCTGCTAACGAGCTCGGTTAATGAGCCACGTGTCTGCAGGAGGAGCCCCGTAATTAATTACCTTAATTACTGAGCTCTGGGAGCTCCGTGTTCTCCTCCTGTGGGCAGAGGGAGTGGTGGAGCAGGAGGACACCCATGGGATGTTGGTTCCATCCTGGTTGGAGGCTCCTCGGGTCAACCAGGAGCTCCTCTCGGGGTTTTGGTGGCACCAGGGCTGTCCCTGTGCTCCTGGAGCCCATCGTAGGGTGCGGAAGCGGAAAGACACCCATGGGATGTTGGTTCCATCCTGGTTGGAGGCTCCTCGGGTCAACCAGGAGCTCCTCTTGGGGTTTTGGTGGCACCAGAGCTGCTCTGGTGCTCCTGGAGCCCATCGGGAGTTGTGGGAGCAGGAGGACACCCATGGGATGTTGATTCCATCCTGGATGGAGACTGCTCGGGTCAACCAGGAGCTCCTCTTGGGGTTTTGGTGGCACCAGAGCTGTCCCGGTGCTCCTGGAGTCCATTGGGGGGTGCGGGAGCAGGAGGACACCCATGGGATGTTGGTTCCATCGTGGTTGGAGGCTCCTCGGGTCAACCAGGAGCTCCTCTTGGGGTTTTGGTGGCACCAGGGCTGTCCCGGTGCTCCTGGAGTCCACCTGGGGGTGTGGGAGCAGGAGGACACCCATGGGATGTTGGTTCCATCCTGGTTGGAGGATGGTTGTGTCACTCAGGAGCTCCTCTCGGGGTTTTGGTGGCACCAGGGCTGTCCCTGTGCTCCTGGAGTCCACCTGGGGGTGTGGGAGCAGGAGGACACCCATGGGATGTTGGTTCCCTCCTGGTTGGAGGCTCCTTGGGTCAACCAGGAGCTCCTCTTGGGGTTTTGGTGGCACCAGGGCTGTCCCGGTGCTCCTGGAGTCCACCTGGGGGTGTGGGAGCAGGAGGACACCCATGGGATGTTGGTTCCATCCTGGTTGGAGGCTCCTTGGGTCAACCAGGAGCTCCTCTTGGGGTTTTGGTGGCACCAGGGCTGTCCCGGAGCTCCTGGAGCCCATCGTAGGGTGCGGAAGCGGAAAGACACCCATGGGATGTTGGTTCCATCCTGGTTGGAGGCTCCTCGGGTCAACCAGGACCTCCTCTTGGGGTTTTGGTGGCACCAGGGCTGTCCCGATGGTCCTGGAGCCCATTGGAGGGTGTGGGAGCAGGAGGACACCTATGGGATGTTGGTTCCATCCTGGTTGGAGGATGGTTGTGTCACTCAGGAGCTCCTCTCGGGGTTTTGGTGGCACCAGGGCTGTCCCGGTGCTCCTGGAATCTCCGTAGGGATGCGGGAGCGGAAGGGCGACCATGGGATGGGTTCGGGGCTCTCCTGACGGCCGAATCCTCTCCCCACAGGACAAGAACAGGAAGCTGAGGCCCCTCTACGATATTCCCTACATGTTCGAGGCCCGGGAATTCCTGCGGAAAAAACTCATCGGAAAGAAGGTACAGAGGGAACGACGGCGATATCGGGAGAGAGGGGGAGAGGGGCGGAATCGCACGGGACGTGCTGTGAGTGCGGATGTTCTGGAGGGCAGGAAAGGTATCCAGAGGGATCTGGCCAGGCTGGATCCATGGATGGAGGGCAGGAAGGGTCTGCAGAGGGATCTGGCCAGGCTGGATCCATGGATGAAGGGCAGGAAGGCTCTGCAGAGGGATCTGGCCAGGCTGGATCCATGGATGGAGGGCAGGAAGGGTCTGCAGAGGGATCTGGCCAGGCTGGATCCATGGATGGAGGGCAGGAAAGGTATCCAGAGGGATCTGGCCAGGCTGGATCCATGGATGGAGGGCAGGAAGGGTCTGCAGAGGGATCTGGCCAGGCTGGATCCATGGATGGAGGCAGGAAGGGTCTGCAGAGGGATCTGGCCAGGCTGGATCCATGGATGGAGGGCAGGAAGGCTCTGCAGAGGGATCTGGCCAGGCTGGATCCATGGATGGAGGGCAGGAAGGCTCTGCAGACGGATCTGGCCAGGCTGGATCCATGGATGGAGGCAGGAAGGGTCTGCAGAGGGATCTGGCCAGGCTGGATCCATGGATGGAGGGCAGGAAGGGTCTGCAGAGGGATCTGGCCAGGCTGGATCCATGGATGGAGGGCAGGAAGGCTCTGCAGAGGGATCTGGCCAGGCTGGATCCATGGATGGAGGCAGGAAGGGTCTGCAGAGGGATCTGGCCAGGCTGGATCCATGGATGGAGGCAGGAAGGGTCTGCAGAGGGATCTGGCCAGGCTGGATCCATGGATGGAGGGCAGGAAGGGTCTGCAGAGGGATCTGGCCAGGCTGGATCCATGGATGGAGGGCAGGAAGGCTCTGCAGAGGGATCTGGCCAGGCTGGATCCATGGATGGAGGACAGGAAGGGTCTGCAGAGGGATCTGGCCAGGCTGGATCCATGGATGGAGAGCAGGAAGGGTCTGCAGAGGGATCTGGCCAGGATGGATCCATGGATGGAGGGCAGGAAGGCTCTGCAGAGGGATCTGGCCAGGCTGGATCCATGGATGGAGGCAGGAAGGGTCTGCAGAGGGATCTGGCCAGGCTGGATCCATGGATGGAGGCAGGAAGGGTCTGCAGAGGGATCTGGCCAGGCTGGATCCATGGATGGAGGGCAGGAAGGGTCTGCAGAGGGATCTGGCCAGGCTGGATCCATGGATGGAGGGCAGGAAGGCTCTGCAGAGGGATCTGGCCAGGCTGGATCCATGGATGGAGGACAGGAAGGGTCTGCAGAGGGATCTGGCCAGGCTGGATCCATGGATGGAGAGCAGGAAGGGTCTGCAGAGGGATCTGGCCAGGATGGATCCATGGATGGAGGACAGGAAGGGTCTGCAGAGGGATCTGGCCAGGATGGATCCATGGATGGAGGACAGGAAGGCTCTGCAGAGGGATCTGGCCAGGCTGGATCCATGGATGGAGGACAGGAAGGGTCTGCAGAGGGATCTGGCCAGGATGGATCCATGGATGGAGGACAGGAAGGGTCTGCAGAGGGATCTGGCCAGGCTGGATCCATGGATGGAGGACAGGAAGGCTCTGCAGAGGGATCTGGCCAGGATGGATCCATGGATGGAGGCAGGAAGGGTCTGCAGAGGGATCTGACCAGGCTGGATCCATGGATGGAGGGCAGAAAGGCTCTGCAGAGGGATCTGGCCAGGCTGGATCCATGGATGGAGGCAGGAAGGGTCTGCAGAGGGATCTGGCCAGGCTGGATCCATGGATGGAGGGCAGGAAGGGTCTGCAGAGGGATCTGGCCAGGCTGGATCCATGGATGGAGGGCAGGAAGGCTCTGCAGAGGGATCTGGCCAGGCTGGATCCATGGATGGAGGACAGGAAGGGTCTGCAGAGGGATCTGGCCAGGATGGATCCATGGATGGAGGACAGGAAGGGTCTGCAGAGGGATCTGGCCAGGATGGATCCATGGATGGAGGACAGGAAGGCTCTGCAGAGGGATCTGGCCAGGCTGGATCCATGGATGGAGGACAGGAAGGGTCTGCAGAGGGATCTGGCCAGGATGGATCCATGGATGGAGGACAGGAAGGGTCTGCAGAGGGATCTGGCCAGGCTGGATCCATGGATGGAGGACAGGAAGGCTCTGCAGAGGGATCTGGCCAGGATGGATCCATGGATGGAGGCAGGAAGGGTCTGCAGAGGGATCTGACCAGGCTGGATCCATGGATGGAGGCAGGAAGGCTCTGCAGAGGGATCTGGCCAGGATGGATCCATGGATGGAGGCAGGAAGGGTCTGCAGAGGGATCTGGCCAGGCTGGATCCATGGATGGAGGCAGGAAGGGTCTGCAGAGGGATCTGGCCAGGCTGGATCCATGGATGGAGGACAGGAAGGGTCTGCAGAGGGATCTGGCCAGGATGGATCCATGGATGGAGGCAGGAAGGGTCTGCAGAGGGATCTGGCCAGGCTGGATCCATGGATGGAGGGCAGGAAGGGTCTGCAGAGGGATCTGGCCAGGCTGGATCCATGGATGGAGGGCAGGAAGGATCTGCAGAGGGATCTGGCCAGGCTGGATCCATGGATGGAGGACAGGAAGGCTCTGCAGAGGGATCTGGCCAGGCTGGATCCATGGATGGAGGGCAGGAAGGGTCTGCAGAGGGATCTGGCCAGGCTGGATCCATGGATGGAGGGCAGGAAGGGTCTGCAGAGGGATCTGGCCAGGCTGGATCCATGGATGGAGGCAGGAAGGGTCTGCAGAGGGATCTGGCCAGGCTGGATCCATGGATGGAGGGCAGGAAGGGTCTGCAGAATGATCTGGCCAGGCTGGATCCATGGATGGAGGGCAGGAAGGCTCTGCAGAGGGATCTGGCCAGGCTGGATCCATGGATGGAGGGCAGGAAGGCTCTGCAGAGGGATCTGGCCAGGCTGGATCCATGGATGGAGGGCAGGAAGGGTCTCCATAGGGATGTCGCCGCGTTCTCCCCCTATCCGCACGCCGCCGTTCGCCTTTGACGGTTCCTCCTTTGCTGTAGGAATATCCCCTTTGTCGTCTCCACGTTTTTCACTTCCCATTAATTTGATTGAGGGAAGGGATGAAAAACATACCCCCTCCTTTCCCCGGAACGATCAAATCCGGCGCTCGCGGTCGGCGCTGCGCCCCTGAGGCGAAGCGGTGCCTCTGCGCTGCGCCGCCGCCATCGTTCCCTCTCGGCCGCAAATCCCTCTTTTCCAGCGCTTTTTCTCTCCGCTGAAAAGCCCACCCGGAACGGAGATCAACCCGGGGGCTTTGGGGGTGCTCGGGGGGCTTTGGGGAGCGCGGGGCGGGTTTTGGGGTGCACTGCGCATTCCAGGGATCCCTGCTGGGGTTGGGGAGCACTGCCTGCTCCGCGGATTCCCGTTTGGTTTTGGGGAGCTCCGTCTGGTTTTGGGGATCCCCACCTGGTTTTGGGGATCCCTGACTGGTTTGGGGATCCCCACCTGGTTTTGGGGCCCCCTCACTGGTTTTGAGGCTCCGTCACTGGTTTGGGGATCCCTCACTGGTTTGGGGGATCCCGCCTGGTTTCTGGGATCCCTGCCTGATTTTGGGGATCCCTGCTGATTCCGGGAATCCCTGCTTGTTTTGGGGATCCCTGCCTGGTTTTGGGGATCCTGCCTGATTTTGGGGCTCCCTCACTGGTTTGGGGATCCCTGCCTGGTTTTGGGGCTCCCTCATTGGTTTTGGGGCTCCTTCACTGGTTTTGGGGTTGCTCACTGGTTTGGGGAGCCCTGCTGATCCCGGGAATCCCGGCTGGTTTTGGGGGTTCCTGCCAGGTTTGGGGGAGCCCTCACTGGTTTTGGAGAGCCCTGGCTAGTTTGGGGAGCCCTGCCTGCTTTGGGGTTCCCTATCTGGTTTTGGGGAGCCCTCACTGGTTTGGGGGATCCCTCACTGGTTTGGGGATCCCTGCTTGTTTTGGGGATCCCTGCCTGGTTTTGGGGATCCCCACCTGGCTTTGGGGATCCCTCACTGGTTTTGGGGATCCCTCCCTGATTTGGGGATCCCTCACTGGTTTGGGGATCCCTGCTTTTTTGGGGGGGTCCCTGCCTGGTTTGGGGGATCCCCACCTGGTTTTGGGGAGCCCTGCCTGGTTTGGGGATCCCTGCCTGATTTTGCGGCTCTCTCACTGGTTTGGGGATCCCTGCTTGTTTTAGGGATCCCCACCTGGTTTTGGGGAGCCCTGCCTGGTTTGGGAGCCCTGCTTGTTTTGGGGATACCTGCTGATCCCGGGAATCCCTGCCTGGTTTGGGGAGCCCTGCGTGGTTTGGGGATCCCTGCTGATTCCGGGGATCCCCACCTGGTTTTGGGGAGCCCTGCCTGATATTGGGGATCCCTGCTGATCCCGGGAATCCCTGCTTGTTTTGGAGATCCCTGTCTGGTTTGGGGAGCTCTGTTTTTTTGGGGGAGCCCTGCCTGGTTTTGGGGACCCCTCACTGGTTTGGGGACCCCTGCTTGTTTTGGGGATCACTGCCTGATTTTGGGGATCCCCACCTGGTTTTGGGGAGCCCTGCCTGGTTTGGGGATCCCTGCTGATCCTGGGAATCCCTGCTTGTTTTGGGGATCCCTGCCTGGTTTGGGGATCCCTCACTGGTTTTGGGGCTCCCTGCCTGGTTTTGGGGATCCCTCCCTGATTTGGGCATCCCTGGTGATCCGGGGAATCCCTGCTTGTTTTGGGGATCCCTGTCTGGTTTGGGGAGCCCTGTTTTTTTTTGGGGAGCCCTGCCTGGTTTTGGGGACCCTTCACAGGTTTGGGGACCCCTGCTTGTTTTGGGGATCCCCTCCTGGTTTTGGGGATCCCCTCCTGGTTTTGGGGAGCGATGTCCCAGGGGACAGCGATGGGATGAGAGGGAACGGCCTCGAGTTGCTCCAGGGGAGGTTCAGGTTGGACACGAGGAGGAATCTCTCCATGGAAAGGGTTCTCCGGCCGTGCCGATGCCTTCCAGGGCGGTGGTGGAGTCCCCATCCCTGGAGGGGCTTCGAAGCCGGGGAGATGCGGTGCTCAGGGATGGTTCCGTCATGGAATGGGACGGTTGGACTCAAAGATCTCAGATGTCTTCTCCACCCAAACCATTGTGTGATTCCGTGGTGCCGTGTGCGTCCTTAGGGATGAACCAGGGAGGAGGAGCTGTGAGGTCCTCCCAGAGGTGATCCCTTTGGCCCCGACTCCGTGCTGGGGCTGTGATCCTCAGGACCTGCTTTGCTCTCCATTCCAATGTGTTTTCCATGGAATATTAATCTAAAGTGGTTTTGACCAATGGAAGGGACCGAGGAAGGTGGTGTTTCAAAGCCGGGGAGATGCGGTGCTCAGGGATGGTTCCGTCATGGAATGGGATGGTTGGACTCAAAGATCTCAGATGTCTTCTCCACCCGAACCATTGTGTGATTCCGTGGTGCCGTTTGAGTCCTTAGGGATGAACCAGGGAGGAGGAGCTGTGAGGTCCTCCAGGGAGGAGGAGCTGTGAGGTCCTCCCAGAGGTGATCCCTTTGGCGCTGACTCCGTGCTGGGGCTGTGATCCTCAGGACCTGCTTTGCTCTCCATTCCAATGTGTTTTCCATGGAATATTAACCTAAAGTGGTTTTGAGCGACGGAAGGGACCGAGGAAGGTGGTGTTTCAAAGCGGGGGAGATGCGGTGCTCAGGGATGGTTCCGTCATGGAATGGGACGGTTGGACTCAAAGATCTCCAAGGTCTTTTCCAACGTGGGGATTCCGCGATCCCCTGATTCCTCTCTCGCCGTCTCCTCCGAGAGCTTCCCAACGATCGGCTTTCCCTGGAGCGCTGCTCCTCCGGTCAACGGAGTCTCGGCAGAGTTTGGGTTGGAAGAGTCCTTGAGGATCACCCACTTCCAACCCTTAGACTGCATTTCTCCTGGTTTCCGCCGTGCCGACGCCGGCTCCCGGTGCCACGCGCCCCATCTGGGACCCCAAGGACCCTCTCGGCGGCCGCGGCACTGATCCGGCGCGCTGGAATTTGCCCGTCGGCGCGGGGATGAATCGTCTGCCGCCCTTTCCAACCCCGCCGGCGTTCACCTTCCGCGCCCCGCTATGGATTTGTCTCCCAGGATGGAATGGCTGTCGGGATGAGGCCGTCTGCCCCGGCACCGCCGGCGCCCATCGATCCCGCGCCGCCGGGCACCGCCGTTCAGGAGCTTTATTAATTACGCCGTCGTGCGGGAGATGGAATCGAAGCTAAATGGGTGCCGGTGGCCCTTCTCCCCTCGTCACTCGGGGAGGATTAATCGTGCGGACGGAGGGAGGCGGCGCCAGAGGACGCGGGGAGAAATATCTGCTGTGCGTGGAAGCGATTCCGTCCCTGCTGCGGAGCTGCTCCGGCAGCCGGTGGGATCCTGGGATGGGCTGGGTTGGAAGGGACCTCCGAGCCCATCCAGTCCCACCCCATCCATGGGCAGAGACACCTCCTGCTGGATCAGGGGCTCCAAGAACCATCCAACCTGGCCTGGAACCCCTCCAGGGATGGGGCACCACCACTGCTCTGGGCAACCTGGGCCAGGGCCTCACCACCCTCCCAGGAGAACATCTCTCCCTAAGATCTCATCTCCATCTCCCCTCTTGCAGCTCAAAACCATTCCCCTCGTCCTGTCTCTTCGCTCCCTGATCCAGAGCCCCTCTCCGGCTCTCCTGGAGCCCCTTCAGGCTCTGGAAGCTGCTCTGAGGTCTCCTGGGAGCCTTCTCTTCTCCCCAACCCCAACTCTCTCAGCTGTCCTCGGACGGGAGGTTCTGCAGCCCTCGCAGCATCCTTGGAGCCTCCTCTGGACCCCTTCCAACAGCTCCATCTCCTCCTTCTGGTGAGGATTCCAGACCTGGACACAATTCTCCCGAGGAGGTGTCCCCGGAGCGGAGCAGAGGGGCAGAATCCCGTCCCTCCCTGCTGGCCACGCTGCTCTGGGTGCAGCCCAGGACACGGGGGGGTTCTGGGCTGGGACCCCACGGTGGGGCTCCTCTCCACCTTCTCCTCCCCAGCGCCCCAAGTCCTTCTCCTCAGGGCTGTTCCCATCCATCATCCCAATCCTGGATGGAAACCATGGATTGCCCCAACCCATGGGTAGGACGTTGCCCTTGGCCTGGTTGACCCTCCTGAGGTTCTCCAGCCCCTCTTCTCCAGCCTCTCCAGGTCCCTCTGGATGAGCTCCTCTCGACCTTCTCATCATCTCCCCAAGTCCTTCTCCTCAGGGCTGTTCCCATCCATCATTCCCAGCCCGGAGTGATCTCCCCATTCCCCCGGTTTCCGCCGTGGAGCTCTTTCCGTGCCGCGGTGGCAGCGGGAGGCTCAGCCAGCGGCCGTGTGCCGACGCCGGGAGCCGCTCCGAGGAGGCTTTGTTGGCGCATCCATCGCTGCTGCTTTCTGGGCGATGAGGGAGGATTTTGCTGCTGAACCCTTCGGGAGTTCCAACCGTTTCCCGGTGCCGAACTTTGGGAGAGAGCTTCTCCCCACTGGGTTCTGCGCGGATGAACCAATGCCGGGGAGCGAGAGGGGAGGGATGTGCCGCGTGTTCGGCTCCGGCACTGCGGCGCGGGGACGCGGTGGGAGCAGAGAGGGTGAGCGGAGCTGCTCCTGGGGGAAAAAAAACAGGAATGGGGGTCCTCTCCCCTCCGTGTGTCCCTTTTCCTCCTCCCAACCGTCGCTCCGGGGCTGTGCCGGGAGCTGCCGGCGCCGCAGCACTGTGTTATTCGCGGCTCAGCAGAGCCCATCCCAAGGTCATTCCTACCCCAGGGCTGCTCGCGGGGCCACCGCTCCGAGGGGCTCGGTAGCCACACCGCTGCCGGAGCCGGTGGGAACGGAGCTCGGAGCTCTGCGGGCGGCGCGGGGGCTCCGAGCATCCATAGCCCAACGCTTCCGAGGAGGGACCGGGCTGGGAGGATGGGGGAGGAGAGGTGGAAGAGGCAAAGAATCCTCAGCAGAAGGAGGAGATGGAGCTGCTGGAAGGGGTCCAGAGGAGGCTCCGAGGATGCTGCGAGGGCTGCAGAACCTCCTGTCCGAGGACAGCTGAGAGAGTTGGGGTTGGGGAGAAGAGAAGGCTCCCAGGAGACCTCAGAGCAGCTTCCAGAGCCTGAAGGGGCTCCAGGAGAGCCGGAGAGGGGCTCTGGATCAGGGAGCGAAGAGACAGGACAAGAGGAATGGTTTTGAGCTGAAAGAGGGGAGATGGAGGTGAGATCTTGGGGAGAAATGTTCTCCTGAGAGGGTATGGAGACCCTGGAAGAGATTGTCCAGAGCAGTGGTGGTGCCCCATCCCTGGAGGGGTTCCAGGCCCGGTTGGATGGTTCTTGGAGCCCCTGATCCAATGGGAGGTGGCTCTGGATCAGGGAGCACAGGGATAGGACAAGAGCTGAAAGAGGGGAGATGGAGATGGAGATGGAGATGGAGATGGAGATGGAGATGGAGATGGAGATGGAGATGGAGATGGAGATGGAGATGGAGATGGAGGTGGAGATGGAGATGAAGGGGCTCCAGGAGGGCCGGAGAGGGGCTGTTCCCAAAGGGATGGAGTGACAGGATGAGGGGGAACGGGGATAAACTGGAGAGGGGCAGAGTTAGACTGGACATGAGGAGGAATTTCTTCACGCTGAGGTTGGGGAGACCCTGGCCCAGGTTGTCCATGGAAGCGGTGGCTGCCCCATCCCTGGAGGTGTTCCAGGCCAGGTTGGATGGTTCTTGGAGCCCCTGATCCAGCGGGAGGTGTCCCTGCCCATGGCCGGGGTGGGACTGGATGATTTCTAAGGTCCTTCCAACCCAAACCATCCCATAATTCAATGAAAGAGGTTGGTGAAGGCAAAGACCTCGGTGAAGCCGGAGGCAATCCCAGCCGGCTCCTGGTTGCCATTCCCGGGAGCAGCAGGATGGGCACCGGGATGAGTCGGTACTGTGGTCCTCGGGACAGAAAGTGCCCATTGGCAGAGATAACGCGAGGCCGCATCTTCCCCCCGCGGTGCCTCCAGCGTCCCCGCGCTCCGCCGGGATTCACCGCTCGGCTCAACGTGGTGGAAGCTCTTCAGGGAGTATCCAGGGGTGTGGGACCACTCACGGAGCAGTGTTGGGATCACGTGAGGGATCAGCCCCGGCTCCTGGAGGAGCCGTGGAGCATCCAAGGGTGTGGGACCACTCCCGGAGGAGCCGTGGAGCATCCAGGAGTGTGGGACCACTCCCGGAGCAGCTGTGGAGCATCCAAGGGTGTGGGACCACTCACGGAACGGTGTTGGGATCACATGAGGGATCAGCCCTGGTTCCTGGAGAAGCCATGGAGCATCCAAGGGTGTGGGACCACTCACCAAGCGGTGTTGGGATGGTGTGAGGGATCAGCCCCGGCTCCTGGAGCAGCCGTGGAGCATCCAGGGGTGTGGGACCCATTCACGGAGCAGAGTTGGGATGGTGTGAGGGATCAGCCCTGGCTCCTGGAGGAGCCGTGGAGCATCCATGGATGTGGGACCTGCTCTCCAGCCCCAACCTCCCTTGTGGGTTTGGTTTCTCCCAAACTTTACCCGCGGCAGATGCCGTCACAGCTCCGCTATCCTGCGTGCTGGAGTGTGGCACATCTGGAGGTATGCGGTGCCTCAGCACAGTGCAGAGCTTTCATAGAACGTGGAATCCTGGAATGGTTTGGGTTGGAAGGGACCTCAAAGCCCATCCAGTCCCCTCCCTGCCACGGACAGGGACACCTCCCGCTGGATCAGGGGCTCCAAGAACCATCCAACCTGGCCTGGAACCCCTCCAGGGATGGGGCAGCCCCCACTGCTCTGGGCAACCTGGGCCAGGGGTTCACCACCTTCCCAGGAGAACATTTCTCCCCAAGATCTCACCTCCATCTCCCCTCTTTCAGCTCAAAACTGTTCCCCTCGTCCTATCCCTGCGCTCCCTGATCCAGAGCCCCTCTCCGGCTCTCCTGGAGCCCCTTCAGGCACTGGAAGCTGCTCTGAGGTCTCCTGGGAGCCTTCTCTTCTCCCCAACCCCAACTCTCTCAGCTGTCCTCGGACGGGAGGTTCTCAGCCCTCGCAGCATCCTTGGAGCCTCCTCTGGACCCCTTCCAACAGCTCCATCTCCTCCTTCTGGGGAGGATTCCAGACCTGGACACAATTCTCCCGAGGAGGTGTCCCCGGAGCGGAGCAGAGGGTCAGAATCTGTCCCTCCCTGCTGGCCACGCTGCTCTGGATGCAGCCCAGGACACGGGGGGGTTCTGGGCTGGGACCCCACGGGGGGGCTCCTCTCCACCTTCTCCTCCCCAGGGTCTCCTCACCCTCAACGTGTAGAAGTTCTTCCCAATGTCTCATCTAAACATTACCCCTTTTCCCAAGTCCTTCTCCTCAGGTCGCTCCCATCCATCATCCCCACCATCTCCTGAAACCTCGGATCCCCCATCCCGGGTGTAGGACCCTCCCCTCGTGCCACTGTCACCGCTCCGTGCTCTCCACCCTCCACGCCGGGAGGCTCCGAGGGGCGGTTGGCGGCGCGGGGACGGTGGGATGGGTGCAGATGGCGGAGGTGGGCGGCAGAGCAGCCCCGCACCGCTATAATTATCGCCCGGAACGCCCGCGGATCTCCAAGCCCTGCGGCGGCGCAGACCCGCCGGGACTATTTTTACCTCCCCGGCGAGATCGGATGCGCGCCAGGGCCGGGAAGGGGAGCCGGGAGGAGGCTCCTCGGAAAGACCTGGAGCTGGAGGCCACGGGCTGGGGACCGCGTCCTGGGGACCACATCGTTGGGACCGTGGTGGTGGGGACACTGTGCTGAGGGCCACATCCTGGGGACCTCCTCATTGGGACCCCATTATTAGGACTGTGATGGTGGGACGTTGTGCTGAGGGCCACATCCTGGGGACCACCTCATGAGGGACCACCTCATTGGGACCCCATTGTTGGGACTGTGATGGTGGGGACACTGTGCCGAGGGCCACATCCTGGGGACCACCTCATTGGGACCCCAATGCTGAGGACCGCATCATTGGGACCGTGATGATGGGACCCTGTGCTAAGGGCCACATCCTGGGGACCACATCGTTGGGACCGTGGTGCTGGGGACCATGTGCTGGGGACCACATCATTGGGACCGTGATGGTGGGGACCCTGTGCCGAGGACCACATCCTGGGGACCACATCATGGGGACCTCCTCATTGGGACCCTGATGCTGGGGACCACATCATTGGGACCATGATGATGGGACCCTGTGCTGAGGGCCACATCCTGGGGACCACCTCATGAGGGACCACCTCATTGGGACCCCATTGTTGGGACTGTGATGGTGGGGACACTGTGCCGAGGGCCACATCCTGGGGACCACCTCATTGAGACCCCAGTGCTGGGGACCATGTTCTGGGGACCAGATCATTGGGACCATGATGGTGGGGACCCTGTGCTGAGGACCACATCCTGGGACCACCTCATTGGGACCCCAATGCTGGGGACCGCATCGTTGGGACAGTGGTGCTGGGGACCATGTGCTGGGGACCACCTCATGAGGGACCACCTCATTGGGACCCCATTGTTGGGACTGTGATGGTGGGGACACTGTGCTGAGGGCCACATCCTGGGGACCACATCATTGGGACCCCAATGCTGGGGACCACATCATTGGGACCCCAATGCTGGGGACCACATCATTGGAACCATGATGGTGGGGACCTTGTGCCAAGGACCACATCCTGGGGACCACATCATTGGGACCGTGGTGCTGGGGACACTGTGCTCAGGGCCACATCATTGGGACCGTGATGGTGGGGACACTGTGCCGAGGGCCACATCCTGGGGACCACATCATGAGGGGGACCTCATGGGGACCACATTAGGACCCCATTGTTGGGACTGTGATGGTGGGACACTGTGCTGAGGACCACATCCTGGGGACTACGTCGTTGGGACCGTGGTGCTGGGGACCATGTGCTCAGGGCCACATCATTGGGACCGTGATGGTGGGGACACTGTGCCGAGGGCCACATCCTGGGGACCACATCATTGGGACCATGGTGGTGGGGACCCTGTGCTGAGGGCCACATCCTGGGGACCACATCCTGGGGACCTCCTCATTGGGACCTCATTGTTGGGGCCACATTGTTGGGACCGTGATGGTGGGGACACTGTGCTGAGGGCCACATCCTGATGGCCGCATCGTGAGGACCACATCATTAGGATCACGATGCTGGGAACACTGCGCTGGGGGTCACATCCTGACCTGAGGACCGCATCTCTCCCGAGTGTGCCCACGTGCTGGACACCTCGGTGCTGGATCCGCCGTTTCCGGCACGATCGCGGCCGGAGTTGGGGAGCAACGGGGGCGGTTGACTCTGAACGCTGTGGCTGCGCAGAGGCTCCGTAGTGCCCTTCTCCTTGGGGCTGGACCTCCTCCAGGGAGCAGAGGACCTCCTGCAGGGAGCAGAGGACCTCCTGCAGGGAGCAGAGGATGTCCTCCAGGGAGCAGAGGATGTCCTCCAGGGAGCAGAGGACCTCCTCCAGGGAGCAGAGCTGGCAGAGTGATTTGATTCCCGGTGACGGGTCGCTGACCTCGGAAACCCGCCGAGAGCCTCTGGGCGTCCCTTGGGAGCGGGAGGGAAGCGAGGACCTGCGCGGGGGCCCCAAATGCTGGCTCGAGCAGCTCGTGTCCCACCTCCTGCCCTCCGAGGAGCTGCAGGCTGTCCCACCCCGAGGGAGAGGGAGGAGCACCCGGAGCCGCCCTTAAACATCTACTTCGTTCCCTATAATGTTCCAATCCTAAGTCGAGAGGAAGAGCTTAAGTCTGGACCAATATTAACATCCTCCAGCTGGAGGAGAGGGACTGGAGAACCTCAGGAGGGTCAACCAGGGCAAGGGGAACGTCCCACCCATGGGTCGGGGCAAGGATGGGGAGGATGGATGGGAGCAGCGCTGAGGAGAAGGAGTTGGGGCGCTGGGGAGGAGAAGATCGAGAGGAGCTCATCCAGGACCTGGAGAGGCTGGAGAAGAGGGGCTGGAGAACCTCAGGAGGTTCAACCAGGCCAAGGGCAACGTCCTACCCATGGGTCAGGGTAATCCATGGTTTCCATCCAGGCTGAGGGATGATGGATGGGAGCAGCGCTGAGGAGAAGGACTTGGGGCGCTGGGGAGGAGAAGGTGGAGAGGAGCTCATCCAGGACCTGGAGAGGCTGGAGAAGAGGGGCTGGAGAACCTCAGGAGGTCCGCTCCGGGGACACCTCCTCGGGAGAATTGTGTCCAGGTCTGGAATCCTCAGCAGAAGGAGGAGATGGAGCTGTTGGAAGGGGTCCAGAGGAGGCTCCAAGGATGCTGCGAGGGCTGAGAACCTCCCGTCCGAGGACAGCTGAGAGAGTTGGGGTTGGGGAGAAGAGAAGGCTCCCAGGAGACCTCAGAGCAGCTTCCAGTGCTCTCGGGAGGTGCCCGGCAGCGGATTTTGGGGAAGGGGAAAGATGGGGAGCAGTGAGGAGCCCCGAGATCGGCTCTCTTGACCCCATGTCCTTCTCTCTTGCGTAGGTGAACGTCACTGTGGATTATATCCGACCCGCCAGCAGCGCCACTGAGACCGTGCCGGCCTTCTCCGAGCGCACGTGCGCCACCGTCTCCATCGGCGGAATGTAAGTATGACTTTGTGCAAGCGCGGCGCCACGGTTCGGTGCACGGAAGGCACCGGAAAGGAGGACGGCTGATCTACGGGAGGTTTAGATTGGAGAGGAGGAAGAACATCTTTATGGGAAGAGTGGCAGAAGCTTTGGCCGAGGCTGTCGGAGGGGGTGGTGGAGTCTCCATCCCTGGTGGGGTTCAAAACACATGTGGTTGTGGCACTTGGGGACACGGTTTGGTCATCACGAGGGGGTTGAGCTGATGGTTGGGTTGGATGAGCTTGGAGGCTTCTCCAGCCTTAATGATTCCATGATGGGATGGATCCAGAGGGACCTGGAGAGGCTGGAGAAGAGGGGCTGGAGAACCTCAGGAGGTTCAACCAGGCCAAGGGCAACGTCCTACCCATGGGTTGGGGCAATCCATGGTTTCCCTCCAGGCTGAGGGATGATGGATGGGAGCAGCGCTGAGGAGAAGGACTTGGGGCGCTGGGGAGGAGAAGGTGGAGAGGAGCCCCCCCGTGGGGTCCCAGCCCAGAACCCCCCCGTGTCCTGGGCTGCATCCAGAGCAGCGTGGCCAGCAGGGAGGGACGGGATTCTGCCCCTCTGCTCCGCTCCGGGGACACCTCCTCGGGAGAATTGTGTCCAGGTCTGGAATCCTCAGCAGAAGGAGGAGATGGAGCTGTTGGAAGGGGTCCAGAGGAGGCTCCGAGGATGCTGCGAGGGCTGAGAACCTCCCGTCCGAGGGCAGCTGAGAGAGTTGGGGTTGGGGAGAAGAGAAGGCTCCCAGGAGACCTCAGAGCAGCTTCCAGTGCCTGAAGGGGCTCCAGGAGAGCCGGGGAGGGACTTCTTCCAAGGTCTTGGAGTGACAGAACGAGGGGAACGGGGATAAACTGGAGAGGGGCAGAGTTAGACTGGACAGGAGGAGGAATTTCTTCATGATGAGGGTGGTGAACCCCTGGCCCAGGTTGCCCAGAGCAGTGGTGGTGCTCCATCCCTGGAGGGGTTCCAGGCCAGGTTGGACGGTTCTTGGAGCTCCTGATCCAGCGGGAGGTGTCCCTGCCCATGGATGATCTTTAAGGTCCTTCCAACCCAACCCATTCCATGATTCTCCGGTTCAGTCGGCACCGTGGGGTTGGGCTCATCACTGGGAGATCTTGGAGGGCTTCTCCAGCCGCAGTCATTCCATGGTTCCTCACCGTGGGGCGGTGTGGGTGGATCCCAGGATTCCGCTGTTCCTTCACCCCCTGAGCGGCCTCGGCTGGAGGAGCCACGGGGGTCACCGCGGCGGAGCCGTCCCCGGTTGTCCCCAAACGCCGTTCAACCGTTGGGACACAGAGCAGCGCCTCCCCAGCTCCCATTTTCCACACCCGGAGCAGCTCCGGTGCCTGGCACACCGGGCTCCTCCGGCACAGCCCTATGGAAAGGCCGTGCCGTGCCGGCACGGATCCGGCCGGAGCAGCTCCGGGAGTGGCATCGCGATGATTTGTCACCGCCCGTTCGCTTCCGTTCCCCCTCCCCATCGCGGCTCCTTTGGAAAGTGCCCAAAGTGCCGCAGCGCTGCGCATTCCTTCCCACTAATCCGGGATGAGGGGAGGCTGCGGAGCGTCAGCGTCACAGCGGACACAGCTCCGTCCCCGGAGCGTCCCCAGCGCTCGGCACTGCTCCGGTCCTGTTCCGTAGCTTTATCGATGACCTCAATGAGGGCATCAAACGCTCCCTCATCCAGGAGGGCAGGAAGGGTCTGGAGAGGGATCTGGAGAAGCTGAATCCATGGATACAGGCAGGAAGGGTCTGCAGAGGGATCTGGAGAACCTGGATCCATGGATGGAGGGCAGGAAGGGTCTGCAGAGGGATCTGGAGAACCTGGATCCATGGATGGAGGCAGGAAGGGTCTGCAGAGGGATCTGGCCAGGCTGGATCCATGGATGAGGGCAGGAAGGGTCTGCAGAGGGATCTGGCCAGGCTGGATCCATGGATGGAGGGCAGGGAGGCTCTGCAGAGGGATCTGGCCAGGCTGGATCCATGGATGGAGGGCAGGGAGGCTCTGCAGAGGGATCTGGCCAGGCTGGATCCATGGATGGAGGCAGGAAGGCTCTGCAGAGGGATCTGGCCAGGCTGGATCCATGGATGGAGGGCAGGAAGGCTCTGCAGAGGGATCTGGCCAGGCTGGATCCATGGATGGAGGCAGGAAGGGTCTGCAGAGGGATCTGGCCAGGCTGGATCCATGGATGGAGGGCAGGAAGGCTCTGCAGAGGGATCTGGCCAGGCTGGATCCATAGATGGAGGGCAGGAAGGGTCTGCAGAGGGATCTGGCCAGGCTGGATCCATGGATGGAGGGCAGGGAGGCTCTGCAGAGGGATCTGGCCAGGCTGGATCCATGGATGGAGGGCAGGGAGGCTCTGCAGAGGGATCTGGCCAGGCTGGATCCATGGATGGAGGGCAGGAAGGGTCTCCAGAGGGATCTGGCCAGGCTGGATCCGTGGGCTGAGGTCAATGGGATGAGGTTCAAGCAGGGCAGGGGATGGATCCTGGAGGTGCTCAGGGCTGAGGTTTAGTGGCATTTAGGAATGGTCGCACTCAATGATCCCAGTCTTTTCCAACCCGGTGATTTGATGATTCCGTGCGCCTCGGGAATCCCGAAAGCTCCGTTTCACCCCACTCTGAACTCATTGAGGCACTCATGGAGTCACCTGTGGTGATGCTTCTCTCCCACATGGGCTTTGCTCCCACTCCGGTGGCAAAGCCGATCATGGCTGTTCCCTGGGATGGGGCTGCTCCAGCTGGAGCGCGCCGGGATCCGGGCACGGCAGATCACAGCGTCCTGCAGCATCCCGCAATATCCGATCCCTCAGGATCCTACGGCATCCATGCCATCCCACAGCATCCCATCCTATCCCAGTGTCCCATGGCATCCCAATCCCTCAGGATCCCACGGCATCCATCCCATCCCGTGGGATTCGCATGATAGGAATGGTTGGACTCAACGATCTCAGAGGTCTTTTCCAACCTAATGCTTCTTTGATTCTCTGATCCTATCCCACAGTATTCCATGGCATCCTCTACATCCCATGCCATGCCAAAGCATCCCATGGCACCTCATCCCATGGCATCCCATCCCATCCCATGACATCTCATCCCATCCCATCCCATCCCATCCCATCCCATCCCATGACATCTCATCCCATCCCATCCTCTTCTCCATCCCATCCCATCCCCTTCTCCATCCCCATCCCACCTCCATCCTCTTCTCCATTCCATCCCATCCCATCCCATCCCCACCGGCTTTAACCTCCTCCCAGTTTATTCCGTGGGGCTCTCGCCACATCCCCAGGGATACAATTCCCAGCCAAGCGTCTCTCTCCGTGTTTTCCGGAGGCAAAGCCTGGCTGCTGCCCTTTTGGGGCAGGAGGATGCGCTCCGGGGTCACTGGAGTGGAAATCCCGCTGCCATCCGCAGTTTTCGGCGGATTCCACCTCTCCGGAGCCTCTTCCGAGCGCTGCCGCGCTGCCGCCTGCTCTTAGCGTCTGCGGCTACAAATTGCATCCGAATGGCTCCCGAGTCGCATCCCGGCTCTGGCAGGAAACCTGACGGGAATTTGCAGGGCCGCTGCTCCCGTTGACTTCATCGCCGTAATCAGGCGTCGGCCGAGTGCCGGGAACGGCTCCAGCGCTCCCGGCTGCCTCCGGCTCCGGGGTCGCACAGGGCAGCGGCGGCTGCTTCCGAGCGCCGGGAGCGGGAGAACAGACCCAGCTCTGCCCGACACATCCCTGCCCGATCCCTGCCTGATCCCTGCCTGATCCCTGCCCGATCCCTGCTGGATCTCTGCCTGATCCCTGCCCGATCCCTGCCTGATCCCTGCCTGCATCCCTGCCCGATCCCTGCCTGATCCCTGCCTGCATCCCTGCCTGCATCCCTGCCTGCATCCCTGTCCGATCCCTGCTGGATCCCTGCCTGCATCCCTGCCTGCATCCCTGCCGGATCCCTGCCTGATCCCTGCCCAATCCCTGCCTGCATCCCTGCCCGATCCCTGCCCGATCCCTGCCTGCATCCCTGCCTGATCCCTGCCTGCATCCCTGCCTGCATCCCTGCCCGATCCCTGCTGGATCCCTGCCCGATCCCTGCCTGCATCCCTGCCTGCATCCCTGCCCGATCCCTGCTGGATCCCTGCCCGATCCCTGCTGGATCCCTGCCTGATCCCTGCCTGATCCCTGCTGGATCCCTGCCTGAATCCCTGCCTGCATC
This sequence comes from Cuculus canorus, assembly GCF_017976375.1. Classification (NCBI taxonomy): domain Eukaryota; kingdom Metazoa; phylum Chordata; class Aves; order Cuculiformes; family Cuculidae; genus Cuculus; species Cuculus canorus. The sequence continues at coordinate 208,629,143 of NC_071401.1, forward strand.
CCTGCCTGAATCCCTGCCTGATTCCTGCCTGCATCCCTGCCTGCATCCCTGCCTGATTCCTGCCTGCATCCCTGCCTGCATCCCTGCCTGCATCCCTGCCCTATCCCTGCCTGCATCCCTGCCTGCATCCCTGCCCGATCCCTGCCTGATCCCTGCCTGCATCCCTGCCTGATCCCTGCCTGATCCCTGCCTGCATCCCTGCCTGATCCCTGCCTGATCCCTGCCTGCATCCCTGCCTGCATCCCTGCCCAATTCCTGCCTGCATCCCTGCCCTGATTCCTACCTGCATCCCTACCTGAATCCCTGCATCCCTGCTTCTATCCCCTCTCATCCCATCCCATCCCTCATCGTGAAGAATTTCTTCCTAATGTCTCATCAAAATGTTCCCCTCTCCAGTTTATCCCCATTGACCCTCATCCTGTCACTCCATCCCTTTGGGAACAGCCCCTCTCCGGCTCTCCTGGAGCCCCTTCAGGCACTGGAAGCTGCTCTGAGGTCTCCTGGGAGCCTTCTCTTCTCCCCAACCCCAACTCTCTCAGCTGTCCTCGGACGGGAGGTTCTCAGCCCTCGCAGCATCCTTGGAGCCTCCTCTGGACCCCTTCCAACAGCTCCATCTCCTCCTTCTGCTGAGGATTCCAGACCTGGACACAATTCTCCCGAGGAGGTGTCCCCGGAGCGGAGCAGAGGGGCAGAATCCCGTCCCTCCCTGCTGGCCACGCTGCTCTGGATGCAGCCCAGGACACGGGGGGGTTCTGGGCTGGGACCCCACGGTGGGGCTCCTCTCCACCTTCTCCTCCCCAGCGCCCCAAGTCCTTCTCCTCAGGGCTGCTCCCATCCATCATCCCTCAGCCTGGAGGGAAACCATGGATTGCCCCAACCCATGGGTAGGACGTTGCCCTTGGCCTGGTTGAACCTCCTGAGGTTCTCCAGCCCCTCTTCTCCAGCCTCTCCGGGTCCCTCTGGATGAGCTCCTCCTCTCCGTCGCCCCAAGTCCTTCTCCTCAGGGCTGTTCCCATCCATCATCCCCATCCTGGAGTGATCCCGGGGATTCCAACCCCATCCCAGGGGGAGGACATCGCCCTTGGCCCTTGGGTTGAACCCCATGAGGTTCTCCACAGCCACATCTCCACCCTATCCGGGTCCCTCTGGATCCATCCTGCCCCGCACGGACCCTTTGCTGTCGACGCCGTTGATGGAGCCGTTGGGCGGCAGTGGTCCCGTGATGGGAATGGCACAAATCCTTGGAACGAGAGGGTTCCAAAGCTCCTTATAACCAAATTCCAGGGAATCTGGGAGCCCGCGGGCTCCTTTCCCGGCCGGCACCGGCGCTGGAGCGCTGCATTCCGGGGCAGATTTGGCCCAGCCGCCGTGTTTTGCGGATGCAGTTTGGGCGCTGCCGATCCGTGCCGGGCAGCCGGAGCCGGGCGGGATTTGGACGCTGAAAATGCTGCTCCAAAACTTTCCCTTTTGGATTTTTTTGGGGGAAAAACTGTGAAATGAGTTCAGGGGAGAGCTTGGAAAGAGCCGTTTTCGCTTCCGCTGCTCTTTTAAGTGGGAAAAACTGCATTTCACGGCCTGATGGGATTTATTTTTTCCCACTGCAAAGAGCTTTTCATCCGCGTTTTCATATTCCCGTTCTTTAATCTGGGATTAACTGCGGATGCAGCTTCCCGGGGCGCAGCGGCTCCGCTTTGATCAGGAGTGAAAGGGGTGGGAATTGTGGGGTTCCCCCTCCCTGCCCCACGCCAGGGATGGGGGGGATGGAAAAGGAGCAGGGACGGAGCCGGGGATTTGGGTTGGGATCAGGGAATTCCCTCTTGGAGCTATCGGCCCTGTTCCCGTCTTGCGGGGATCCTTTAGAGAAGCACAAAGGGATCGGATAATCCTGGAAAGGCTCGAGATTCCGAGGCCGGAGCTGTTGGGATGCTGGGATGGCAGCAGGGCTCGGGATTCCATGGACAGGGCTGTTGGGATGCTGGGATGGCAGCAGGGCTCAGGATTCCATGGACAGGGCTGTTGGGATGCTGGGATGGCGGCAGGGCTCGGGATTCCATGGAAAGAGCTGTTGGGATGCTGGGATGGCAGCAGGGCTCAGGATTCCATGGAAAGAGCTGTTGGGATGCTGGGATGGCAGCAGGGCTCGGGATTCCATGGACAGGGCTGTTGGGATGCTGGGATGGCGGCAGGGCTCAGGATTCCATGGAAAGAGCTGTTGGGATGCTGGGATGGCAGCAGGGCTCGGGATTCCATGGACAGGGCTGTTGGGATGCTGGGATGGCAGCAGGGCTCAGGATTCCATGGACAGGGCTGTTGGGATGCTGGGATGGCAGCAGGGCTCAGGATTCCATGGAGAGGGCTGTTGGGATGCTGGGATGGCAGCAGGGCTCAGGATTCCATGGATAGAGCTGTTGGGATGCTGGGATGGCGGCACGGCTCGGGATTCCATGGACAGAGCTGTTGGGATGCTGGGATGGCGGCAGGGCTCGGGATTCCATGGACAGGGCTGTTGGGATGCTGGGATGGCGGCAGGGCTCGGGATTCCATGGACAGGGCTGTTGGGATGCTGGGATGGCAGCAGGGCTCGGGATTCCATGGACAGGGCTGTTGGGATGCTGGGATGGCGGCAGGGCTCAGGATTCCATGGATTGGGATGCTGGGATGGCAGCAGGGCTCGGGATTCCATGGACAGGGCTGTTGGGATGCTGGGATGGCAGCAGGGCTCGGGATTCCATGGATTGGGATGCTGGGATGGCAGCAGGGCTCGGGATTCCATGGAGAGGGCTGTTGGGATGCTGGGATGGCAGCAGGGCTCAGGATTCCATGGACAGGGCTGTTGGGATGCTGGGATGGCAGCAGGGCTCAGGATTCCATGGAGAGGGCTGTTGGGATGCTGGGATGGCAGCAGGGCTCAGGATTCCATGGATAGAGCTGTTGGGATGCTGGGATGGCGGCACGGCTCGGGATTCCATGGACAGAGCTGTTGGGATGCTGGGATGGCGGCAGGGCTCGGGATTCCATGGACAGGGCTGTTGGGATGCTGGGATGGCGGCAGGGCTCGGGATTCCATGGACAGGGCTGTTGGGATGCTGGGATGGCAGCAGGGCTCGGGATTCCATGGACAGGGCTGTTGGGATGCTGGGATGGCGGCAGGGCTCAGGATTCCATGGATTGGGATGCTGGGATGGCAGCAGGGCTCGGGATTCCATGGACAGGGCTGTTGGGATGCTGGGATGGCAGCAGGGCTCGGGATTCCATGGATTGGGATGCTGGGATGGCAGCAGGGCTCGGGATTCCATGGAGAGGGCTGTTGGGATGCTGGGATGGCAGCAGGGCTCGGGATTCCATGGATTGGGATGCTGGGATGCTGGGATGGCGGCAGGGCTCGGGATTCCATGGCTGAGCTGTTGGAACCAAAGTGGGTCCCAGGTGAAAGCTGTGGGATGGATTCTTCCCCATCCACAAGGATCTGCTGGAAGGGGTCCAGAGGAGGCTCCAAGGATGCTGCGAGGGCTGCAGAACCTCCCGTCCGAGGACAGCTGAGAGAGTTGGGGTTGGGGAGAAGAGAAGGCTCCCAGGAGACCTCAGAGCAGCTTCCAGAGCCTGAAGGGGCTCCAGGAGAGCTGGAGAGGGGCTGTTCCCAAAGGGATGGAGTGTCAGGATGAGGAGGACAATTTTGAGCTGGAAGAGGGGAGATTGAGATGAGATCTTGGGGTGAAATGTTCTCCTGCGATGGTGGAGAGGCCCTGGAACAGGTTGTCCATGGAAGCCGTGGCTGCCCCATCCCTGGAGGGGTTCCAGGCCAGGTTGGATGGTTCTTGGAGCTTCTGATCCAGTGGGAGGTGTGGGACTGGATGGGCATTGAGGTCCCTTCCAACTCAAACCATTCCAGGATTCAGGTTGGGACTGGATGGGCTTTGAGGTCCCTTCCAACCCATCCTATTCCAGGATTCCGGTTGGAACTGGATGGGCTTTGAGGTCCCTTCGAACCCATCCCATTCCAGGATTCAGGTTGGAACTGGATGGGCTTTGAGGTCCCTTCCATCCCATCCCATTCCAGGATTCAGGTTGGGACTGGATGGGCTTTGAGGTCCCTTCCAACCCATCCCATCCCACCATTCCCTGAACACCGCTCCGGCTTTCCCGACCGAGCTGCTTGGAGCCCAGGGTGGCTTCACCTCCTGCCAGGAATGCCGGCAGCGCGGCACGGGCTATTTACCCTCCCTGGATCCCGCTGGGATGCGCTGCCGGCGCTTTGCCGCTGGAGCCGGGGTGGAGCCGGGCTCGCGCCCAGGAGCTTTGGGGGTTTCTTTTTTGCAGCCGGAGCTTCTGGAATGAGCCCAGATTCCGCTGCGGCTTTGCCAGCTGCTCCCTCCGTTGGGAAGGAGATGCCGGCTGCCGGGCTCAGCCCTCGGAGCGCGGCGTGCCGATGAGCCGGTGGCCGGCGGGGGGCTGGCAGAGCGCCGGGCTGGCGCAGCGCCGTTCAGTGGTGCCGATCCCCACCGGCTCCGCTCGGTGCTGGCGAGATTTCCAGCCGGTGCTGTTATTCCCGTGGGCAGGATGGTGCTGGAGCAGCTGGATGGGGGTGTTCAGCGAGCTTCGCTCCCGATCCGTTGGGATTTAGGTGCCTCCTGCGGGCATCGGCGCCGGAATTGGGGCTCCCGGTTGCCCCATGGGGATGAAGGAGGTCACTCAGCCCCATCGCGGATGGATGGATGGATGGATGGATGGATGGATGGATGGATGGATGGAAGGATGGATGGATGGATGGATAAATGGATGGATGGATGGATGGATGGATGGATGGATGGATGGATGGATGGATGGATGGATGGACGGATGGATAAATGGATGGATGGATGGATGGATGGATGGATGGATGGATGGACGGATGGATAAATGGATGGATGGATGGATGGATGGATGGATGGATGGATGGATGGATGGATAAATGGATGGATGGATGGATGGATGGATGGATGGATGGATGGATGGAGGGATGGATGGATGGATGGATAAATGGATGGAAGGATGGATGGATGGATGGATGGATGGATGGATGGATGGATGGATGGATAAATGGATGGATGGATGGATGGATGGATAAATGGATGGATGGATGGATGGATGGATGGATGGATGGATGGATGGATGGATAAATGGATGGATGGATGGATGGATGGATGGATGGATGGGGCTGGAGGGATTCCAGCTGGGAATTCCGGTGATCCCAGCACCCTCAGGGCAGCTTTCCAGCCGCTCTTCCCCAAGCCCGGAGCCACTCGGGACCTGCGAGCAGGACTGTGTCCTCTCTCCGTGCTCTCCCATCCGGCAGCTCCGTTAACCCGCTCCGGAACTGGGAATTGTTTCCCTCTAATCAGGCTGCGCGGGATCCCCCGGAGCAAAGCTGATTGAGTTGGCGATTGTCAATGATCCCTCCGTTAATCCCAATATCCGGGGATTTAACGCTCCTGCCCTTTGACCGCGGGGAACGAGGAGAGCTTTGATTTCATGCGGATTGGAGGCTCCGGGAGTTCAGCGCCCGGAAAAGCGCCGGAGCCGAAGGGATTAGAGCGCGGGAGGGGGATGGGGAAGAGCTGGGAGCGAGCAGAGCCGGTGCAGGAAGGGACTGGGAGGGGTGGGAATGGGATGGGATGGGGAAAGGGATCGGGTTGGGATGGGGAGAGGGGTGGGGAAGGGGATGCAGGTGGGATGGGACTGGGATGGGACTGGGATGGGGAGAAGGATAGGGATGGGATAGGGAGAAAGATAGGGCTGGGATGGGGAGAGGGGTGGGAAGGGGTTGGGAGAAGGATGGGACTGGGATGGGAATGGGATGGGGAGAAGGATAGGGATGGGATAGGGAGAAAGATAGGGCTGGGATGGGGAGAGGGGTGGGAAGGGGTTGGGAGAAGGATGGGACTGGGATGGGAATGGGATGGGGAGAGGGATGGGAATGGGTTGGGAGAAGGATGGGACTGGGATGGGAATGGGATGGGGAGAAGGATGGGAATGGGTTGGGAGAAGGATGGGACTGACATGGGATGGGGAGAGGGATGGGAATGGGTTGGGAGAAGGATGGGGCTGAGGTGGGACTGGGATGGGGAGAAGGATAGGGCTGGGATGGGGAGAGGGATGGGGCTGGAGTGGGAAGAGAGACGGAGAGAGGGGTGAGACTGGGATTCAGGCCTAGAACAGGGAGAGGAATGGGACTGGGATGGGACTGGGATAGCACTGGGATGGGGAGAGGGATGGGACTGGGATGGGACTGGGATGGGACTGGGATAGGACTGGGATAGGACGGGACCAAAGAGTGGAACTGAGGGCTCCGGGCTGTGCCAGGAGGGGATGAACGGCCCTTGGGGTGGGGGGGGACAGATCCCTTGGGATCCTTCCTCCCTCCTCCTCTTTGCTGGGGAAGGGGCTCGGATTAATGAGGATGGAAGCACGGGGGCTTGGAATAATGAGGATGGAGACGGGGGGGCTTGGAATAACGAGAATGGAGGCGAGTCCTGGGGATGGAGGATGATGGGGATGGAGAACGGGGATGGGGATGATGGGGATGGAGAACAGGGATGGGGGATGATGGGGATGGAGAACGGGGATGGAGGATAATGGGGATGGAGAACAGGGATGGGGGATGATGGGGATGGAGAACGGGGATGGAGGATGATGGGGATGGAGAACGGGGATGGAGGATGATGGGGATGGAGAACGGGGATGGGGGATGATGGGAATGAAGAACGGGGATGGGGGATGATGGGGATGGAGAACAGGGATGGGGGATGATAGGGATGGAGAACGGGGATGGGGGATGATGGGGATGGAGAACGGGGATGGGGGATGGTGGTGAACCCCTCCAGGGATGGAGCAGCCATGGTTTCTCTGGGCATCCTTGTTCCAGGGCCTCCCCACCCTCCCAGGAGAACATTTCTCCCCAAGATCTCATCTCAATCTCCGCTCTTTCATCTCCAATCCATCCCCCTCATCCCATCCCATCCCTGCCCTCCACTGCGCTTTTTGGGGCGCTGCAGGGCTTTTGGGGTGCTGACGGCTCCCGCACCCTCACACGGGGGTTCATTGGGAGGTGTTGCTCCACGCGCTTTCCTTCAGCGTCAAACAGGTCCCCTGCGGCGTTGGGGACCGGTGGGATGCGCGGCGTCGGGATGCGGTGGGTGATGGGGGAGTTGGACCCTTCCACCCCGCGGTGTTGAGCTCCTCGCTCCGCTCTCCTTGCAGCAACATCGCCGAAGCGCTGGTGAGCAAAGGCCTGGCCACCGTTATCCGCTACCGGCAGGACGACGACCAACGGTCCTCGCACTACGACGAGCTCTTGGCTGCGGAGGCGCGGTGAGTGCCGGGCTGTGCCGTACCCATAGTGCTCCTCTCAGGCTGGCTCACGGGGAGGTGCGGAGCTGCACCGCGTGACCCATCCCATTCCATCCAACCACCATCTCCATCCCATCCCATCCCATTCCATCCAACCCCATCCAACCGCCATCTCCATCCCATCCCATCCCATCCCATTCCATCCAACCCCATCCAACCTCCATCTCCATCCCATCCCATCCCATCCCATTCCATCCAACCCCATCCAACCTCCATCTCCATCCCATCCCATCCCCATCCCATTCCATCCAACCCCATCCAACCTCCATCTCCATCCCATTCTGTCCCATCCCATCCCGTCCCATCCCATCCTTTCCCCATCCCATCCAACCTCCATCTCTGTTCCATCCCCTCTGCTCAGGGTGGTCTCCCTGCCCCACATTTCCAGGATCTCCAGCCCCACTTTCCCCTCATCCCATCTTGTCTCATCCCATCCCATCCATCCCTGCTGCTCAGGGTGGTCTCCCTTCCCTACATCCCTCCTGTCCTGGGTTGAGGATCCTTCATCCTCCACAGCCCTTCCAGGATCTCCAGACCCACTTTTCCCTCATCTCATCTTCTCCCATCCCCATCCCATCCCCATCCCATCCCATCCCCATCCCATCCATCCCTGCCGCTCAGAGTGGTCTTCCTCCCCCACATCCCTCCTTGCTGGGGTGAGGATCCTTCCCCCTCCGTGGGCTTTCCAGGATCTCCAGCCCCGCTTTCCCCTCATCTCATCTCATCTTCTCCCATCCCATCTCCATCCCATCCCGTCTCCATCCCATCCCATCCCATCCCATCCATCCCTTCTGCTCAGGATGGTCTTCCTGCCCCACATCCCTCCTGTCCTGGGTTGAGGATCCTTCATCCTCCACAGCCCTTCCAGCATCTCCAGCACCGCTTTCCCCTCATCTCATCTTCTCCCATCCCCATCTCATCCCCATCCCATCTCCATCTCCATCCCATTCTATCCCATCTCCATCCCATCCCATCCATCCCTGCTGCTCAGGGTGGTCTCCCTTCCCCACATCCCTCCTGTGCTGGGGTGAGGATCCTTCCCCCTCCGCAGGCTTTCCAGGATCTCCAGCCCTGCTTTCCCCTCATCTCATCTTCTCCCATCTCATCCCATCTCCATCTCCATCATCTCCATCTCCATCCCCATCCCATCTCCATCTCCATCTCCATCCCCATCCCATCTCCATCTCCATCTCCATCTCCATCTCCATCATCTCCATCTCCATCTCCATCCCATCCCCATCCCATCTCCATCTCCATCCCCATCTCCATCTCCATCCCCATCCCATCTCCATCCCATCCCATCCCATCTCCATCTCCATCTCCATCCCATCCCATCTCCATCCCATCCATCCCTGCCGCTCAGGGTGGTCTTCCTCCCCCACATCCCTCCTTGCTGGGGTGAGGATCCTTCATCCTCCACAGACTTTCCAGGATCTCCATCCCATCTCCATCTCCATCCCATCCCATCCCATCTCCATCCCATCCCCTTCCCTTCCATCCCATCCCATCCTCTTCCATCCCATCCCCTTCCATCCCATCCCATCCCATCCCATCCCATCCCATCCCATCCCATCCCATCCCATCCCCTTCCATCCCATCCCCTTCCACCCCATCCCCACTGCTCCGGAGGGTCTCTCTGCCCTTTCCTTCGCTTTTCCAAGCTCTCCATCCCCTCCCGGCCGGCTCCGATCCCCCCGTGCCGCCCTCGTGCTTCCCCTCGTCGCCATCCTCGTTGGCGCGGGGCCAAAGCGTTGCCGTGAGTCCGTGGGAAGCGGCGTTGACGGATTCTCGGCACCAACGCCGGGAGTTGGGGTTGGGAAAAGCGCAGCCGAACGTTTGCCAAACACTCGGGAGGCTCTCGGGAATCTCACGCGCGGCTCCAAAGGGCCCCACGCGCCGCAGACGTAATTACATGGAAAGGCGGTGACGTCCGATGCGAGGGATGAGCGGCGCTGTGGCCTCCGGTGCTGAGGGTGGAGGTTATCCGCGGGCAGGAAAAAAAATAGGATGTTCTCCCGGCGCCGCCGCGGCGGAGGCGGCAAAAACGCTGAGGCAGGCGGGAGCGCGGCAGCGGGGACGGAAGGAGGGGATCCGACCCCCGGCTCCGAGCCACGGCCGGGATGCGGGAGGAAGGGATGCGGGAGACAGATGTGCACCGGCCGGGAGGGGAGGGTCTGGGGATGCACTATCCAGATGTGTGTGGGGATGCACAATCCAGATGTGCACAGTCCCGGCATGGAGGGACTGGGGATGCACAATCCAGATGTGTATGGGAATGCACTATCCAGATGTGCACCGGCCGGGAGGGAAGGTCTGGGAATGCACAATCCAGATGTGTATGGGAATGCACAATCCAGATGTGTGCAGTCCAGGCGTGGAGGGACTGGGGATGCACAATCCAGATGTGTGTGTTCCAGTTGTGTGCAGTCCAGCTGTGCACAGTCCAGGCATGGAAAGTGTGGGAACGCACAATCCAGATGTGCACGGTCCAGGCAGGGATGGTCTGGGAATGCACAATCCAGATGTGCACGGTCCAGGCGTGGAGGGACTGGGGATGCACAATCCAGATGTGCACAGTCCAGGCAGGGAAGGTCTGGGAATGCACAATCCAGATGTGCACAGTCCAGGCAGGGAAGGACTGGGGATGCACAATCCAGATGTGCACAGGCCAGGCAGGGAAGGTCTGGGAATGCACTCAGTCCAGGCCTGTGTGATCCAGCTGTGCACATTCCAAGCCTGCACGATCCAGCTGTGCACTGATACTGGGAGATCAATGCTGGGATACTGGGATGCCAGAATAGGGCGATACTGGGAGATCATCAACACTGGGATGCCGGAATAGGGGATACTGGGAGATCAGTACTGGGATACTGGGATGCCGGAATAGGGGGATACTGGGAGATCATCAATACTGGGATGCCGGAATAGGGGATACTGGGAGATCATCAATACTGGGATGCCGGAATAGGGGATACTGGGAGATCAATACTGGGATGCTGGAATAGAGGGATACTGGGAGATCAATACTGGGATACTGGAATAGGGGATACTGGGAGATCAGTACTGGGATGCTGGAATAGGGGGATACTGGGAGATCATCAGTGCTGGGATGCTGGAATAGGGGATACTGGGAGATCAATACTGGGATGCCGGAATAGTGGGATACTGGGAGATCAATACTGGGATGCCGGAATAGGGGGATACTGGGAGATCATCAGTGCTGGGATGCTGGAATAGGGGATACTGGGAGATCAATACTGGGATGCCGGAATAGGGGATACTGGGAGATCAATACTGGGATGCTGGAATAGAGGGATACTGGGAGATCAATACTGGGATACTGGAATAGGGGATACTGGGAGATCAGTACTGGGATGCTGGAATAGGGGGATACTGGGAGATCATCAGTGCTGGGATGCTGGAATAGGGGATACTGGGAGATCAATACTGGGATGCCGGAATAGTGGGATACTGGGAGATCAATACTGGGATGCCGGAATAGGGGGATACTGGGAGATCATCAGTGCTGGGATGCTGGAATAGGGGATACTGGGAGATAGATCAATACTGGGATACTGGGATGCCTGAATAGGGGATACTGGGAGATCAATACTGGGATGCTGAGATGCCGGAATAGGGGGATCCTGGGATATCCTGCCGGTTGGGATACTGGTTTGGCTACGAGTGGGCTGAACCCATCCATGCCGGCTGCCGTCTCCGAGCCATCCGCGCCGTACAGGAGCCTTTTTCCTCCTCCTCCTCCTCCTCCTCCTCCTCCTCCTCGGCGCTCGGATGCTGCGAGGACGCGGGGAGCCGGCGGTGCTCTCATCCCGGGGGATCCCGGCGGCGCCGTGCCGGGATGGCCGCGGCTGCGCTGCCCGCCGGGCGTTCCGGAGCTCTCCGAGCTGCGCTTTTCTTCTTAAGTGGGGAAAAAAAAAGAAGAAGCTGTTTTCCTGCAGGAGAAAAAAAAACCGGAGCTATTTCTGTCTGAGCCACTTATCCCCGAGTGCCGCCGGAGCGGCGCTGGGAGGAGGGCGAGGGAGCGACAAATCCGCGTGCTGATTTCCCAGGTTGGCTTCTTCCAACGATCCGGCTCAGCACACGGATTGCGCCGGAGAAGCTTCGGCAGCGGCTTTGAACCCCTCCCCGTGTGGGGGTCCGATCGGCGCCGTCGGCTCCCAACAAATTCCCACCCCTTTGGCTGGGAAAGAAAAACGGAGGAGTTATTTCCAGGCTGGCGCGGGAGTTGCGGAGGGAATGGGAAAGGCAGGAATGGGGGCTCATGGGGGGCAGGAATGCGTTGATTGAAGTAGGGGAGCATCTTCCAGTTGGAAAAGGAGGATGGATCCTCTCGGCTTCCTCCTCGAGGCTGAGGGACATCTACAGCACGTGGGGAAGAGGGACGGGACGGGAATCCCTAATTCTGGGCGGCTTTTGGGATGAGGCCAAGTTCCCACCTGTCCCAGCTGCACAGGATCGGATTCATCCGGGAGATCCATCCAAAGGGATCTGGAGAGGTGGCCCCCGTGGGAACCTTATGGTTCAACCGGGACGAGAGGTCCTGCACCGTATCCGGGCAATGCCAAGCACGGATCCAGACTGGGTGGAAAATGGACTGGGAGCGGCTCCAGGGGGAAGGACGTGGGGAGGAGAAGGTGGAGAGGAGCCCCCCCGTGGGGTCCCAGCCCAGAACCCCCCCGTGTCCTGGGCTGCATCCAGAGCAGCGTGGCCAGCAGGGAGGGACGGGATTCTGCCCCTCTGCTCCGCTCCGGGGACACCTCCTCGGGAGAATTGTGTCCAGGTCTGGAATCCTCAGCAGAAGGAGGAGATGGAGCTGTTGGAAGGGGTCCAGAGGAGGCTCCAAGGATGCTGCGAGGGCTGCAGAACCTCCCGTCCGAGGGCAGCTGAGAGAGTTGGGGTTGGGGAGAAGAGAAGGCTCCCAGGAGACCTCAGAGCAGCTTCCAGAGCCTGAAGGGGCTCCAGGAGAGCCGGAGAGGGGCTCTGGATCAGGGAGTGCAGGGACAGGAGGAGGGGAATGGTTTTGAGCTGCAAAAGCGGAGATGGAGATGAGATCTTGGGGAGAAATGTTCTCCTGTGAAGGTGATGAACCCCTGGCCCAGGGTGCCCAGAGCAGTGGTGGTTACCCCATCCCTGGAGGGGTTCCAGGCCAGGTTGGATGGTTCTTGGAGCCCCTGATCCAGTGGGAGGTGTCCCTGCCCATGGATGGGGTGGGACTGGATGGGCTTTGAGGTCCCTTCCAACCCAGCCCATGCCATGGTTCTGTGTGGGCCCTCTTTCCCCGCCGTGTTGGCGCTCCGGGGTTCTCCTGCTCCCGGCAGCCTCCGGAGTGCTCCCTGGACACCTCCCTGAACCCCTGGAAGAGAAATTTGCCCTTTAGAAGGTGGAAAAGGCCAAAGCTGTCACGGGAAGGAGCTTTAATGGATGTGCGCTGCCCTTTCCTCCGGCACTGACGGCCTTTTCCGTGCCGGCAGCTCAGCCGCTGCCTCTGCTCCCGGCAAGGAGCCAACGGAGCCATGGACACCATGAACACCAAACGGATCTGCTGGTGGGACACTGCAGCAATTGTCCTCACCAACCAACCGCCGGCAGCGCCGAGCCCGGCAATCCTGGGATGGGTTGGGATGGAAGGGATCTCCAAGCCCATCCAGTCCCACCCCATCCATGGGCAGGGACACCTCCCACTGGATCAGCGGCTCCAAGAACCATCCAACCTGGCCTGGAACCCCTCCAGGATGGGGCAGCCACGGCTTCCCCGAGCAGCTCCAGGAGTGGGAAGAGCAGCTGGAAAGAGCCCCATGGAGAAGGGTCTGCAGAGGGATCTGGCCAGGCTGGATCCATGGATGGAGGGCAGGAAGGCTCTGCAGAGGGATCTGGCCAGGCTGGATCCATGGATGGAGGGCAGGAAGGGTCTGCAGAGGGATCTGACCAGGCTGGATCCATGGATGGAGGGCAGGAAGGGTCTGCAGAGGGATCTGGCCAGGCTGGATCCATGGATGGAGAGCAGGAAGGCTCTGCAGAGGGATCTGGCCAGGCTGGATCCATGGATGGAGGCAGGAAGGGTCTGCAGAGGGATCTGGCCAGGCTGGATCCATGGATGGAGGCAGGAAGGGTCTGCAGAGGGATCTGGCCAGGCTGGATCCATGGATGGAGGCAGGAAGGGTCTGCAGAGGGATCTGGCCAGGCTGGATCCATGGATGGAGGGCAGGAAAGCTCTGCAGAGGGATCTGGCCAGGCTGGATCCATGGATGGAGGCAGGAAGGCTCTGCAGAGGGATCTGGCCAGGCTGGATCCATGGATGAGGTCCAACCAGGCCAAGGTCGGGTGGTGCTCTTGGGTCCCAACAACCCTGAGCAGCTCCAGGCGTGGGAAGAGCAGCCGGAAAGTGCCCCATGGAGAAGGCCCCGGGGGTGTTGGTCACCGGCGGCTGCAGCGTCCGGAGAAGGGCCCGGAGCTGGAGAAGGGTCTGGAGAACGAGGGTTCTGAGAGGCGGCTGAGGGCCCTGGGGATGGAGAAGAGGGGCTGAGGGGGGACCTCATCATCTCCAACCACCTGGAAGGAGGCTCTGGAGAGGTGGGCGCTGGGCTCCTCTCCCAAGGGACAGCGATGGGATGAGAGGGAACGGCCTCGAGTTGCTCCAGGGGAGGTTCAGGTTGGACACGAGGAGGAATCTCTCCATGGAAAGGGTTCTCCGGCCGTGCCGATGCCACCCAGGGCGGTGGTGGAGTCCCCATCCCTGGAGGGGGTTCAAAGCCGGGCAGATGCGGTGCTCAGAGATGGTTCGGTCATGGACAGGGACAGTTGGAGTCGATGGTCTCCAAGGTCTTCTCCAACGTGGGGATTCTATGGTTGGGTCTCAGGTCCTCATTCGCGTTCTCTCCACACGTGGTGTTCCTCCATCCCGGTTTGTCACTCTCTCAGTGTTATTTGAACCGGGAAGGATTTGGTTGGAGCGTTCACCGTGGGGTTTGCATCCAAAACGCTCCGTGTTCTGAAGCGCCGAGAGGAACCGGGATGGGTTCCACGTCCGGGGAATCGCCTGCTGGTCCATCCCTTCCTCTGAGTTGGGAACAAAGCGATGGGGTTTGGGGTTGAGTGGATGATCTGATGGGTGTGGGCCAAGCTCGGGAGCTGATGGAGGTCATCCGTTGGGATTTGGAGGTTAACGATCCCGAAAGGCACAGAGGGCAGTGGTGGAGCTTCCAGGAGTGGTGGGCGCTGATGGATGATGTCCTCTTTCTTCTACAGAGCTATCAAGAACGGGAAGGGGCTGCACAGCAAGAAGGAGGTTCCCATTCACCGGGTGGCCGACATCTCCGGGGTAAGGACCTCGCGGCACGGGGAGCGTCGGGGCTGGATCTGACACCTGCGAGGAGGGATTCTGGGATGGGGAGTGGGGAGAAGAGCCGGAGAGGTGCCGAGTGCCGACAATCCTGCACAGCTCATGGTTCCACCCGTCACGTGGGGGAAGCTGGAGAAGCATCCATGGATCCATGGATGGAGGGCAGGAAGGGTCTGCAGAGGGATCTGGCCAGGCTGGATCCATGGATGGAGGCAGGAAGGCTCTGCAGAGGGATCTGGCCAGGCTGGATCCATGGATGGAGGGCAGGAAGGGTCTGCAGAGGGATCTGGCCAGGCTGGATCCATGGATGGAGGCAGGAAGGGTCTGCAGAGGGATCTGGCCAGGCTGGATCCATGGATGGAGGCAGGAAGGGTCTGCAGAGGGATCTGGCCAGGCTGGATCCATGGATGGAGGGCAGGAAGGGTCTGCAGAGGGATCTGGCCAGGCTGGATCCATGGATGGAGGCAGGAAGGGTCTGCAGAGGGATCTGGCCAGGCTGGATCCATGGATGGAGGCAGGAAGGCTCTGCAGAGGGATCTGGCCAGGCTGGATCCATGGATGGAGGGCAGGAAGGGTCTGCAGAGGGATCTGGCCAGGCTGGATCCATGGATGGAGGGCAGGAAGGCTCTGCAGAGGGATCTGGCCAGGCTGGATCCATGGATGGAGGCAGGAAGGGTCTGCAGAGGGATCTGGCCAGGCTGGATCCATGGATGGAGGCAGGAAGGGTCTGCAGAGGGATCTGGCCAGGCTGGATCCATGGATGGAGGCAGGAAGGGTCTGCAGAGGGATCTGGCCAGGCTGGATCCATGGATGGAGGGCAGGGAGGCTCTGCAGAGGGATCTGGCCAGGCTGGATCCATGGATGGAGGGCAGGAAAGCTCTGCAGAGGGATCTGGCCAGGCTGGATCCATGGATGGAGGGCAGAAGGCTCTGCAGAGGGATCTGTTGGATCGGGGTCCCTCTGTCCCCATTTCTATCCCCATCCTTCCCGGCTCCGGTCCTCGGCTCTGCCCTTCCGTGTCCTCTTTCTCCCAGCTGGCTCAGCAGCTGCGATGCAAAACTCAGCACATTTGCTCCAACAGAGCATTTATCCTGATTTTCCAGCCCCGGCACTGCCTCCTCTCCTCCCACTCAGCTTCTCCTGGGAAATGTCCCTTCCCTGTGGTCTGAGCCACCGGCAGTGGGTGGGAAGGGCTGGAGGGGGTGCAGATTCCAGCTGGGGAGATCCAAAGAGCATTCCAGGAGCTTTCAGCTCTTCGCCCCGCGATGCTCCAGGGGAGAAAAATCCCCCTCCCTCCCGAAACTGGAGCTCAAACCGAGGGGAAGCGCGGCAGGGATTGGGATCGGAGCCGCGGCCGCCGGAAAATCCTTCTGTCCTTGGGAGAAGTCCTTGAATGGGTTTTGCATAATTGGCGGAGCTTCGCCGAGCAGAGTCGGAGCGGTGGCGGTTTATTCTCCTCGATGGATTTAGGCATCGTTTTCCATGAATTCTCAGCCCATGTAAATGCTTCAAGGGGTAAAAGAACAGTGGTGACAGCGGAGAGAGCCGGAAGCGGCGTGGTGGGACATCCCGGTCCATCGGGAATCCGGGACCCCCAGAAGGGATGGGGTCATGAAGTAGGGTCGTGCCTTGGAGGCTCCTCCTGCTCCTCCCCTGGGAACGGGGGATCAATCCTGGGAGCCACCGCTCCGCACAGCCGGGGTGAGGAGAGGCCAACGTGGTGGAGATCCCCAACTTCTCTTCCCCATCGGAATTCATTTGGCGATGCCGCCCGTCCGCCGGCGTCCGGCGGAGTCAGAGAACCGTGGGGAGCGCTGGGATGGAACAGACCTCAAAGCCCAACCAGTTCCAACCCAAATCCTGGAATGGGTCGGGTTGGAAGGGACCTCCAAGCCCATCCAGTCCCACCCCTGCCATGGGCAGGGACACCTCCCGGGAGATCAGAGGCTCCAAGAACCATCCAACCTGGTCTGGAACACCTCCAGGGATGGGGCAGCCACGGCTCCCATGGACAACCTGGGCCAGGGGTTCACCACCATCTCAGGAGAACATTTCTCCCCAAGATCTCACCTCCATCTCCCCTCTTGCAGCTCAAAACCGTTCCCCTCATCCTATCCCTGCACCCCCTGATCCAGAGCCCCTCTCCGGCTCTCCTGGAGCCCCTTCAGGCTCTGGAAGCTGCTCTGAGGTCTCCTGGGAGCCTTCTCTTCTCCCCAACCCCAACTCTCTCAGCTGTCCTCATAGAATAGTTTGGGTTGGAAGGGACCTCCGAGCCCACCCGGTCCCACCCCAGGGACACCTCCCGCGGGATCAGGGGCTCCAAGAACCATCCAACCTGGCCTGGAACCCCTCCAGGGATGGGGCACCACCACTGCTCTGGGCAACCTGGGCCAGGGCCTCCACACCCTCACAGTGAAGAAGTTCTTCCATGTTTCCACTCTAACTCTGCCCCTCTCCAGTTTATCCCCATTCCCCCTCGTCCTGTCACTCCAAGACCTTGGAAGAAGTCCCTCTCCGGCTCTCCTGGAGCCCCTTCAGGCTCTGGAAGCTGCTCTGAGGTCTCCTGGGAGCCTTCTCTTCTCCCCAACCCCAACTCTCTCAGCTGTCCTCGGACGGGAGGTTCTGCAGCCCTCGCAGCATCCTTGGAGCCTCCTCTGGACCCCTTCCAGCAGCTCCATCTCCTCCTTCTGCTGAGGATTCCAGACCTGGATATGGGACTCCAGATCCAAAAGCCTTTGTCGTTGTGCCCCTGTGAAACCGCATCCAATGGTTGGAATCCCTTGAAGGGATTCTCTGAGCAGAGTGGGAATGTCCCCATCCAGGATCTGCTCCCGTATCCCTCCCCCCGCCCCAATCCGGCCGGTGCTGTGCCGTGTTCCGAGTGCCGCGGCCTCTCTGGAGGAAGCGGTGCGGTTTGGAGGCTCTTTGCCCATCCGACGCTGCTCCCAATGCGGTTGGGATTCCATTGTCCCATGGGATGCAGGAGGAGCATGGGGTCAGCAGCCCTGGAGAGCAGATCCGGGAGCTCCTCATCTCCACCCCCTCCGAAGCATCCCTGAGGCTCCCGCTGGATCCCTGGCGGAGCTGGGAATGGCGGAGCTGGGAATGGCGGAGCTGGGAATGACGGAGTTGGGAATGACGGAGTTGGGAATGACGGCGCGGGATGCTCGGCTCATCTCTCCCACCGCCGAGCCCAGAGCCGGAGTGACCGCGGCGGTGAAGGACATCTGCACGTGTCCTTCATCCCGGAGCCAAAGGTCGGATGTGGGGACCACAACCTCTTCACCGGTGCCGCCCATGGAGTCGGGCGCCACGGCTCCGACCTCCCGGCATCGGCACAGCCATCACCTCCGCCGGCATCTGCTCACCGTGGGATCTGTGGGGACGGAACGCGCTCCGTGACGGCAGGGATGAGGAGCCAGGGAGGATCCCGGCGGCCCCGCGGAGCATCCGGCTGTTCCCGGCGCCCACGGCGAGCGGGACACCCGTGCCGGGGAGCCAAGGGGGCTTTGGAAAGGGACGGATCCTCCCGGCACACCTTCCCAGCAGGCTCAGCTCCCAAAGCTCCCCCTAACCCTGCCCTGGCTGGGATCTTTGGGGATGGAATTCCATCCGTGCCGGGCTTCGCCCTCGGGAATCGCTCGGGAATCACTCAGGAATCCGTTATTATTCGCCGGCACTGAGAAGCGCGGCTCTGCCTTTCTTAGGGCGTTGGCACTGTCAGATATCCCGGGATGCCGTTGGGGCTGGATGTTGGGCGTTGGCGCTGTCGGATATCCCGGGATGCCGTTGGGGCTGGATGTTGGGCGTTGGCACTGTCGGATATCCCGGGATGCCGTTGGGGCTGGATGTTGGGCGTCGGCACTGTCGGATATCCCGGGATGCCGTTGGGGGTGGATGTTGGGCGTTGGCGCTGTCGGATATCCCGGGATGCCGTTGGGGCTGGATGTTGGGCGTCGGCACTGTCGGATATCCCGGGATGCCGTTGGGGGTGGATGTTGGGCGTTGGCACTGTCGGATATCCCGGGATGCCGTTGGGGCTGGATGTTGGGCGTTGGCACTGTCGGATATCCCGGGATGCCGTTGGGGTGCATGTTGGGCGTTGGCACTGTCGGGTATCCCGGGATGCCGTTGGGGCTGGATGTTGGGCGTTGGCACTGTCGGATATCCCGGGATGCCGTTGGGGCTGGATGTTGGGCGTTGGCACTGTCGGATATCCCGGGATGCCGTTGGGGCTGGATCTTGGGTGTCGGCGCTGTCGGATATCCCGGGATGCCGTTGGGGGTGGATGTTGGGCGTTGGCGCTGTCGGATATCCCGGGATGCCATTGGGGCTGGATGTTGGGCGTTGGCACTGTCGGATATCCCGGGATGCCGTTGGGGGTGGATGTTGGGCGTTGGAGCTGTCGGATATCCCGGGATGCCGTTGGGGCTGGATGTTGGGCGTTGGCACTGTCGGATATCCCGGGATGCTGTTGGGGCTGGATGTTGGGCGTTGGCACTGTCGGATATCCCGGGATGCCGTTGGGGCTGGATGTTGGGCGTTGGCACTGTCGGATATCCCGGGATGCCGTTGGGGCTGGATCTTGGGTGTTGGCACTGTCGGATATCCCGGGATGCCATTGGGGCTGCATGTTGGGCGTTGGCGCTGTCGGATATCCCGGGATGCCGTTGGGGCTGGATGTTGGGCGTTGGCACTGTCGGATATCCCGGGATGCCGTTGGGGCTGGATGTTGGGTGTTGGCACTGTCGGATATCCCGGGATGCCATTGGGGCTGCATGTTGGGCGTTGGCGCTGTCGGATATCCCGGGATGCCGTTGGGGCTGGATGTTGGGCGTTGGCGCTGTCGGATATCCCGGGATGCCGTTGGGGCTGGATGTTGGGCGTTGGCACTGTCGGATATCCCGGGATGCCGTTGGGGCTGGATGTTGGGCGTTGGCACTGTCGGATATCCCGGGATGCCGTTGGGGCTGGATGTTGGGCGTTGGCGCTGTCGGATATCCCGGGATGCCGTTGGGGCTGGATGTTGGGCGTTGGTGCTGTCGGATATCCCGGGATGCCGTTGGGGGTGGATGTTGGGCGTCGGCACTGTCGGATATCCCGGGATGCCGTTGGAGATGAGATCTGCGCCCGCTCCGTGGGTCGCATCCGTTGGGATTCGAGCACTGCAGTGGATTGCGGTTGCATTCCCACGGACACCGAACCCTCGCTCCGTGCCGGAGCCGTGGGCAGAGCCGTACGGCTCCCGGTCCTCGTGCCACGGCTCCCCTTTCCCGGGAGAATCGCCTTTTCCGCCTCTGCCATTTCCAGCCCCGTTCTGGCAGCGGCTCCGTCTCCTCTGCCAACACATTCCGGCGCTTTTCCCCCTCCCGCCGCGGCTCCGCAGGTTTCCAACCGCCTCCGCTTCCAACGCCGCAGCTTCCAGGCAGCGTCACCGGAGTTTTCAGCCCTGCTCGGCATCGGCTCCGCCGCCGCCCTGGATTTGGCCGTGCCGCGCTCCATTCCCGCCTCCGCCCCTCGTTATCCCAAATTAAACCCGAAGCGGGATGAGAACCCGCCGCGCTGCCTCCTATTTTAGGAGCTGATCGGAAAAGGGGGATTTGGCCTTCTTTCCCTGAGGGAAGAAAGGAGGTGATTGCGGCACCGAGGTCACCGGAGCGAAGGGATGCGGCCGAAGGAGGGCAGGGATTGCCGGAGCCGCGGCCGTGTGGGAGCAGGGATGGAGTGCAGGATCCATCCCGAGCTCAGGGGAGTGGGATCCCTGCCTGCATCCTGCATCCATGGCCAATGGGATGGGGTCCAACCAGGCTGGATCCATGGATGGAGGGCAGGAAGGCTCTGCAGAGGGATCTGGCCAGGCTGGATCCATGGATGGAGGCAGGAAGGCTCTGCAGAGGGATCTGGCCAGGCTGGATCCATGGATGGAGGGCAGGAAGGGTCTCCAGAGGGATCTGGCCAGGCTGGATCCATGGATGGAGGGCAGGAAGGCTCTCCAGAGGGATCTGGCCAGGCTGGATCCATGGATGGAGGGCAGGAAGGCTCTGCAGAGGGATCTGGCCAGGCTGGATCCATGGATGGAGGGCAGGAAGGCTCTGCAGAGGGATCTGGCCAGGCTGGATCCATGGATGGAGGCAGGAAGGGTCTGGAGAGGGATCTGGCCAGGCTGGATCCATGGATGGAGGGCAGGAAGGGTCTGCAGAGGGATCTGGCCAGGCTGGATCCATGGATGGAGGGCAGGAAGGCTCTCCAGAGGGATCTGGCCAGGCTGGATCCATGGATGGAGGACAGGAAGGCTCTGCAGAGGGATCTGGCCAGGCTGGATCCATGGATGGAGGGCAGGAAGGCTCTGCAGAGGGATCTGGCCAGGCTGGATCCATGGATAGAGGCAGGAAGGGTCTGCAGAGGGATCTGGAGAAGCTGGATCCATGGATGGAGGGCAGGAAGGGTCTGCAGAGGGATCTGGCCAGGCTGGATCCATGGATGGAGGGCAGGAAGGCTCTGCAGAGGGATCTGGCCAGGCCGGATCCATGGATGGAGGGCAGGAAGGCTCTGCAGAGGGATCTGGCCAGGCTGGATCCATGGATGGAGGCAGGAAGGCTCTGCAGAGGGATCTGACCAGGCTGGATCCATGGATGGAGGGCAGGAAGGCTCTGCAGAGGGATCTGGCCAGGCTGGATCCATGGATGGAGGCAGGAAGGGTCTGCAGAGGGATCTGGAGAAGCTGGATCCATGGATGGAGGGCAGGAAGGGTCTGCAGAGGGATCTGGCCAGGCTGGATCCATGGATGGAGGGCAGGAAGGCTCTGCAGAGGGATCTGGCCAGGCCGGATCCATGGATGGAGGGCAGGAAGGCTCTGCAGAGGGATCTGGCCAGGCTGGATCCATGGATGGAGGGCAGGAAGGCTCTGCAGAGGGATCTGGCCAGGCTGGATCCATGGATGGAGAGCAGGAAGGCTCTCCAGAGGGATCTGGCCAGGCTGGATCCATGGATGGAGGCAGGAAGGCTCTGCAGAGGGATCTGGCCAGGCTGGATCCATGGATGGAGGCAGGAAGGGTCTGCAGAGGGATCTGGCCAGGCTGGATCCATGGATGGAGGGCAGGAAGGGTCTGCAGAGGGATCTGGCCAGGCTGGATCCATGGATGGAGGGCAGGAAGGCTCTGCAGAGGGATCTGGCCAGGCTGGATCCATGGATGGAGGGCAGGAAGGGTCTGCAGAGGGATCTGGCCAGGCTGGATCCATGGATGGAGAGCAGGAAGGCTCTCCAGAGGGATCTGGCCAGGCTGGATCCATGGATGGAGGCAGGAAGGGTCTGCAGAGGGATCTGGCCAGGATGGATCCATGGATGGAGGGCAGGAAAGGTCTGCAGAGGGATCTGGCCAGGCTGGATCCATGGATGGAGGGCAGGAAGGGTCTGCAGAGGGATGTGGTCCTCACGGTGGTGGCGTTGGGCTGATGGTTGGACTGGATGACCTCGGAGGGTTTTCCCAGCCTCAATGATTCCATGGTCCCTCCCGGCATTGCCGTAGGAGCACAGAGGAGCCACTGTCCCCATCCCAGGGGACATCGGGGTGCCGGTGGGTTCCCCCACATCAAGGGTTGTGTTCGGTGCCCCCCATCCTGATCCACTCTTTTTCCCCCTCTCAGGACACGCAGAAGGCGAAGCAATTCCTGCCGTTCCTGCAGCGCGCCGGCCGCTCCGAGGCCGTGGTGGAGTACGTCTTCAGCGGCTCCCGGTTGAAGCTCTTCATGCCGAAGGAGACGTGTCTCATCACCTTCCTGCTCGCAGGTGAGCCCCAGCGCTCCCGCCCCGGCGCCGGATCCGAGCGGAGCCGCATCCCGCTGGGCTGAGCCCGGTCCTCCGTAATGGAGACGCAACTGGTGGAGCCAACGGGTTGACCCTGGGGAGGGCGTTAATGAACCGGGAGGCGCTAATTGGGGTGATGGAGGGTGCCCCGAAGTGGGGAGGTTTGGAGGGTCCTACGTGGTGGCCGGGAATTGGAGAGGGGAAGGTGTGGATTGGAAATCAGGAGGAAGTTCTTCACGGTGAGGGTGGGGAGGACCTGGAAGAGGTTGCCCAGAGCAGCGGTGGCTGTTCCATCCATGGAGGGGTTCCAGGCCAGGTTGGATGGGGTTTGGAGCACCTGATCCAGCGGGAGGTGTTCCTGGGGTGGGACTGGATGGGCTCGGAGGTCCCTTCCAACCCATCCCATTCCAGGATTCAGATTGGAACTGGGTGGGCTTTGAGGTCCCTTCCAACCCATCCCATCCCAGGATTCAGGTTGGAACTGGATGGGCTTTGAGGTCCCTTCCAACCCATCCCATCCCAGGATTCAGGTTGGAACTGGATGGGCTTTGAGGTCCCTTCCAACCCCTCCCATTCCAGGATTCAGGTTGGAACTGGATGGGCTTTGAGGTCCCATCCAACCCATCCCATTCCAGGATTCAGGTTGGAAATGGATGGGCGTTGAGGTCCCTTCCAACCCAACCATTCCATGATTCCGGTTGGAACTGGATGGGCATTGAGGTCCCCTCCAACCCATCCCATTCCACAGTCGGAAGCATTCCCCCCAGCCCAATCCATGGCTATTCCAAGGCTTTGGTGGGATGGTGCCCAACACTTTGCGTTTGACGGTGGCCGCGGATGCGTAGACGGTGCCGGGGAGTTCCCGGGGATGGGGAATCCCGTTGCCGGTGGGAGCGTTGGCTGGCAGAGCCTGCTCCGGCGCTGCCGCATCCCTCGATGGGAAAGGATGTGGGGCGGCTCATCCGTCGCTCCCGTTTCTATGGCAATCGGCGTGCGGGAAGGATGACCCGGAACGGCGATCGTTCACAATTCGCTTATGAAAGATTCAATAAGGGTATAAATAGATCCTATGTGGGGAGGGAAACGCGGAGGTTTCCGTCGGCAACGGCTCCCAACGAAGGATTATTTATCCTGGAGGAGAGCGTGGGGGCCGCCGGGGAGTCGGGAAGGCTTTGTCTTCCCCTTTATTGGCGGAGTCGGGGAATCGAGGCACGGAGCCGGCGCCCGCCGAGCCGCCCCGAGGCCACCGGCACCCTCGGATGCTCCGAGGGCTTTGGGGAGCGCCGCGGTGGGGGCATTCCTTGGCTCCCCCCGTCTTTCCCGTCGCTCCAAAGGCATCTCCGGGTGTTGGTGGGCGTCTCGTCTTCCGTAGGACGCAACCGGGACTGTGGGAGCTTCCCAGTGCTCCCAGTAGCCCCACATCCCCCCAGCGCGGCCGAACCGGCCAGGATCCGCGTCGGAGCTCCTGCCCTGCGGGAAGTGTATCCCAAGGGCGTCCTTGGGGGTATAAATAGGCACAGCGGCTTCGTTATAATTAACGCTGCGAAAGACGGGGAAACGCGAATCCCTCTGCGCCGAGACCGGAACGTTTGAGGAAGAGACGGAACCTCCCACGTGCTCCGGGACAAGGAATTCACCTTTCGGGGAAGGGGGTGGCGTTGAAAAAGCCGCCGCTGCTCCATGAGGTCCCTTCTCCATGGTGGTCTCTGCTCCATGGGGTCTCTGCTCCATGGGGGTCTCTGCTCCATGGGGTTCCTGCTCCATGGGGGTCTCTGCTCCATGGGGTCCATGCTCCATGGGGTCCCTTCTCCATGGGGTCTCTGCTCCATGGTGGTCTCTGCTCCATGGGGTCTCTGCTCCATGGGGTCCCTTCTCCATGGGGTCCCTTCTCCATGGGGTCTCTGCTCCATGGGGTCCCTTCTCCATGGGGTCTCTGCTCCATGGGGTCTCTGCTCCATGGGGTCCCTTCTCCATGGGGTCTCTGCTCCATGGTGGTCTCTGCTCCATGGGGTCTCTGCTCCATGGGGTCTCTGCTCCATGGTGGTCTCTGCTCCATGGAGTCTCTGCTCCATGGGGTCTCTGCTCCATGGGGTCCCTGCTCCATAGGGTCCCTTCTCCATGGGGTCCCTGCTCCATAGGGTCCCTTCTCCATGGGGTCTCTGCTCCATGGAGTCCCTGCTCCATGGGGGTCCCTTCTCCATGGGTTCCCTTCTCCATGGGTTCCCTTCTCCATGGGGGTTCCTTCTCCGTGGAGATCCCTTCTCCATGGGGTTCCCTTCTCCATGGGGGTCCCTTCTCCATGGGTTCCCTTCTCCATGGGGGTTCCTTCTCCATGGGGTTCCCTTCTCCATGGGGGTCCCTTCTCCATGGGTTCCCTTCTCCATGGGGGTTCCTTCTCCGTGGAGATCCCTTCTCCATGGCGGTCCCTTCTCCATGGGTTCCCTTCTCCATGGGGGTTCCTTCTCCATGGGGTTCCCTTCTCCATGGGGTCCCTTCTCCATGGTGGTCTCTGCTCCATGGGGTCCCTTCTCCGTGGGTTCCCTTCTCCATGGGTTCCCTTCTCCGTGGGTTCCCTTCTCCATGGGGTCCCTTCTCCATGGGGTCCCTTCTCCATGGGGGTCCCTTCTCCGTGGGGTTCCCTTCTCCGTGGGGTCCCTGCCCCATGGAGTCAGTGCTCCTCGCTCCTGCCCCATGGCACGCCACAGCCATCATTCCCTACGGAGCTTCCCGAGCATCCCCCGAGCCTCCGCCGCTCGCTCCCAGCAGCTGGAATTTGGGGTGCACCCCACGGAGAGGCTCCTCCTCATTAATTAATCCCCGAAATAATTACATCCCATAAAATGCTCCTGGTGGGCGCTATGCTCTTATTTTTCCCACTTTGGGGAAGGGATTCCAGGCAGTGCCATTCCCGGGATCTCGGCCGGCGCTCCCATCGCCTCCTCGGTGCCGTTACTCATCGCTCGGAGCCGGGAATACGATAAATATCCGTATTTTATGAATGCCTCCGGTTCTCCTATCTGGAATGCAAATGAGCGTCGTAAAGAGAAGACAGATTCCATGTAAATGTGACTCCCGGGATGCTCCCGAGGGAGCCCCATCCCGGCTTTCCGGCTAAAATATACACTACGGAGCGCTATAAATATGTGCAAATAGAGAGGCGCTGATTTAATCCCGGATTCCGTTTTCCCGGTGAGACTCCACAGCGTTGACGGCTTCGCGGCACAGGGGGCGTCCGGATCCTACGGAGGAGAGAGCGGAGCGGCGGGATTCCGAGGGGACCCCAAATGCTGTGGATGCTCCGTGATGGGATGCAGGGACCCCAAATCCTGTGGATGCTCAGTGTTGGGATGCAGGAACCCCAAATGTTGGGATACGGAGATCCCAAAGGCTGTGGATGCTCAGTGTTGGGATGCAGAGACCCCAAATGTTGGGATATGGGGATCCCAAAGGCTGTGGATGCTCAGTGCTGGGATGCAGGAACCCCAAATGTTGGGATATGGAGATCCCAAAGGCTGTGGATGCTCAGTGCTGGGATGCAGGAACCCCAAATGTTGGGATATGGGGATCCCAAAGGCTGTGGATGCTCAGTGTTGGAATGCAGGGACCCCAAATGTTGGGATATGGAGATCCCAAAGGCTGTGGATGCTCAGTGTTGGGATACGGGAACCCCAAATGTTTGGATACGGAGGTCCCAAAGGCTGTGGATGCTCAGTGTTGGGATGCAGGGACCCCAAATGTTGGGATATGGAGATCCCAAAGGCTGTGGATGCTCAGTGTTGGGATACGGGAACCCCAAATGTTTGGATACGGAGGTCCCAAAGGCTGTGGATGCTCAGTGCTGGGATGCAGGGACCCCAAATGTTGGGATATGGGGATCCCAAAGGCTGTGGATGCTCAGTGTTGGGATACAGGGACCCCAAATGTTGGGATATGGGGATCCCAAAGGCTGTGGATGCTCAGTGTTGGGATACAGGGACCCCAAATGTTGGGATATGGGGATCCCAAAGGGTGTGGATGCTCAGTGTTGGGATGCAGGGACCCCAAATGTTGGGATACGGAGATCCCAAAGGCTGTGGATGCTCAGTGCTGGGATGCAGGGACCCCAAATGTTGGGATACGGAGATCCCAAATCCTGTGGATGCTCAGTGCTGGGATGCAGGGACCCCAAATGTTGGGATATGGAGGTTCCAAAGGCTGTGGATGCTCAGTGCTGGGATACGGGCACCCCAAATGTTGGGATATGGAGATTCCGAAGGCTGTGGATGCTCAGTGCTGGGATACGGGCACCCCAAATGTTGGGATATGGAGGTTCCAAAGGCTGTGGATGCTCAGTGCTGGGATACGGGCACCCCAAATGTTGGGATATGGAGGTTCCAAAGGCTGTGGATGCTCAGTGCTGGGATACGGGCACCCCAAATGTTGGGATATGGAGATTCCGAAGGCTGTGGATGCTCAGTGCTGGGATACGGGCACCCCAAATCCTGCGGCTGCTCGTTGTTGCGTCGCAGCGACTCCGAATGCTCCGGTGTTCAGGCTGGATGGCTCCGGACTGCTGCAGATTCCGTGTCGGGAACACGTTGTCCCTAAAAACTGCGGATCCCGTGTCAGGACACGGTGGCTCCAGGCGCTGAGCTGCGGTGACGCCTGACGCCACCGCCGCCCGGAGTCGGAACACGCTGACCCCAAAACCTGCATCCCTGCAGCGTCGGATGCAGCGGAGCATTCCGTCATTCCCTCCATTCCCGGAGCTGCGGTGACCTGAGCGTCCGCCGTGCCGGGGTCCTGGGAATCCCGCTGCTCCGGGCTGCTCCCTATTCCCGATAGTCTGTATTTGGGCAGGGATACGCGTTCCAAACGCGCCGCGTTCCCGGCCGGGCGCTGCGGCAGCTCCGTGTCCGGTGCCGGGGAAGGAGGGCACGGCAGCGGCAATTCCTGGCATTCCCAGCTCTGCTGCTGGTTGCGAGCACCGGATCCGACCCGATGCCCTCAGACCGGGATCTGGTGGGGATCCTCGGCATTCAGGTCTCGCTCCGGCACCGCTGCCCGCAGGGATCGGGCGCCGTCGTTCCGGTGACGGATGCGACCGCGCGGCTCCTGTTCACCTCCTCCGTGGCTCCCAGAGGCCATAAATCTCCCGGGAAGCGGCAACGGCGTTCGGCAGCGGCCGGAGCTCCCAGACGGGAAAGCCATAGGATACGGGAGAGAGGATGAGGATAAAGGATAAAGGGTAGAGGGTGTGGGGCGTAGGAGAGAGGATACGGGAGAGAGCGTGTAGGGGATATAGGATACTGGATATGGGATAAGGATATGGGATACTGGATATGGGATATGGATATAGGATACTGGATATACGATAAGGATATAGGATACTGGGTATGGGGTAAGGATATAGGATACTGGATATGGGATATAGGATAAAGGATGTAGGATATAGGATAAAGGGTATAGGATAAAGGATACAGGATATAGGGTATAGGGTAAGGATAAGGATAAAGGATATAGGATACAGGGTATACAATAAGGATAAGGATATGGATAAGGATAAGGATATAGGATAAAGGATATAGGATACAGGGTATAGGATAAGGATAAGGGTAAGGATAAGGATAAGGATAAGGATAAGGATATGGGTAAGGATAAGGATAAGGATATAGGATAAAGGATATAGGATACAGGGTATAGGATAAGGATAAAGGATATAGGACACAGGGTATAGGATATAAGATAAGGATAAAGGATGTAGGATAGAGGATATAGGATAGAGGGTATAGGATAAAGGATACAGGATATCGGATACAGGGTAAAGGATAAGGGTAAGGATATAGGATAAAGGATATAGGATACAGGGTATAGGATGAGGATAAGGATAAGGATAAAGATAAGGATATAGGATATAGGATAAAGGGTATAGGATACAGGGTATAGGATGAGTATAAGGATATGGATAAGGATAAGGAATATAGGATAAAGGATATAGGATACAGAGTATAGGATAAGGATATGGATAAGGATAAGGATAAGGATGTAGAATACAGGGTATAGGATAAGGATAAAGGATATAGGACACAGGATGCTGGATATAAGATAAGGATAAAGGATGTAGGATATAGGATAGAGGGTATAGGATACAGGGTATAGGATAAGGATAAGGATATAGGATATAGGATAAAGGATATAGGACACAGGGTATAGGATAAGGATATAGGGTAGAGGGTATAGGATAAGGATAAAGGATATAGGACACAGGGTATAGGATAAAGAACACAGGATATAGTCTAAGTGTAAAGGATATATGCTACAGCGTATAGGATGTAGGATATAGGATAACGATAAAGGATAGAGGAGTAGAGGATCTGAGATGTGGGATACGGGATATAGGATAAGGATATATGTGCTACAGGCTATAGGATGTGGGCTATAGGTTATGGGATGTAGTGAGTAGGATCCAGGCTGTGGGATCTCCCCCTCACTGACGGCACTGGGGGGGGGGGGGGGCTGTGCCCCATCCCCGCTCCCGCATCCCCTCGGCACCCCCGGGAGCAGCTCCGGCTTTCCTGGGAAGAGCGGCAGAGCCGCAGCTGTGGGTTTCTTTGTGGGTTTGGGGTAACTTTTGCCTTCGCCGACCCCTCTCCGGGGCTGAACTCTCATCCCATCCCGGTTGAGTTTCTCCTTTTCCTAAAGCACCGTCGGCTCCTGCGGATGCGGGATGGAAAGGATCCGAGGTGGCTTCCCGAGGCCTTGGCGTGCCGGGATCCTCCGGTGCCGCGCTCTAAAACCGCTGCCCTTGGAGTTTTGATCTCCTTTATGGGCTCCGGCGCTTCCTCAGCTGCTGCATCCCATGGTTTTCCGTCGGCAGCAGAATCCCTCTCGGCTGCTCCCTTCCCCCAGCGCTGCGCGCTCCGAGGAGGAGAGGAGGAGGAGGAGAGGAGGAGGAAGGGAAGGCAGCGCTGGGCAGCTCGGGCTCCTCGTGGTCCCCTCCCAGCGCGAGGACGCTCCGCGCCGGAGATGCCGGCGGCGTTTGCATGGAATGCGTGCCGTGGGCAGACTGCGGGCAACGGCCCGGCAGCGGGGTGCCGTAGGGACAGCGATGGGGACGGGATGGGAATGGGAATGGGAATGGGGACAGGGATGGGAATGGGAATGGGATGGAAATGGGAATGGGAATGGGAATGGGATGGGGATGTGATGGGGACAGGGATGGGAATGGGATGGGGACAGCGATGGGGATGGGATGGGAATGAGATGGGAACAGGGATGGGGATGTGATGGGGACAGAGATGGGAATAGGATAAGGACAGGGATGAGGACAGGGATGGGAATGGAGATGGAATAAGGACAGGGACAGAGATGAGGATGTGATAAGGACAGGGATGGGGACAGGGATGGGAATGGGATGGGGACAGGGATGGGAATGCAATAAGGACAGGGATGGGACAGGGATGGGAATGTGATGGGGACAGGGATGGGGACAGGGGTGGGAATGCAATAAGGACAGGGATGGGACAGGGATGGGAATGCGATAAGGACAGGGATGGGACAGGGATGGGAATGCGATAAGGACAGGGATGGGAATGGGGATGCAATAAGGACAGGGACAGAGATGAGGATGTGATAAGGACAGGGATGGGGACACCAGAGCTGGATGGGGACACCAGAGGTGGAGGGGGACACCAGAGGTGGGACGGGGCCACCAGAGGTGGATGGGGACACCTGAGGTGGATGGGGACACCAGAGGTGGGATGGGGACACCAGAGGTGGATGGGGACACCTGAGGTGGAGGGGGACACCAGAGGTGGATGGGGACACCTGAGGTGGAGGGGGACACCTGAGGTGGGATGGGGACACCAGAGGTGGATGGGGACACCTGAGGTGGGACGGGGACACCAGAGCTGGAGGGGGACACCAGAGGTGGATGGGGACACCAGAGGTGGGATGGGGACACCTGAGGTGGAAGGGGACACCAGAGCTGGAGGGGGACACCAGAGGTGGGATGGGGACACCAGAGCTGGAGGGGGACACCTGAGGTGGATGGGGACACCAGAGGTGGGATGGGGACACCAGAGGGGGATGGGGACACCTGAGATGGGACGGGGCCACCAGAGGTGGATGGGGCCACCAGAGATGGATGGGGCCACCAGAGGTGGATGGGGACACCTGAGGTGGATGGGGCCACCAGAGGTGGATGGGGACACCTGAGGTGGATGGGGCCACCAGAGGTGGATGGGGACACCTGAGATGGATGGGGACACCAGAGGTGGATGGGGACACCTGAGGTGGATGGGGACACCAGAGGTGGGATGGGGACACCAGAGGTGGAGGGGGACACCTGAGGTGGATGGGGACACCTGAGGTGGATGGGGCCACCAGAGGTGGATGGGGACACCAGAGATGGATGGGGACACCAGAGGTGGAGGGGGACACCTGAGGTGGATGGGGACACCAGAGGTGGAGGGGGACACCTGAGGTGGATGGGGACACCTGAGGTGGGACGGGGCCACCAGAGGTGGCCTGGAAGCACCAGGCTTTGCCGCCGTTCTGGCGAGCCGGTGTGTTTGCCATCAGCTGTGCCGTGTGTGCCGAGCGGAGCCTCGCGGTGCCGTGAGGACGGCGGCGTTGCAGCCACGGAGCGTAATTCCCGGCGCGTCATTAATAACCAATTATGTAAAATCAGATTAATTATGAAGGACTTCCCGGGTTAATGACCGGTGCCGGTGCCGGCGGCGCTGTGCCGGAGGGGAGCGCCGGGCGCTCGGCCAGCTTTGCAGGTGGGGAAACTGAGTCACGGAGAGGGGGGTCCAGGGGAACGGGTGGGGATGGGGTCCGGTGCCACCGCGGCGGCGCTCCATCTTCTTCCCTCTCCGGGTATTTAAGGAACAGGGGACGCGGCACAGGGGGAACCCGGCACGGGGGACAGGAAGAGGGGACAGAGCCGTCCCCAAGGACCTCATCCCTGTGTCCCCATCCTTCCTGGCCTCGTGTCCCCATCCCTGCGGGCTCTTCCCTGGGAACCTCATCCCTGCTGTCCCCATCCCTGCTGTCCCCATGTCCCCATCCCTGCTGTCCCCATCTCTGCTGTCCTCCTGTCCCCATCACTGTTGGCTCTTCTCTGGGAACCTCATCCCTGTATCCCCATCACTGCTGTCCCTCTGTCCCCATCGCTGCTGTCCTTCTGTCCCCATCACTGCTGTCCCCCTGTCCCCATCACTGCTGTCCTTCTGTCCCCATCGCTGCTGTCTTTCTGTCCCCATCGCTGCTGTCCTCCTGTCCCCATCACTGCTGTCCCCCTGTCCCCATCACTGCTGTCCTTCTGTCCCCATCGCTGCTGTCCTTCTGTCCCCATCACTGCTGTCCTTCTGTCCCCATCGCTGCTGTCCTTCTGTCCCCATCACTGCTGTCCTTCTGTCCCCATCGCTGCTGTCTTTCTGTCCCCATCGCTGCTGTCCTTCTGTCCCCATCACTGCTGTCCTTCTGTCCCCATCGCTGCTGTCCTTCTGTCCCCATCACTGCTGTCCTTCTGTCCCCATCGCTGCTGTCTTTCTGTCCCCATCGCTGCTGTCCTTCTGTCCCCATCACTGCTGTCCTTCTGTCCCATCACTGCTGTCCCTCTGTCCCCATCACTGCTGTCCTTCTGTCCCCATTGCTGCTGTCCCCATCGCTGCTGTCCCCATGTCCCTGTCCTTCTGTCCCCATCGCTGCTGTCCTTCTGTCCCCATCGCTGCTGTCCCTCTGTCCCCATCACTGCTGTCCTTCTGTCCCCATCACTGCTGTCCCTCTGTCCCCATCACTACTGTCCTTCTGTCCCATCACTGCTGTCCCCCTGTCCCCGTCCTTGTTGGCTTTTCTCTGGGAACCTCATCCCTGTATCCCCATCACTGCTGTCCCCCTGTCCCTGTCCTTCTGTCCCCATCCCTGCTGTCCCCATCGCTGCTGTCCTTCTGTCCCCATCACTGCTGTCCCCATCGCTGCTGTCCCCATCCCATCTGTCCCCATTGCTGCTGTCCCCATCGCTGCTGTCCCCATCCCATCTGTCCCCCTGTCCCCATCCCGTCTGTCCCCGTGTCCCCGTGTCCCCATCGCTGCTGTCCTTCTGTCCCCATCGCTGCTGTCCTTCTGTCCCCATCCCATCTGTCCCCCTGTCCCCATCGCTCTGTCCCCGTGTCCCCATCGCTCTGTCCCCATCGCTGCTGTCCCCATCGCTCTGTCCCCATCGCTCTGTCCCCATCGCTCTGTCCCCATCCCCGTGTCCCCGTGTCCGCGGTGGCCTGTGCTGTGGCTCTGACCGTTGTCTCCGCCGTAGGCATCGAGTGCCCGCGGGGGGCGCGGAACCTTCCGGGAGCGGTGCAGGAGGGCGAACCCTTCAGCGAGGAGGCCACGCACTTCACCAAGGAGCTGGTGCTGCAGCGCGAGGTAGGGACCGGCACCGCCGGCGCCAACCGGCACCAACCGGCACCACCGGCACCGCGCCGGGGCACCGCGGCCTTTGGGGCACCGCGGAAACCGCTGACGGTTCCGGCAAAGCCTTCTGAGCCCCCGTTCGCCGCTCCGAGGGTCCGAGGGTGGCGCATTGCCGCGGTTTCGCCGCCGCCGCGGTGGTGGTGGTGGTGGTCTGCGATGGGGGATCGGGAGTGGTGGGAGCTGCTGTGAAAGGGATGCGGCGCAGGATCCGGCACGGCGGGATTCGGCACGGCGGGACCCGGCACAGTGGGATCCGGCACAGCGGGACCCGGCACAGTGGGATTCGGCACAGCAGGATTCGGCACAGCGGGACCCGGCACACGGGAGCTTTGGCGCGAGGGGAGCCGGCGGGAGGAATCTGGCACAGGATCCGGCGCAGGGGGACCTGGAATGAGGGGACCCAGCGGGAGGGGATCCGGCACAGGATCTGGCACAGGGGGATCCGGCACAGGATTTGGCACAGGGGGACCCGGCACAGGATCTGGTATGGGGGGATCTGGCACGGGGGGACCCGGCACAGGATCTGGCACAGGATCCGGCACAGGACCCGGCACAGGATCTGGCACAGGATCCGGCACAGGACCCGGCACAGGATCTGGCACAGGATCCGGCACAGGACCCGGCACAGGATCTGGCACAGGGGGACCCAGCACAGGACCCGGCACAGGACCTGACAGAGGGGGAATTGGCACAGGATGTGGCACATGGAGAGCCACCACGGGGGTGTCCGGCATGGGAGGACGTGGCATGAGGGGATGTGGCACCGGATGCGGCACCGGGAGAACCGGCACGGAGGGCACCCAGCGTGGTGGGAGCTGCTATGAGGGGCCATTGGCACCGGATCCGGCACAGACGGGACCTCGAACGGGGAATCCGGCCCCGGCCCCGGCAGAGGGGCCGTTGGCCCCGGGGGCACTGGCAGAGGCGCCGGCGAAGGCAGCGGTGGTGCCGGCGGTTGGTGGTTCCTCCGTTGGCGCATTGGGATGGGACGATGGGAGCGGCTCTTCCCTTTTATTTCATTTCCCTTTTCTCCTCTCTTTTCGGTGCAAACCGGCACGGAATGGCGCCCTCCGCTCCGAGCGCGGTGCCACCGCTCCTCCCAGTGCCACTGGGGGGGACCCATCTCGGTCCCCCAAAGCCCAACGTCAGCGGTCACCGCGACGCCTCCCGCGGCAGAGGGGCCCCATCCTGAGCCCAAAAAACACCGCCCAGGAGGGAGAGGAGGAGGAGGAGAATGGGGAGGAGGAGAGGGTTGAAGGTGAGGATGAGGTTGAGGAGAAGGAGTTTGAGGAGGAGGATGGAGAGGATGAGGTTAAGGAGAAGGTTGAGGAGGAGAAGAATGAGGAGGAGGAGGGAGAGGAGGAGGTTGAAGGTGAGGATGAGGTTAAGGAGGTTGAGGAGGAAGATGAAGAGGAGAAGAATGAGGAGGAGGAGGATGAAAAGGAGAAGAATGAGGAGGAGAAGGTTGGAGGTGAGGAGGTTGAGGAGAAGAATGAGGAGGAGGAGGAGGTTGAAGGTGAGGATGAAGGTTAAGGAGGTTGAGGAGGAAGATGAGGAGAAGAATAAGGAGGAGGAGGTTGGAGGTGAGGATGACGTTGAGGAGGATGAGGAGAAGAATGAGGAGGAGGAGGGAGAGGAGGAGGTTGAAGGTGAGGATTGAGGTAAAGGAGGTTGAGGAGGAAGATGAGGAGGAGAAGAATGAGGAGGAAGAGGTTGGAGGTGAGGATGAGGTTAAGGAGGAGGATGAGGAGAAGAGTGAGGAGGAGGTTGAAGGTGAGGATTGACTTTAAGGAGGAGGAGGTTGAGGAGGAGGGTAAGGAGGAGGATGAAGAGAAGAATGAGGAGGAGGAGGAGGTTGAAGGTGAGGATTGAGGTTAAGGAGGAGGAGGAAGATGAGAAGGAGAAGAATGAGGAGGAGAAGGTTGGAGGTGAGGATGAGGTTAAGGAGGAGGATGAGGAGAAGAACGAGGAGGAGGAGGAGGGAGAGGAGGAGGTTGAAGGTGAGGATTGACTTTAAGGTGGAGGAGGTTGAGGAGGAGGTTAAGGAGGAGGATAAGGAGAAGAATGAGGAGGAGGAGGTTGAAGGTGAGGATGAGGTTAAGGAGGAGGTTGAGGAGGAAGATGAGGAGAAGAATGGGGAGGAGGAGGAGGAGCAGGTTGAAGGTGAGGATTGAGGTTGAGGAGGAGGAGGTTGAGAAGGAGGATGGTGAGGAGGAGGTTGAGGAGGATGAGAAGAATGGGGAGGAGGAGGGGGAGGAGGACGAGGTTGAAGGTGAGGATTGAGGTTAAGGAGGAGGATGAGGAGGAGAAGAATGAGGAGGAGGAGAGGAGGTTGAAGGTGAGGATGAGGTTAAGGAGGAGGATGAGAAGAATGAGGAGCAGGAGGGAGAGGAGGAGGTTGAAGGTGAGGATTGAGGTTAAGGAGGTTGAGGAGGAGAAGAATGAGGAGGAGGAGGACTGAGGTTAAGGAGGAGGAGGGGGAGGAGGAGATTGAAGGTGAGGATGAGGTTAAGGAGGAGGATGAGGAGGAGAATGGTGAGGAGGAGGAGAAGGAGGATGAGGAGGAGAAGAATGAGGAGGAGGAGGGAGGGAGAGGAGGAGGTTGAAGGTGAGGATTGAGGTTGAGGAGAATGAGGTTGAGGAGGAGGGGGAGAGGGAGGGGAGGAGGATTTGGAGGAGGAGGGGGAGAAGGAGGAGGAGGGGGAGAAGGAGGAGGAGGGGGGAGAAGGAGGGTGAAGATGAGGTTGGGAAAGAGGAGAAGGATTGGGGAGGAGATTGAGTGGATGCAGGGAGGGTGCAGGGAGGGTGCAGGGAGGGTGCAGGGAGGGTGCAGGGAGGGTGCAGGATGGGTGCAGGATGGGTGCAGGGAGGGTGCTGGGAGGGTGCTGGGAGGGTGCAGGGAGGATGCAGGGAGGGTGCAGGGAGGGTGCAGGGAGGGTGCAGGATGGATGCAGGGAGGGTGCAGGATGGATGCAGGATGGATGCAGGGAGGGTGCAGGATGGGTGCAGGATGGGTGCAGGGAGGGTGCAGGGAGGGTGCTGGGAGGGTGCAGGGAGGGTGCAGGGAGGGTGCAGGATGGGTGCAGGGAGGGTGCAGGGAGGGTGCAGGATGGATGCAGGGAGGGTGCAGGGAGGGTGCAGGGAGGGTGCAGGGAGGGTGCAGGGAGGGTGCAGGGAGGCCGTGGCAGCTGCATGCGTGGAGGGTGCAGAGTGGAGGTGGCAGAGGGATGCAGGGTGGATGCAGATTGGATGCGGGGTGGGTTCAGGGCAGATTGAGGTGGATGCGGGGTGGAGGTGGCAGATGGATGCAGGACGGACACAGGGTAGTGAGGCAGTTGGATGCAGGGCGGATGCAGGGCGGAGGGTGGATTCAGATTAGATGCAGGGTGGATGCAGGGCACATGCAGTGTGGATGCAGGGTGGATGCAGGACAGATGCAGATTAGATGCAGGGTGGATGCAGGTTGCATGCAGGTGGATGCAGGGTGGATGCAGGATGGATGCAGGGTGGATGCAGGTTGGATGCAGGTGGATGCAGGTGGATGCAGGATGGATGCAGGGCGGATGCAGGGCACATGCAGGGTGGATGCAGGACAGATGCAGATTAGACGCAGGGTGGATGCAGGGTGGATGCAGTGTAGATGTGGCAGATGGATGCAGGTCGGATTCAGATTAGATGCAGGGCGGATGTGGCAAATGGATGCAGGACAGATGCAGATAGATGCAGAATGGATTCAGATTAGATGCAGGTTGGATGCAGTGTGGATGCAGGGTGGATGCAGGGCACATGCAGGGTGGATGCAGGTTGCATGCAGGTGGATGCAGGTGGATGCAGGGTGGATGCAGGGTGGATGCAGATTAGATGCAGGGTGGATGCAGGTTGGATGCAGGTTGCATGCAGGTGGATGCAGGTTGGATGCAGGGTGGATGCAGGTGGATGCAGGCTGGCGGGGGCAGTTGTCAGCGCAGAGGGTGCCGGGCAGTTGCAGGGCCGGCGCAGCCCGTTGGCAGCAGCGGCCCCGGCTGCTCCGGCTGCCGGGAACGGCCCTGCGGCGCTGCAGCTTCGCCTTCGCAGCTGCAAAACTGCCAACGCGTTCCTTCTCATCTCCTGGCACCGAACGCGTCCGCGCGCCCGGCGTTCCCGGCAGGAGCCACGGCAGCTCCGGGGCCACAGCGCGGGTGCTGCTCCGCACCTTCCCTGCCAGTGCTCCTGCGGGAACGCGGGGCTGCACTTGGGGTGTCGAGGCTGGATTTGGGGTGTCGAGGCTGCATTTGGGGTGTCGGGGCTGCACTTGGGGTGTCGAGGCTGCACCCAGGGCAGTGAGGCTGCATTTGGGGTGTCAAGGCTGCACTTGGGGTGTCGATGCTGCACTCAGGGCAGTGAGGCTGGATTTGGGGTGTCGAGGCTGCACTTGGGGTGTCGATGCTGCACTCAGGGCAGTGAGGCTGGATTTGGGGTGTCAAGGCTGGATTTGGGGTGTCGAGGCTGCATTTGGGGTGTCGGGGCTGCACTTGGGGTGTCGAGGCTGCACCCAGGGCAGTGAGGCTGCATTTGGGGTGTCAAGGCTGGATTTGGGGTGTCGAGGCTGCACTTGGGGTGTCGATGCTGCACTCAGGGCAGTGAGGCTGGATTTGGGGTGTCAAGGCTGGATTTGGGGTGTCGAGGCTGCATTTGGGGTGTCGGGGCTGCACTTGGGGTGTCGAGGCTGCACCCAGGGCAGTGAGGCTGCATTTGGGGTGTCAAGGCTGGATTTGGGGTGTCGAGGCTGCACTTGGGGTGTTGGGGCTGCATTTGGGGTGTCAAGGCTGGATTTGGGGTGTCGAGGCTGCACTTGGGGTGTCGAGGCTGGATTTGGATGTCAAGGCTGCACCCAGGGCAGTGAGGCTGCACTTGGGGTGTCGAGGCTGGATTTGGGGTGTCGAGGCTGCACCCAGGGCAGTGAGGCTGGATTTGGGGTGTCGAGGCTGGATTTGGGGTGTCGAGGCTGCATTTGGGGTGTCGAGGCTGCACTTGGGGTGTTGAGGCTGGATTTGGGGTGTCGAGGCTGCATCCAGGGCAGTGAGGCTGCATTTGGGGTCTTGAGGCTGGATTTGGGGTGTTGAGGCTGGATTTGGGGTGTCGAGGCTGGATTTAGGGTGTCAAGGCTGGATTTGGGGTGTCGAGGCTGGATCTGAGGGGATGAGACTGGACCTGAGGGGGTACAAAGCTGGGTTTGGGGTGACGGGGTTGGATCCAGGGGAACGAGGCTGGATTTGGGGCGTCAAGACAGGATTTTGGGGGGATGAGGCTGGACTTGGGGCGAGGAAGCTGGATCTGGGGGGACAAAGCCGGATTTGGGGGGATGAGGCTGGATTTGGGGGTCGAGGTTGGATCCAGGGCAGTGAGGCTGGATTTGGGGGGATGAGGCTGGATCTGGGGAGACGAAGCCAGATTTGGGGGGAAGAGGCTGGATCCAGGGGGATGAGGCTGGATTTGGGGTGAGGAGGCTGGATTTGGGGGGGTTGAGGCCAGATTTGTGGGATTTAAGGCTGAATCCGAGGACACAAAGCCAGATTTGGGGGGACAAGGCTGGATCCGGGGGATGCTGAGGCTGGATCCGGCAGATGAGGCTGGATCGGGGGGGGGGTCGAGGCTGGATCGGAGGGAGTGAGGCTGGATTTGGGGGATGCGAGGCTGGATCCGGGGAGACGAAGCCAGATTTGGGGGGATGAGGCTGGATTTGGGGGGGATGAGGCTGGATCCGGGGGGAGCGAGACTGGATTTGGGGGATGAGGCTGGATCCAGGAGATGAGGCTGGCTCCGTGCCTCCAAGCGTGCGCCGGGATGCTCCGTGCCGGGATGCTCCATACTGGGATGCTCTGTACTGGGATGCTCCGTGCTGGGATGCTCCGTGCCGGGATGCTCCGTGCACCGGGATGCTCTGTACTGGGATGCTCCGTGCCGGGATGCTCCATACCGGGATGCTCCATGCACTGGGATGCTCCGTACCAGGATGCTCCGTGCCGGGATGCTCTGTACCGGGATGCTCCGTGCCGGGATGCTCCGTGCTGGGATGCTCCGTGCCGGGATGCTCTGTACCGGGATGCTCTGTGCACTGGGATGCTCCGTGCCGGGATGCTCTGTACCGGGATGCTCCGTGCACTGGGATGCTCCGTGCCGGGATGCTCCGTACCGGGATGCTCCATACCGGGATGCTGCATGCTGGGATGCTCCGTACTGGGATGCTCCGTACCGGGATGCTCCGTACCGGGATGCTCCGCTCCGCTGCCTCCCCCCCCCCCACACTGCCCCATTTTAATGCGCTTTCATTAAAATCTCTGGATATTGACATTCCCGAGGTTCTCCGGCCGGAGCTTTGGCGTGGCGGGATGCATTCCGTGTAATCACACCGTGATTCCCATAGCGGAGGCGATTCCGCTGCCTCTTCCCATCTCCCGGAGTGGCTTTGGAGCTCAAACTCCGCCACTGAGGCGCTGATCCACTCCCATCCCCATCCCCGACTCCGGAGCATCCCGCCATTCCCTGAGATCGGCTTCGCTCCTGGGGCCCCACGGATCCTGGGAATTCGGGGATACAGGGACACAGGGGTACGGGGATATGGGGATACAGGGATACGGGGATGTGGGAGTACAGGGATACAGGGACACAGGGATATGGGAATTCGGGGATACAGGGATATGGGAATTCGGGGATACAGGGATATGAGGATATGGGGACTCAGGGATATGGGAATATGAGGATATGGGGATTCAGGGATATGGGAATTTGGGGATACAGGAACACAGGGATACAGGGATATGGGAATTCGGGGATACAGGGATATGGGGATATGGGGGTTCAGGGACACAGGGACGTGGGGAACCAGGGATGCAGGGACACAGCTGCCGGGATACAGGACATGGGGACATAGGAATTCGGGGACACAGGGATGCGGGGATACAGGGACACAAGGATACAGGGATTCGGGGATACAGGAACATGGGGATGCAGGGACATGGGGACGTAGGGATGCAGGGATGCAGGGGGACAGCTGCCGGGATACAGGACATGGGGACATAGGAATTCAGGGACACAGGGATGCGGGGATGCAGGGACACAGGGATACAGGGATTCGGGGATACAGGATTCAGGGATGCAGGGACATGGGGATGGCAAGAATGCAGGAATACAGGGATACAGGGGTGTGGGGATGTGGGAACATAGGGATACGGGGATGTGGGAACACAGGGATACAGAGACACGGGGACACAGGGATGTGGGGACATGGAGATACAGGGATGTGGGGGGACAGGGATATGGGGATGCAGGGACACAGGGATGCGGGGACACAGGATACAGTGATGTGGGGACATAGGGATATGGGGATGCGGGGACACGGATACAGGGATGTGGGGACACGGGGATACAGGGATGTGGGGACATAGGGATATGGGGATGCGGGGACACAGGGATACAGGGATGTGGGGAGACAGGGATGCAGGAACACAGGGATGCAGGGATATGGGGATGCGGGGACATGGGGATACAGGGACACAGGGATATGGGGATGCAGGGACTCAGGGATATGGGGACGCAGGGATACGGGGATGTGGGGACACAGGGATGCAGGGACACAGGGATATGGGGATGCAGGGATATGGGGATGCGGGGACACAGGGATGCAGGGACACAGGGATACAGGGACGCGGGGATATGGGGATGTGGGGACACAGGGATATGGGGATGCAGGGACACAGGGATACGGGGATGCAGGGATACGGGGATGCAGGGACACAGGGATGCAGGGACACAGGGATGGGGGGACACAGGGATGCAGGGATGTGGGGACACAGGGATACGGGGACACAGGGATACGGGGATGCAGGGACACAGGGATGGAGGGACACAGGGATATGGGGATGCAGGGACACAGGGATGTGGGGACACAGGGATGCAGGGATACAGGGATGCAGGGATACAGGCATGCAGGGACACAGGGATGCAGGGATACAGGGATGCAGGGATGCAGGGACACAGGGATGCAGGGATGCAGGGATACAGGGATGCAGGGATGCAGGGACACAGGGACACAGGGACGCAGGGCCAAGGCCGTCCTCTCGCAGCCGCCTGCTCCGAAGTGCTGCCCCGCATCCCAGGGGCATCGCTGTGCTTCCCGGGCGCATTCCATAGGCTCCGGCACCGCCAGCGCCCCCCGCGTCCCCCCGCGTCCCCCCGGGCTCCCTCCTGCCCCGCATCCCCCCTGCAGCTCCCAGCCGGCGTTGCGGCCCCATCCGCCCTTGGATGCGCCTGGAATTCCGATCGGAGCCCCAACAAAGCCGCAGCTGCTGCCGCTCCGGCAGAACCGAGCGCGGTGTCGAACTCCTGCTGCTCCGACTGCCCGTGCCCCCAACACGTGGGCACCCCAAAACCTGGAACCCCCCTCCTCAACAGCCCCCCAACCTTTGGACCCCCTCAAAACCTGGAACCCCCTGCAGCCCCTGGACCCCCAAAGCCTGGAACCCCCACAAACAGCCCCCCAACCTCTGGACCCCCAAAAGCCTGGAACCCCCCCCAACAGCCCCCCAACCTTTGGACCCCCTCAAAACCTGGAACCCCCTGCAGCCCCTGGACCCCCAAAGCCTGGAACCCCCACAAACAGCCCCCCAACCTCTGGAACCCCCCAAAGCCTGGAACCCCCCCAACAGCCCCCCAACCCCTGGACCCCCAAAGCCTGGAACCCCCCCACCCCCAACAGCTCCCCCAAACTCTGGAACCCCCAAAGTCTGGAAGCCCCCCCAACAGCCCCCCAACCCCTGGACCCCCCAAAGCCCGGAACCTCTCCTCAACAGCCCCCCCAACCCATGGACTCCCCAAAGCCTGGAACCCCCCTAACAGCCCCCCCAACCCCTGGACCCCCAAAGTCTGGAACCCCCCTAACAGTCCCCCAACCCCTGGACCCCCAAAGCCTGGAACCCCCTCTATACAGCCCCCCAACCTCTGGACCCCCAAAGCCTGGAATCCCCCCAACAGCCCCCCAACCCCTTGACACCCCAAAGCCTGGAACCCCCTGCAGCCCCTGGAACCCCTAAAGCCTGGAACCCCCCCAAACAGCCCCCCCAACCCCTGGACACCCCAAAGACTGGAATCCCCCGAAACAGCCCCCCCAACCCCTGGACACCCCCAAAGCTGGAACCCCCCCTAACAGCTCCCCAACCCCTGGACACCCCCAAAGCCTGGAACCCCCTGCAGCCCCTGGACCCCCAAAGCTTGGAAGCCCCCCTAACAGCCCCCCCAACCCCTGGACCCCCAAAGCCTGGAACCCCTCCAACAGCCCCCCCAACCCCTGGACCCCCAACCCCTGGAACCCCCCCCCCCCAACAGCCCCCCCAACCTCTGGATCCCCTCTACTCCTGGACCCCAAACCCTGGAGCGCCCCAATCCATGGAACCCCCCCTCCAGCCGCTGAAGGCCCCCCCGGACCCCCCCAATCTCCCCCCGTTCCCCCCTCAGCCTCCGGTTCTGTGCGGCTCAGAGCCCCTTTCCCGGTGCCGAAGGGAATTGGGGCTCAGGGCTGTGTTTTTAGGGATTGGTGCTGGGAGACGGCGGCACTCGGATGCTCTCCTCCCGTTGGCACCGCTCCAGGCACCGGCTGCCTCCAGCGCGTTCCAGCTCCGTCCCCCCAAATCCAGCCTTGTTCCCCCAAATCCAGGCTCGTCCGCCCCAAATCCGGCTTCATCCCCCCAAATCCAGCCTTGTTCCCCCAAATCCAGGCTCGTCCCCCAAATCCAGACTCATCCCCCCCAAATCCAGGCTCGTCCCCCCAAATCCAGCCTTGTTCCCCCAAATCCAGGCTCATCCCCCCCAAATCCAGGCTCATCCCCCCAAATCCAGGCTCGTCCCCCCAAATCCAGGCTCGTCACCCCAAATCCAGGCTCATCCCCCCAAATCCAGGCTCGTCCCCCCCAAATCCAGGCTCATCCCCCCAAATCCAGGCTCGTCCCCCCCAAATCCAGGCTCATCCCCCAAATCCATCCTCGTCCCCCCAAATCCATCCTCGTCCCCCCAAATCCAGCCTAGTCCTCCCCAAATCCAGGCTCATCCCCCCCAAATCCAGGTTCATTCCCCCAAATCCAGGCTCATCCCCCCAAATCCAGGTTCATTCCCCCAAATCCAGGCTCATCCCCCCAAATCCAGGCTCGTGCCCCAAATCCAGGCTCATCCCCCCCAAATCCAGGCTCATCCCCCCCAAATCCAGGTTCATTCCCCCAAATCCAGGTTCATTCCCCCAAATCCAGGCTCATCCCCCCCAAATCCCTGGAGCATCCTTTGGGCATCCTCGGTGCGTCCTTGGGGCATCCTTGGAGCATCCCTGGAGCATCCTTGGAGCATCCTTGGAGCATCCTTGGAGCATCCCTGGATCCTCTTTGGGGCATCCTTGGAGCATCCTCGGAGCATCCCTGGAGGATCCCTGGATCCTCCTTGGAGCATCCTTTGGGGCATCCTTGGAGCATCCCTGGAACATCCCTGGATCCTCCTTGGAGGATCCTTGGGGCATCCTTGGAGCATCCTTTGGGGCATCCCTGGATCCTCCTTGGAGCATCCTCGGAGCATCCTTGGGGCATCCTCGGAGCATCCATGGGGTATCCCTGGAGCATCCCTGGGGATGTTGGATCCGGGCTGGACCGCGATGCTCCCGGCTACCCCGGGATGCCGGGAGACCCCATGGGCTGCTCCAAGGCAACGCCAGGACCGTTGCCGGCGCCCCTGGTGCCGATGAGCCGCCGGATTCCATCCCATCGCCGCGGCTCCCGGCTTTCCCGACGGTGCCGCCTGTTTTCCATCCCGCCGGCACACGTGGCGGTGCCGACGGAACCACGCGGCGAGCGGAGCGCGACCGCACCGACGGCTCATCCGGCGCCGACGGATCCGCGCGGCTCTTGGCCCACGCGGGGCTGTTCGGAGCCGGGAGGGCGCGTTATGCAAATCAGCCCCGCAGCTGCTAATCACTTTATGCAAATGAGCCGCTGCTGCCATCTTAATGACTCGGGGAGGAAAGGGGGGAGCGGCAAATCAAACCCTCCGCCCGGCACCGAAAGCATTTGCCGCAGTCGGATCCGACCGGGAAGGAAGCAGAGCTGGGATAGCGCTGTAGCTGCTCGCCACGTGCCTCAGTTTCCCCGACAGTGATGGTGCTCAGCCGCCCCGTACCGGTGCTACCGGTGCCGCAGCCGTGCCTCAGTTTCCCCGGCAGTGATGGTGCTCAGCCGCCCCGTACCGGTGCTACCGGTGCCGCAGCCGTGCCTCAGTTTCCCCACCGGTGAAGCCGGGAGCCGCATTGATGCCAGGGAGGCGTCCAGTGTCCCCAGTGTGGCACCAGTGCTCCCAGTGTCCCCAGTCTGGGGCTCCCAGTGTCCCCAGTGCGGCACCAGTGCTCCCAGTGTCCCCAGTCTGGGGCTCCCAGAGTCCCCAGTGCGGCACCAGTGCTCCCAGTGTCCCCAGTCTGGGGCTCCCAGTGTCCCCAGTGTGGCACCAGTTCTCCCAGTGTCCCCAGTCTGGGACTCCCAGTGTCCCCAGTGTGGCACCAGTGCTCCCAGTGTCCCCAGTCTGGGGCTCCCAGTGTCCCCAGTGCGGCACCAGTGCTCCCAGTGTCCCCAGTCTGGGGCTCCCAGTGTCCCCAGTGCAGCACCAGTGCTCCCAGTGTCCCCAGTCTGGGGGTCCCAGTGTCCCCAGTGTGGCACCAGTGCTCCCAGTGTCCCCAGTCTGGGGG
This sequence comes from Cuculus canorus, assembly GCF_017976375.1. Classification (NCBI taxonomy): domain Eukaryota; kingdom Metazoa; phylum Chordata; class Aves; order Cuculiformes; family Cuculidae; genus Cuculus; species Cuculus canorus. The sequence continues at coordinate 208,673,894 of NC_071401.1, forward strand.
TCCCAGTGTCCCCAGTGTGGCACCAGTGCTCCCAGTGTCCCCAGTCTGGGGCTCCCAGTGTCCCCAGTGTGGCACCAGTGCTCCCAGTGTCCCCAGTCTGGGGCTCCCAGTGTCCCCAGTGTGGCACCAGTGCTCCCAGTGTCCCCAGTCTGGGGCTCCCAGTGTCCCCAGTGTGGCACCAGTGCTCCCAGTGTCCCCAGTCTGGGGCTCCCAGTGTCCCCAGTGCAGCACCAGTGCTCCCAGTGTCCCCAGTCTGGGGCTCCCAGTGTCCCCAGTGTGGCACCAGTGCTCCCAGTGTCCCCAGTCTGGGGCTCCCAGTGTCCCCAGTGTGGCACCAGTGCTCCCAGTGTCCCCAGTGCGGCACCAGTGCTCCCAGTGTCCCCAGTCTGGGGCTCCCAGTGTCCCCAGTCTGGGGGTCCCCTCCTCTCCTGGTGGTGCTGATGATTTGGGTCGCAGTGAGGAGGGGGCACCAACCCACCCCCACCCCCAAAAACCCATTTCCCCTCAACTCCCCCCCCAAAAAAAACCATTTCCCCCTTAAATTCTCCCTCAAAAACACCCATTTCCCCCCATAAAACTCCATTTCCCCCCATAAAACCCCATTATTTCCCCCATAAAACCCCATTTCCCCCCATAAAACCCCATTTCCCCCATTTCCCCCATTAAACCCCATTTCCCCCATTTCCCCCCTTTTCCCCCCATAAAACCCCATTTCCCCCGATTTTGCCCCCATTTCCCCCATAAAACCCCATTATTTCCCCCATAAAACCCCATTTCCCCCCATAAAAACCCATTTCCCCCATTAAACCCCATTTCCTCCCATTTTCCCCCCATAAAACCCTATTATTTCCCCCATAAAACCCCATTTCCCCCCAATTCTCCCCACAAAAATCCCATTTCCCCCAATTCTCCCTCCCAAAACACCCCATTTCCCCCCATAAAACCTCATTTCCCCCCATTTCCCCCCAAAACACCCCATTTCCCCCCATAAAACCTCATTTCCCCCCATTTCCCCCCAAAACACCCCATTCCCCCCATAAAACCCCATTTCCCCCAATTCTCCCCCACAAAAAAGCCATTTCCCCCCAATTCTCCCCCCAAAACACCCCATTTCCCCCCATTCCCCCCCATTCCCCCATTTCCCCCCCATAAAACCCCATTTGCCCCCAATTCTCCCCCCAAAATGCCCCATTTCCCCCCATAAAACCCCATTTCCCCAATTCTCCCCCCCCAAAAAAACCATTTCCCCCCCATTTCCCCCCAAAACACCCCATTTCCACCCATTTCCCCCCAAAACACCCCATTTTCCCCCCATAAAACCCCATTTCCCCCCAATTCTCCCCCCAAAAAAACCCATTTCCCCCCCAAAACACCCCATTTCCTCCCATAAAACCCCATTTCCCCCCAATTCCCCCCCAACACCCCATTTCCCCCCATTTCCTCCCCCCAAAACACCCCATTTCCCCCATTTCCCCCCAATTCTCCCCCCAAAACACCCCATTTCCCCCCATAAAACCCCATTTCCCCCAATTCTCCCCCAAAACACCCCATTTCCCCCCCATTTCCCCCCAATTCTCCCCCCAAAACACCCCATTTCCCCCCATAAAATCCCATTTCCCCCAATTCTCCCCCCCAAAACACCCCATTTCCCCCCATAAAATCCCATTTCCCCCAATTCTCCCCCCCAAAACACCCCATTTCCCCCCGATTCTCCCCCAAAACACCCCATTTCCCCCCCAAACACCCCATTTCCCCCCCATTTCCCCCCAATTCTCCCCCAAATCCCACTCCCCTCCCCCCTCCTCTTTTGATTTCTATTTTTGGGGCCTTTTTTTTTTTCCCTTCCAAAAAGCCCCAAAACAAAAAAAGCACCGAACCCCCATTTTGGGGGGCGCAGAGGGGGGGTCCCCCCCCATTCCCCACCCCCCCCATTTAACCCCTTCAGCGACTCCGGGAATTACAAATTTGAAGGATATTTATTAAAATACAAAAATACACTCAGGTTTTTTTCTGGGTTTGCTTCCGCGCAGGCTCTGCCGTCAGAGATAAAGCCGGAATTGCCGCGTGGGTCCCCCCCAAATCCCCTTGTGCCCCCCCCGTCCCCCCCATTTCCCCCCCCATTTCCCCCTTTTTTTTTTCCCTTTCCGCATCCGACACCTTCCGGGTATCATTTTGGGGTTTTTTTTCCCTTTTCCAAGCTAAAATAAGAAATTTCAAGGAATTTCAGCGCACCCCCCCTTCAATTTAATTCTCTCCTTAATTCTGCCCCCCCCCACCCCCCCCAACAGCCCCCCCAAAAAGACCCCTCCCCCAGGAGGCACTTTTGCCGTCCCCACCGGAGTCACCGCGGATGCTGGTGACCCCCCCCGCCGCCAGCCTGACCCCCCCCCACCCCAAAAAGCCCTTATTGTACCCCATTTCCCACCCCCCACCCCCCCAAATTCCAGGCTTGGGGGGGGGGGTCCCCAGCCTTGGCCCCCCCCCCCCCCATCCCCCCCAATTAACCAAACGAGGACTAAAAACCGCGGTTACAATCAGTGGTCGGGGGGGGCTCCGGGGGGGGTTTGGCCCCCGGCAGCCGTAGCCCTGTGCCGGGAATCCCAAACTGGTGCCCAGTTCCCGGTTCCCAGTCCGGTGCTGGGTCCCAGTTCCCGGCACTGGTTCCCAGCGCTGCTTCCCAGTTCCCGGCACTGGTTACGAGTCCCCGGTACTGGTTCCCAGTGCCAGGTCTGGGGCCGGTTCCCAGTTCCCAGTGCTGGTTCCCAGTACCAGTTCCCAGTTCCTGGTACCAGTTCCCAGCGCTGGTTCCCAGTGCTGATTCCCAGTCCCTGGTACTGGTTCCCAGTTCCCAGTGCTGATTCCGAGTTCCTGGGACTGGTTCCCAGTGCTGGTCCCCAGTTCCTGATACTGATTCCCAGTTCCTGGGACTGGTTCCCAGTACTGGTTCACAGTTCCCAGTACTGATTCCCAGTGCTGGTCCCCAGTTCCCAGTGCTGATTCCCAGTCCCTGGTACTGGTTCCCAGTTCCTGGTACTGATTCCCAGTACTGATTCCCAGTTCCTGGGGCTGGTTCCCAGTGCTGATTCCCAGTCCCTGGTACTGGTTCCCAGTGCCGGTTCCCAGTTCCTGGGACTGGTTCCCAGTACTGATTCCCAGTTCCCAGTACTGGTTCCCAGTACTGATTCCCAGTTTCCGGTACTGGTTCCCAGTGCTGATTCCCAGCCCCTGGGACTGGTTCCCAGTTCCCAGTACTGATTCCCAGTGCTGGTCCCCAGTCCCTGGCACTGGTTCCCAGTTCCCGGTGCTTGGTTCCCAGTGCCAGGTCTGATGCCAATTCCCAGTACCAGTTCCCAGTCCTGGTACCGGTTCCCAGTGCTGGTTCCCAGTTCCCAGTACCAGTTCCCAGTGCTGGTACTGGTTCCCAGTGCTGGTTCCCAGTTCCCAGTACCAGTTCCCAGTGCTGGTTCCCAGTTTCCAGTTCTGGTTCCCAGTTCTGGTTCCCAGCACCAGTTCCCAGTTCCCAGTACCAGTTCCAGTTCCCAGTCCCAGTCCCGGTTCCCAGTATGACACCAGTTTGGTGCAATGGGGAAAAAAGGGAAAGTGGAGCAAAAAGGATTGGGGGGGGGGGGGGGGGCGCCCCCCCCCCCCCCCCCGGGATGGATTTTTGCCCATTTTCCCCTTTTTTTTTGGGTTATTTTGACCATTTTTTTTTTGCGTGACCTCTCGGCAGCCCCTCCCCCCCCAACCCCCCCCCAAATCCCCCCCAAATCCCCCCCAAATCCATTGCTTTATTGCATTCGGAAGATTTTGGCACCGCGCCGGCGCTTCCCGGTGAAGGCGAGGGGTGGGGGGGGATGGGGTGGGGTGAGGGGGGGTGGGGGGGTCCTGCTTCATCCTCACCCCCCCCCGACACCCCAAAATCCACCCCCCCACCTCCATCCCACCCCACCGCATCCGCGCCAGCGCTCCCGGCACCGCACAGCGCGGGATGGGGTGGAATGGGATGGAGTGGGATACGACGCTGGGATGGGGTGGGATGATGACACTGGGGGTTGTCCTTCATCCTCACCCCCCCTTACACCCCAAAATCCACTCCCCCATCACCCCATCCCACCCCACCGCATCCACGCCGGCGCTCCCGGCACCGCACAGCGAAGGATGGGATGGGATGGGATGGAGTGGGATACGACGCTGGGATGGGACGAGAGGGGGGTTCCTTCTTCATCGCCCCCCCAAACCGCCCCCCCGGTTGATCCCCCCCCCTTTCCGCCCTGCGCCGCGCTGCACCGCGCTCGCGGCTCTGCGCCGCCGCCGCCGCCGCTCCGGGTCCTGCGCGTTGGGGCTTTCGTTTGTTTTCATATCTCTGTGTGTGTCATCGCTCTCCCTTTTCTCCGTCGTTTTGTTATTTTTTGTCATTTTTAAATAGAATTTTCCAGTTAGAAAATAGGGATTTGGGGGTTATTTTCGCGGTTATTTTTCCGCTTTCCATTTTAATATAATTCGCTTCTCTTCCGCGCCCGTAAATCCGAGGGATTTTGCACCTACAAGGAAGGAAAAAAAAGGTCTTTTCCGCCGCTCTGTACAAAAGTCGCTGCGGTTCGGCTGTGGTTTTCCATTGCCGCGGGAATGCCGAAGAAGGGCCCCAAAAGCCCAAGAAATAGCCCCAAAACCCCCCCAAAAGGCTCCCGCCTCAGATCTGGGTCTCCTGCACCTTCTCCTTGGGGTGGGTTTGGATGACGTAGGGTTCGGCGAGGTTGGGGCCGGGGGGGTGCAGGGAGTTCCCCAACGCGTTCTCCGTCCAATGGGCGCCGTGCGCCGCTTTGTAGGCGTTGTAGCTGAGGTGGTCGTGGATGGCCGGAAGGACCACCGCCCCCTCGGCGCCGGCCGGAGGAGGAGCAGCGGCGGTGGTGGCCGTGGTGGCGGTGGCAGCGATGTCCTCGTCCACTTGGATGATCTCGACGGTGCGGGCGGCCGTGACGGTGCTGCGCTGCTGGTGTCGCTTCCGGAGTTTGTAGAAGACGATGAGCATGGCGGCGGCCAAGAGCGTCACGGCCACGAAGCACCCGATGATGATCTTGGTGGTCTTCATCACCTCGTCCAAGCTGGTCTGCATCTTGTCGGCCGAGTCGGCGGTGGGGACGGCCACCTGCTTGGGCGTCCTGGTGGTCTGCACCAAGACGGTGGTGGTGGTGGTGTAGGCCGGCTGGTAGCCCGTCGACGTGGTGGGGACGGGCTTGGTGAACTTGGGGGAGATGTCCTCCGGGGAGATCTCGGTGGTCTCCACCGTGACGGTGGTGAAGAAGCTGTAGTTGGAGGTGTTGAGCTCGGCCGTGCTCACGTTGAGGTAGGCCGAGGCGTTGGAGTTGCCCGCCACGTTGGTCACCATGCAGGTGTAGAGCCCGGTGTCCGTCAGGAGGACGTGGGAGAAGTTCAAGGTGCCGTCGTTGAGGACGGTGATGCGCGGGTGGCTGGAGGCGTGGCTCAGCACCGTCCCGTTAGGCAGCAGCCACCTAACGGACGACATGGAAGGAGTTCGGCACTTGAGCTCGGCCACCCGCCCCTCGGAGATGTTGAGGTCCGTGGGGGCGTCCATGATGAAGGGCGCCGAGCACTGGAAGGAGGTCTGGTCCACCTCCACCAGGAACCTTCCCCGCATGTGCAGGGGCGCGTGGCAGCGCCCGCAGCAGGTGGAGTTGGTGGGGATGTACTCCCGCAGCCACCACGACAGCCAGAGGATGTCGCAGTCGCAATCCCACGGGTTGTGGTGCAGGTGGAGCTCCACCAGGTACCGCAACGGGGCGAAGAGGTCGTGGGGCAGCGAGGAGAGGTTGTTGTGGGCCAGGTTGAGCTCCACCAGCGCCGTCAGGTCGTCGAAGGCGTTCCGCTCGATCAGGTTGATCTGCGAGTTCATAATCCAGAGCTTCTTGAGGGCCTTCAGCCCGTGGAAGGAGCCCGGCTTGATCTGGGGGAAGTTATTGCCCGACATCTCCAGCTCCTCCAGCCCCACCAGGGGCGTCAGGTTGGGCATGTCCTTGATGTTGCACATGCCCAGGTTCAGGTACTTGAGGTTGTAGAGACCCTCGAAAGCGCCTTCGGAGATGTACTCGAGCTTCTTGAGCTCGCCCAGGTCGAGGCGCATGAGCGAGGGCACGCGGTTGAAGGCGTACGAGGGGATGCTCTCGATGGGGTTGTTCCTCAGCCACAGCTCCCGCAGTTTGGAGAGGTACTCGAAGGCCCCGCTGGGGATGACGGTCAACCAGTTGTCGAAGAGCTCCAGGGTGTTGAGGCTGGCCAGGCCGTTGAAGGCCCCCACCTCGATTTGCCGGATGGCGTTCCTGCCCAACTGCAGGACCTCCAGGTGGTGCAGGTGGCGGAAAGTGTCCGCCTGGATCATCTGGATGTTGTTCTCCATCAGGTTGAGGTACCGGGTGTTGGAGGGGATGCCGGGGGGCACCTCGGCGAGGCCGCGCCGGGTGCACACCACCTTGCTGAACTGGTTAGTGCACGAGCAGGCGGAAGGGCAGCTCTGCGGGCCGGGCGAGGCGGCGGCGGCGCCGAACAACCACGCGTGGAACGTCAGGAAGGAGACCAGGGCGGCTCTCCAGGCGCGGTGGTGGCGGCGGCGGCGGTGGCGGTGGCGGTGGCGGTGGTGGTGCCCAATTACCTGCCACAAGAGCTTCATGGTGTGGCGCGGTCATCGTTCACCATCGTCTGGGGGAGGTCAGCGTGAAACGGAGAAGCGGATCGCGGGGTGTCCCCCCCCTCTCCCGGCAACGGAGGGAAAGGGGAAAGGAAGGGGGGGGGGGGGCGCTGCTGGGGAGGGGGGGGGGGCAACCGCCGCCAAAAATGGGGGTTCGGCCCCGAAAGAGCGATTTGGGGGTCCCGCGAGGCTCCCACCCTCCCGACCGCACCGCGCGCGCGCACCTTACCTGGGGGGGGTCCGGGGGGATCCGGGGCAAAAAGAGGCCAAAAAAAGGACAAAATGGCTCCTGGTTGGGGGGGAGGGGGGGGGGGGGTGTTGGGGGGAGAGAGGGGTGGGGGGGGCGGCCCGGCTAAGCGGGGGCCCGGCAGCCCCCCGGCACGCTGAGCCCCGCCGTCGCCTCGCGCCGCCGCCGCTGCGGCCCCCCCGGCACGACCCGCGGCCCCGGCATGGCGGGGGGGCACGGAGAGAGGGGCCCCCGAAAAATGGGCAGGGGAAAGGGGGGGGGGGGGGAACGGGGGGGAAAAAAAGGGGGGGGAAAAAACCACCCGGATTTGAAAAAAAAAAAAAAAATAGATGAAAATTTAAAAAAAAAAAAAAAAAGGGAAAAAAATCGAAGGAAATAAAAATCGGAAAAGGGGAAATGAATGGGATTTAGAGATTGAAAAAGGTGAGGGGAAGGGGGGGGAGGGAAAATGAGGAGTGGGGAAATGGGAAAGGGAGGTGGGAAATCGGCAACGGGGAGAGAAAACCGGGATGGAAATGGCAAAGGGGTGAAAATGAGAAGTCGAAAGGGAAATGAAAAGTCGAAAGGGGAATAAAAAATGGAAAGGGGGAAAATAGGGGGGAGAGTAAAAAATGGGAAATAAGAAATGGAGAGGGAAATAAAAAAAATGGGGAGGGAATAAAAGGATGGGAAGGAAAAATGGAAAAAATGGGAAGGGAAATAAAAAATGGAAAGGAAGGTAAAAAAATGGAGAGGGGAATGAAAAGTGAAAATTGAAAAATGGGAAGGGGAATAAAGAAATGGAAAGGAAGATAAAAAATGGAAAGGGAAATAAAAAATGGAAAGGAAAATAAAAAATGGAAAGGAAAAAATAGAAGGGAAAATAAAAAAATCGAAGGGAAAATAAAAAATTAAAGGGAAAATAAAAAATGAAAAGGAAAATAAAAAAAATCGAAAGGAAAATAAAAAAAATCGAAAGGAAAATAAAAAAAATCGAAAGGAAAATAAAAAATTAAAAGGAAAATAAAAAGAATCGGGGAGGTAAAAACTGGAAAAGAGAAGCGAAAAATCAGAAAGGGAAATGAAAAATGGAGAAGGGAAATAAAAGCTCGAGAAGGGAAAAAAGGGGAAAGCAAAGATGGGAAAGAGAAGACGGGGAGGGAAATAAAAACGAAGAGGGGAATAAAAACGCGGAGAGAGAAAACCGCGGAGGAAAAAAATAAAGATCCGAAGGCGAATTAAAAATAATGAAAGAAATTCCCGGAGAAGAACGGCGGAAACGCCGCTAAAAACGCGAAAGAAAACTCAAACCGCAATGGAAGCGGCGGAGGGAACCGAACCCCCCCCGAGCGCGGCCCCCAGCGCCGAAAAGGGGGGGGGGGGCTCCGGTTTGGGGGTGCGGGGTCGGAAAAGGGGGGGTGGGGGGCTCCGGTTTGGGGGTGCGGGGTCGGATTGGGGGTGGGGGGGCGGTTTGGGGGTCGGATTGGGGGTGGGGGGTTCGGATTGGGGGTGCGGGGTAGGTTTGGGGGTCGGATTGGAGTTGGGGGGCTCCGGTTTGGGGGTGCGGCGTCGGATTGGGGGTCGGATTGGGGGTGGGGGGGTCTGTTTGGGGTTCGGATTGGGGTTGGGGGGCTCCGATTTGGGGGTGCGGGTTTGGATGGAGGATCGGATTGGGGTTGGGGGGGTGGGTTTGGGGATCGGATTGGAGTTGGGGGGCTCCGATTTGGGGGTGCGGCTTCGCTTTGGGGATCGGATTGGGGTTGGGGGGGTCGGTTTGGGGGTGCGGGTTTGGATGGAGGATCGGATTGGGGTTGGGGGGGTTCGGATTGGGGCCGGGGGGGGGTCGGTTTGGGGTTGGGGGGCTCCGATTTGGGGGTGCGGCTTCGCTTTGGGGAGATGGGATTGATGTTGGGGGGCTGATTTGGGGGGGTCGGATCGCGGGGGGGGGGGGTTCGGTTTGGATTGAGGGGTTCCGTTTGGCGCCGGGGGGGGTGTCCCGTTCGGGGGTGCGGGGGGGTCCGGTTTGGGGGTGCGGGGGGTCCGTTGGGTGCGGGGGGGTCCGTCCGTGGCGGGGGGTTCCGTTGGGGTCCCGGGGGGGGTCCGTCGGTCGCAGCGGGCGCAGCGGCGCGGGGGCTCCGCGCATCCTTTTGTCCTTCAGCGCGTTGGGGCTGACGCACCGCGGGGCTCCGGGCGGCGGGGGGGGGCTCCGCGCCGCCATCCCGCCCTCCTCCTCCTCCTCCTCCTCCTCCTCTTCCTCCTCCTCTTCCTCCTCCTTCAAACCCCTCCTCTGGAATCCAGGCCCCCCCCCCCCCCCCTTCGCCGGTGCGGCGGCGCCGCGGAGCTCTTTCGGGGAGGGATGCGGGAGGCGCGGCCGCCGCCCCTCCGCCGCCCACCGCCCTCCTCCTCCTCCTCCTCCTCGTCCTTCCCTCTTCCTCCTCCTCTTCCTCTTCTCTTCTGCCTCTCCTCCTCTCCCTCCTCGTCCTTCTCCTCTCTTCCTCTTCTTCCCCCCTTCCTCTTCTTCCTCTCGTCCTCCTCATCCTTCTCTCTCCCTCCTCCTCCTCCTCGTTCTCCTCTTTCCCCCCTTCCTCTTCTCTTCCTCCTCTCCTCCTCTCCCTCCTCATCCTCCTCCTGTCCTCCTCCTCTTCCTCCATTCCTCTTCTGCCTCTCTTCCTCCTCTTCCCCCCTTCCTCTTCTCTTCTTCCTCTCCTCCTCTCCCTCCTCATTCTTCTCCTGTCTTCCTCCTCTTTCCTCCTTCCTCTTCTTCCTCTCATCCTCCTCGTCCTTCTCTCTTCCTCCTCCTCCTCGTTCTCCCCTTCCTCTTCTCTTCTTCCTCTCCTCCTCCTCTTTTCTCTCCTCCTCATCCTTCTATCCTCCTCCTCTTCCTCCATTCCTCTTCTCTTCTCCCTCTCTTCCTCCTCCTCCTCCTCCTCTCTTCCTCCTCTTCTTCCTCTCCTCCTCCTCCTCCTCCTCTCTTTTCTTCCTCCCTCCCTCTTCTCTTCTTCCTCCCTTACTCTTCTCCTCTTCCTCTCTTCCTCCTCTCCCCTTCATCTCTTCTCCCTCTCTTATTCCTCATCTTCCTCCTCCTCTTCTTCCCTTCCTTCTCCTCTTCTTCCTCTCTTCCTCCTCCTCTCTTCATCCTCTTCTTCCTCTACTCCTCCTCTTCCTCCCTTCCTTTTCTCTTCTTCCTCCCTTCCTCCACTCTTATTCCTCTTCTCTTCCTCTCCTCCTCCTCTCTTCCCCTTCCTCTTCCTCTTCCTCTCTTCCTCTTCCTCCTCTTCCTCCTCTTCCTCACTGGGGGCGCTGTGGGAAGGAGGAGGGGGCGCCGCAGGGTGAGGATGGACGGACGGATGGACGGACGGACAGTGCGGTGGCCGGAAGGTGATGGGGGGGGGGGGGGGCTTGGGGGGGGGGCACAGGCCCCAAGTCACCCCCCCCTCAATGAATTGGGGGTCCCAGGGACCCACAGACCCCATGGAAGTGGGGGGGGGCAAATGAGGGGGGGGTCCCAGGGACCCCCAGACCCCATGGAGGTGTGGGGGAAAGGGGGCAAATGAGGGGGGGGTCTCAGGAACCCCCGGACCCCATGGAGATGGGGGGGGGGCAAATGAGGGGGGGTCCCAGGAACCCCCGGACCCCATGGAGGTGTGGGAGGAAGGGGGCAAATGAGGGGGGGTCTCAGGAACCCTCAGACTCCATGGAGGTGGGGGGGGGGGGGGCAAATGAGGGGGGGTCCCAGGGACCCCCGGACCCCATGGAGGTGGGGGGGCAAATGAGGGGGGCGTCTCAGGAACCCCCGGACCCCACTGAGGGGGGGGTCCCAGGACCCCAAATCTGATGTTCTGTGGAGGATGGGGGTCCCACAAACCCCCCCAGTCCCCACCGAGGAGGGGTGCCAGGACCCCAAATTTGATGTTCTGTTGGGGGGGGGAGTCGTGGCCCCCCAAGTTTGCAATGGGGCAGAATTGGGGGGAACAAACCCTGTTTTTTGGGGGGGGGTCAATGTCAGCCCAATTCTCTGTGGATTCTCTGGTGTCTGATAGAATGAAGACCTTTGGGGGGGACAGGGGGGTGTCCATGGGATTTTGGGGGGGTCTGTGAGGCCCCCCCATCCCTGTCCTGCAGAAGTGGTTGGGGGTGTGGGATGGGGACCCCCCCCAGGATTGGCACTGGGGGGCCCCAAGAGTGGGATGGGGACCCCAAGAGTGGGATGGGGACCCCAAGAGTGGGACACGGACCCCCAGGAGAGGGATGGGGACCCCCTGGAGGTGGGATGGGGACCCCAAGAGTGGGACAGGGACTCCTGGGAATGGGAGGGGGACCCCTAAGAGTGGGGGACAGACCCCCAAGAGTTTGATGGGGACCCCCCAAAGGAGAGGGATGGGAACCCCAGGAGTGAGATGGGAACCACAGGAGCAGGATGGGACCCCCCAAGAGTGGAATTGAGACCCCCCAAGAGTGGGACAGGGATCCCCCAAGAGTGGAATGGGGACCCCCCAAGAGTGAGATGGGGACCACCCTGGGAGTGGGACAGAGACTTCCAGGAATGGGAGGGGGACCCCCAAGGAGAGGGATGGGACCCCCCAAGAGTGGAATTGGGATCCCCCCAAGAGTGGGATGGGGACCCCCCCAAGGAGAGGGGTGGGACCCCCAGGAGTGAGATGGGAACTCCAGGAGCAGGATGGGACCCCCCAAGAGTGGGACAGAGACCTCCAGGAATGGGAGGGGGATCCCCAAGGAGAGGGATGGGACCCCCCAAGAGTGGGATAGGGACCCCCAGGATTGGGATGGGGACCCCCAGGAGTGGAGCATCACTCCATGCCGGTGGGGAGGGGGTCCCCACTTTGTGGGTGCTGAAATGTGTGCGTTGGATTGGGATGGATGGGATGGGATGGGATGGGATGGGATGGGATGGGATGGGATGGGGTGGGATGGGATGGGATGGGATGGGATGGGATGGGATGGGATGGGATGGGATGGGATGGGGTGGGATGGGATGGGATGGGATGGGATGGGATGGGATGGGATGAGATGGGATGGGATGGGATGGGATGGGATGGGATGGATGGGATGGGATGGGATGGGATGGGATGGGATGGGATGGGATGGGATGAGATGGGATGGGATGGGATGGGATGGGATGGGATGGATGGGATGGAGCTGGGATGAGATGGGATGGGATGGGGTGGGATGGGATGGGATGGGGTGGGATGGGATGGGATGGGATGGGATGGGATGGGATGGGATGGGGTGGGGTGGGATGGGATGGGATGGGATGGGATGGGATGGGATGGGATGAGATGGGATGGGATGGGGTGGGATGGGATGGGATGGGGTGGGATGGAATGGGATGGGATGGGATGGGGTGGGATGGGGTGGGATGGGATGGGATGGGGTGGGATGGGATGGGATGGGATGGGATGGGATGGGATGGGATGGGATGGGGTGGGATGGGGTGGGATGGGATGGGATGGGGTGGGATGGAATGGGATGGGATGGGATGGGGTGGGATGGGATGGGATGGGATGGGATGGAGATGGGATGGGATGGGATGGGATGGAGATGGGATGGGATGGGATGGGATGGGATGGGATGGGATGGGATGGGATGGGATGGATGGGATGGAGCTGGGATGGGATGGAGCTGGGATGGAGATGGGATGGAGATGGGATGGGGTGGGATGGGATGGATGGGATGGGATGAGATGAGATGGGATGGGATGGGATGGGATGGAGATGGGATGGAGATGGGATGGGATGGATGGGATGGGGTGGGATGGGATGGGATGGGATGGGATGGAGATGGGATGGGATGGGATGAGATGAGATGGGGTGGGATGGGATGGGATGGGATGGGATGGGATGGGGTGGGATGGGATGGGATGGGATGGATGGGATGGGATGGATGGGATGGGATGGGATGAGATGGAGATGGGATGGGATGGGATGGGATGGGATGGGGTGGGATGAGATGGAGATGGGATGGGATGGGATGGATGGGATGGGGTGGGATGAGATGGAGATGGGATGGGATGAGATGAGATGGGGTGGGATGGGATGGGATGGGATGGGATGGGATGGGGTGGGATGGGATGGGATGGGATGGGGTGGGATGGGATGGGATGGGATGGATGGGATGGGGTGGGATGAGATGGAGATGGGATGGGATGGGATGGGATGGGATGGGGTGGGATGGGATGGGATGGGATGGGATGGGATGGATGGGATGGGGTGGGATGGGATGGGATGGGATGGGATGGGATGGATGGGATGGGGTGGGATGAGATGGAGATGGGATGGGATGGAGATGGGATGGGATGGGATGGGATGGGATGGGGTGGGATGGGATGGGATGGATGGGATGGGGTGGGATGGGATGGGATGGGATGGGATGGGGTGGGATGGGATGGGGTGGGATGGGATGGGATGGGATGGATGGGATGGGATGGGATGGGATGGATGGGATGGGATGGGATGGATGGGATGGGGTGGGATGAGATGGAGATGGGATGGGATGGGATGGGATGGGATGGGATGGGATGGGATGGGATGGGATGGGATGGGATGGATGGGATGGGGTGGGATGAGATGGAGATGGGATGGGATGGGATGGATGGGATGGGATGGGATGGAGATGGGATGGGATGGGATGGGATGGGGTGGATGGGATGAGATGGGATGGGATGGGATGGATGGGATGGGATGGGATGGATGGGATGGGATGGGATGGGATGGAGATGGGATGGAGATGGGATGGAGATGGGATGGGGTGGGATGGGATGGATGGGATGGGATGGGGTGGGATGGGATGGGATGGGATGGGATGGGATGGGGTGGGATGGGATGGGATGGGATGGGGTGGGATGGGATGGGATGGGATGGGATGGGATGGGATGGGGTGGGATGGGATGGGATGGGATGGGATGGGATGGGGTGGGATGGGATGGGATGGGGTGGGATGGGATGGGATGGGATGGGATGGGATGGAGATGGGATGGATGGGATGGGATGGATGGGATGGGATGGGATGGGATGGGATGGGATGGGATGGAATGCCGTGCCAGGATGGGATGTCCAGGATGGGACACCCGGGGTGTGTTGGGATGCCCGGGATGGGTTGGATGCCCACCTGGAGCCACCAGAGCCGCTTCCGTGGGGCAGAGCCGCGTTCCATGGGGCAGTGATGGATTCCATGGGGCAGAGCTGCATTCCGTGGGGCTGTGATGGGTTCCGTGGGGCAGCAATGGGTTCCATGGGGCTGTGATGGGTTCCGTGGGGCATTGATGGGTTCCGTGGGGCAGTGATGGATTCCGTGGGGCTGTGATGGATTCCATGGGGCAGTGATGGATTCCGTGGGGCACTGATGGGTTCCGTGGGGCACTGATGGGTTCCGTGGGGCAGTGATGGGTTCCGTGGGGCAGCGATGGGTTCCATGGGGCACTGATGGGTTCCGTGGGGCACTGATGGGTTCCGTGGGGCAGCGATGGATTCCGTGGGGCAGCGATGGATTCCGTGGGGCAGTGATGGGTTCCGTGGGGCAGTGATGGGTTCCGTGGGGCACTGATGGGTTCCGTGGGGCAGAGCTGCGTTCCGTGGGGCAGTGATGGATTCCGTGGGGCAGTGATGGATTCCGTGGGGCAGCGATGGGTTCCGTGGGGCAGTTTCACGCTCTGCACGCGTCCCTCCACCTCACTCCCATCCCATCGTTCCTCTCGGCCGTTGGTGGATCCTCTGAGATGGACCTCGCGGCGGTGGTGGCGGTGGTGCCGGGATGGGGCGGTTGGTGGGAACGGGCGCGTGGTCGGATCCTTCCCGGAGGGCTGAGCCCTTCCCGGTGCCCTCAGGTGGAGGTGGAGGTGGAGAGCATGGACAAGGCCGGGAACTTCATCGGGTGGTTGCACATCGAGGGCCTCAACCTGTCGGTGGCCCTGGTGGAACACGGCCTCTCCAGAGTCCACTTCACCGCCGAGAGAAGCTCCTACTACAAAGCGTTGGTGGGCGCCGAGGACGCCGCCAAGAAGAAGAAGGAGAAGGTGGGCGTGGGGACACCTCAAGGGGTGTCCTCACCTCAAGGGGTGTCCTCACCTCAAGGGATGTCCTCATCACAAGAGATGTCCTCACCCCAAGAGATGTCCTCACCCCAAAGGATGTCCTCATCTCAAGAGATGTCCTCACTCCAAGGGATGTCCTCACCCCAAGGGGTGTCCTCACCCCAAGAGATGTCCTCACCTCAGGGGGTGTCCTCACCCCAAAGGATGTCCTCACCTCAAGGGGTGTCCTCACCTCAAGGGGTGTCTTCATCTCAAGGGGTGTCCTCACCCCAAAGGATGTCCTCACCTCAAGGGGTGTCCTCATCACAAGGGGTGTCCTCACCTCAAGGGGTGTCCTCACCCCAAAGGATGTCCTCACCCCAAAGGATGTCCTCACCTCAAGGGGTGTCCTCACCCCAAGAGATGTCCTCACCTCAGGGGGTGTCCTCACCTCAAGGGATGTCCTCAACCCAAAGGATGTCCTCACCCCAAAGGATGTCCTCACCTCAAGGGGTGTCCTCACCCCAAAGGATGTCCTCACCTCAAGGGGTGTCCTCACCTCAAGGGATGTCCTCACCTCAAGGGATGTCCTCACCCCAAAGGATGTCCTCACCCCAAGAGATGTCCTCACCTCAAGGGATGTCCTCCACCTCAAGGGATGTCCTCACCCCAAAGGATGTCCTCACCCCAAGAGATGTCCTCACCTCAAGGGATGTCCTCCACCTCAAGGGATGTCCTCACCCCAAGGGATGTCCTCATCTCAAGAGATGTCCTCACCTCAAGGGGTGTCCTCACCCCAAGGGGTGTCCTCACCTCAAGGGATGTCCTCATCTCAAGAGATGTCCTCACCTCAAGGGGTGTCCTCACCCCAAGGGGTGTCCTGACCCCAAGAGATGTCCTCCACCTCAAGGGATGTTCTCACCTCAAGGGGTGTCCTCACCTCAAGGGGTGTCCTCACCTCAAGAGATGTCCTCACCTCAAGGGGTGTCTTCACCCCAAGGGATGTCCTCACCTCAAGGGGTGTCCTCACCCCAAAGGATGTCCTCACCCCAAGGGATGTCCTCACCTCAAGAGATGTCCTCACCTCAAGGGATGTCCTCACCCCAAGGGGTGTCCTCACCCCAAGAGATGTCCTCACCTCAAGGGATGTCCTGACCCCAAGGGATGTCCTCACCCCAAGGGATGTCCTGACCCCAAGGGGTGTCCTCACCCCAAGGGATGTCCCCCCCCAAGGGTCGTCCCCAGCGGAAGGCGTCCCCAGGCTCTTGCGTGCCGGGGATTCTCCGGTGGCTGAGTTCCTTCTCCTTCTTGCTGGTGGCCTCAACCATCACTATGGGGTGCGTCGACCAGCGTCCGTGTGCCCCCAATCCCAGGTGTGGTCCCACTACGAGGAGACGCCGGTGGAGGAGGTGGTGCCGGTGCTGGAGGAGAAGGAGCGCACGGCCAACTACAAACCCGTCTTCGTCACGGAGATCACCGATGATCTCCACTTCTACGTGCAGGACGTGGAGACGGGTAAGGGGGGGGTCCCCGTGGGGAGGTGTCCATGGAGAGCTGACCATGGAGAGCTGACCATGGAGAGTTGTCCCCATGAAGAGTTGGCCATGGAGAGTTGTCCCCATGGAGAGCTGTCCCCATGGAGAGCTGACCATGGAGAGTTGTCCCCATGGAGAGCTGTCCCCATGGAGAGCTGACCATGGAGAGTTGACCATGGAGAGTTGTCCCCATGGAGAGTTGTCCCCATGAAGAGTTGACCATGGAGAGTTGACCATGGAGAGTTGTCCCCATGGAGAGTTGTCCCCATGGAGAGTCGTCCCCATGGAGAGTTGTCCCCATGGAGAGTTGGCCATGGAGAGTTGACCATGGAGAGCTGTCCCCATGGAGAGTCGTCCCCATGGAGAGTTATCCCCACGGGCAGTTGGCCATGGAGAGTTGTCCCCATGGAAGGTTGTCCCCATAGAGAGTTGTCCCCATGGAGTGTTGGCCATGGAGAGTTGACCATGGAGATCTGTCCCATGGAGATCCATCCCCATGGAGAGTTGGCCATGGAGAGTTGTCCCCATGGAGATCTGTCCCATGGAGAGTTGTCCCTATGGAGATCTGTCCCATGGAGCTCCGTCCCCACGGATCATTGTCCCCACGGAGCGCTGTCGGTGCCGCAGGCGCTCAGCTGGAGAAGCTGATGGAGAACATGCGCGCCGAGGTGGGCGCTCACCCGCCGGTGGAAGGCGCCTACGCCCCGCGCCGCGGCGACTTCTGCATCGCCAAATTCGTCGACGGAGAGTGGTGAGGAGGAGGACGAGGAGGAGGTGGAGGAGGTGGAGGAGGAGGTGGAGGTGGTGGAGGAGGTGGTGGGAGTGG
This sequence comes from Cuculus canorus, assembly GCF_017976375.1. Lineage (NCBI taxonomy): Eukaryota > Metazoa > Chordata > Aves > Cuculiformes > Cuculidae > Cuculus > Cuculus canorus. Next base: position 208,691,207 of record NC_071401.1, read on the forward strand.
TCCTTGGGGTGACGTCCCTGTGGTGCTCTGCAGGTACCGCGCGCGGGTGGAGAAGGTGGAGTCACCATCCAAAGTCCACATCTTCTACATCGACTACGGCAACGTGAGTGCTGCCGGGGGGGGGCAGAGGCAGCGGGATGTCCATCTGTCCGTCCAACCACCTGTCCGTCCATCCTTCCATCCATCCATCCATCCATCCTTCCATCCATCCTTCCATCCTTCCATCCATCCTTCCATCCATCCTTCCATCCATCCTTCCATCCATCCATCCTTCCATCCATCCGTCCATCCTTCCATCCATCCATCCTTATATCCATCCACCATCCATCCACTTTCCATCCACCATCCATCCTTCCATCCTTCCTTCCATCCATCCTTCCTTCCATCCTTCCTTCCATCCTTCCTTCCATCCATCCTTCCATCCATCCTTCCATCCATCCTTCCTTCCATCCTTCCATCCATCCTTCCATCCATCCTTCCATCCATCCATCCATCCATCCATCCATCCATCCTTCCATCCATCCTTCCTTCCATCCTTCCATCCATCCTTCCATCCATCCTTCCATCCATCCATCCTTCCATCCATCCGTCCATCCTTCCATCCATCCATCCTTATATCCATCCACCATCCATCCACTTTCCATCCACCATCCATCCTTCCATCCTTCCTTCCATCCATCCTTCCATCCATCCTTCCTTCCATCCATCCTTCCATCCATCCTTCCTTCCATCCTTCCTTCCATCCATCCTTCCATCCATCCTTCCATCCATCCTTCCTTCCATCCTTCCTTCCATCCATCCATCCATCCATCCATCCATCCTTCCTTCCATCCATCCTTCCATCCTTCCTTCCATCCATCCATCCATCCATCCCTCCATCCTTCCATCCATCCTTCCTTCCATCCATCCATCCTTCCATCCTTCCATCCTTCCATCCTTCCATCCATCCATCCATCCATCCATCCATCCATCCTTCCATCCATCCATCCTTCCATCCTTCCATCCATCCTTCCTTCCATCCTTCCATCCTTCCATCCTTCCATCCATCCTTCCTTCCTTCCATCCTTCCTTCCATCCATCCATCCATCCATCCATCCATCCCGATCCTGGTGGGATGCGCTCAGCACCATTGGGTCCCAGTGGGATGCACTCAGCACCGTTGGATGCCGATCCCGTCGGGATGCGCTCAGCACCATTGGGTCCCATCGGGATGGGCTCAGCACCACTGGTTCCCATTGGGATGCGCTGTCCCGTCGGGATGGGCTCAGCACCGTTGGATGCCGATCCCGTCGGGATGCGCTCAGCACCATTGGATGCTGTTCCCGTCGGGATGCGCTATCCCGTCGGGATGGGCTCAGCACCATTGGGTCCCGATCCCGTCGGGATGCGCTCAGCACCGTTTTCCGGCAGAAGGAGACCCTCCCGGCCGCGCGTCTGTCGGCGCTGCCGGCGGCGTTCAGCACCCGCGTCCTCCCGGCTCAGGCGACCCAGTACCGCTTCGCCTTCATCCAAGTGCCCCAGGATGTGAGGGGATGGGAGCACTGGGAGCACTGGGAGGGGAACTGGGGGGCACTGGGAGGGGATGGGGGCACTGGGGCGGGAACTGGGGGGGACTGGGAGGGGATGGGGAGCACTGGGAGGGGAACTGGGGGGGACTGGGAGGGGAACTGGGAGGGACTGGGAGGGGATGGGGAGCACTGGGAGGGGAACTGGGGGGGCCTGGGAGGGGATGGGGGGCACTGGGAGGGGAACTGGGGGGGACTGGGGAGGGGATGGGGGCACTGGGAAGGGATGAGGAGGGCACTGGGAGGGGATGGGAGGGACTGGGGGTGATGGGGATGATGGGGGTCAATGGAGGGGAATTGGGGTGACGGGAGGACTGGGAGAACTGGGGGTGATGGGGGGTGATAGGGGGACTGGGGATGGTGGGGGGACAACTGGGAGGTAATGGGACGACGGAGATGATGGGAGGGGATTGGGGGGTGATGGGAGGTGATGGGGGCAGTTGGGGGGTGGTGGAGGGGGTCTGGGGGTGATGGGAGGTGATTTGGGGGGTGATGGGAGGACTGGGGGTGATTGGGGGTGATGGGAGTGATGGGAGGACAGGGGGTGATGGGATGTGATTTGGGGGTGATGGACGACTGGGGGCGATGGGGGTGACTGGGAGGGATGGGGGTGACTGGGGATGATGGGGTGACTGGGGGGGATGGGAGGTGATTTGGGGGGTGATGGGGGGTAATTGGGGGACTGGGGGTGATGGGAGGTGATTAGAGGTGATGGGAGGACTGGGGGGGATGGGGGTGATTGAGGGGTGATGGGAGGACTGGGGGGGATGGGGGTGATGGGAGGACTGGGGGGGATGGGGGGTATGGGGGTGACTGGGGGGGATGGAGGTGACTGGGGGAGGACTGGGGGAGACGTGATGATGGGGGCGACTGGGGATGGTGGGGGCGACTGGGGGTGATGGGGGGGACTGGGGGGGACTGGTGATGATGGGGGTGACTGGGGGGATGGAGGTGACTGGGGGTGATGGGGGTGACTGGGGGGGACTGGGGGTGACTGGTGATGATGGGGGGGATGGGGGTAACTGGTGATGATGGGGGTGACTGGGGGGGATGGGGGTGACCGGGGGCGACTGGTGATGATGGGGGGGATGGGGGTGACTGGGGGGGACTGGGGGCGACTGGGGGGGACTGGGGGGGACTGGGGATGGTGGGGGTGACTGGGGGTGATGGAGGCGACTGGGGGGGATGGAGTCAACTGGTGATGATGGGGGTGACTGGGGGGGTTGGGGGTAACTGGGGGTGACTGGGGGCGACTGGTGATGATGGGGGGGATGGGGGTAACTGGTGATGATGGGGGTGACTGGGGACTATGGGGGTGACCGGGGGCGACTGGTGATGATGGGGGTGACTGGGGGGGACTGAGGGGGATGGGGGTGACTGGGGGGGATGGAGGCAACTGGGGGAATGGGGGTGACTGGGGGCGACTGGTGATGATGGGGGGGATGGGGGTGACTGGTGATGATGGGGGTGACTGGGGGTGATGGGGGCGACTGGGGCCCATTGGGGTGACTGGGGGTGATGGAGTTGACTGGGGACCATTGGGGTGACTGGGGGGGACTGGGGGTGGCCGGAGATGATGGGGGTGACTGGGGACCATGGGGGTGACTGGGGGCGACTGGTGATGATGGGGGGGGATGGGGGTAACTGGTGATGATGGGGGTGACTGGGGACCATGGGGCGACTGGGGATGATGGGAGTGACTGGGGGTGACTGGGGGAGATGGAGGCGACAGTGCGCGCTGCGCGGTGACGCGGTGTCGGTGCCAGGAGGAGGCGCGGGCGGACGCGGTGGACAGCGTGGTGAGGGACATCCAGAACACGCAGTGCCTGCTGAACGTGGAGCTGCCGGGGCCCCCCTGCCCCCTCGTCACCCTCCAGTTCGCCGACTCCAAGAGCGACGTCGGGCTGGGGCTCGTGCGGGAGGGGCTCGTCATGGTGGAGCCGCGCCACGAGAGGCACTTCCAGAAGGTGGTACGTGCGGGGGCACTGGGGCGGACTGGGGCGCACTGGGAGGGGGGACTGGGGGGGATGGGAGGGGACAGGGGGGACTGGGAGGGGGAATTGGGGGGACTGGAAGGGACTGGGAGGGGATGGAGAAGGGATGGAGAGGGAACTGGGGGGACTGGGAGGGACTGGGAGGGGGAACTGGGGGGTACTGGGAGGGGATAGGGGGGACTGGGGTAATGGGAGGGGGAATTGGGGGGACTGGGAGGGGATGGGGAGGGACTGGGAGGGGATGGGAGGGGATAGGGGGGACTGGGACGGACTGGGAGGGGGAACTGGGGGGACTGGGACGGACTGGGAGGGGATAGGGGGGACTGGGAGGGGATGGAGAAAGGATGGAAGGGGAACTGGGGGGACTGGGAGGGGATGGGGAGGGGATGGGAGGGGGAACTGGGGGGACTGGGAGGGACTGGGAGGGGATAGGGGGGACTAGGGGGAATGGGACGGACTGGGACGGACTGGGAGGGGGAACTGGGGGGACTGGGAGGGACTGGGAGGGGATAGGGGTGACTGGGAGGGGATGGAGAAGGGATGGAAGGGGAACTGGGGGACTGGGAGGGACTGGGAGGGGGAATTGGGGGGACTGGGAGGGGATGGGGAGGGACTGGGAGGGGATGGGGAAGGGATGGATGGGGAACTGGGGAGACTGGGAGGGGATAGGGGGGACTGGGAGGGGATGGGGAGGGACTGGGAGGGGGAATTGGGGGGACTGGGAGGGGATGGAGAAGGGATGGAGGGGGAACTGGGGGAATGGGACAGACTGGGAGGGGATGAGGGGGGCACTGGGAGGTGATGGGGGGACTGGGAGGGACTGGGGGGCACTGGGAGGTGATGGGGGGGCACTGGGAGGGGACTGGGAGGGACTGGGGGGCACTGGGAGGTGATGGGGAGGACTGGGAGGGGACTGGGAGGGACTGGGGGGCACTGGAGGGAATTGGGGGTCACGGGGTGCCCCACCTCCTGCCCCCCCAGATCACAGAGTACCTGAATGCCCAGGAGACGGCGAAGAGTGCGCGGGTGAGGGACCCCCACTCCGGAGTCACTCCGGTTTCCGCCCCCCCCCCCCCACCCCCTCATGCCAGAGTCACTCTGGATTCAGGCCCTGTTCTGGAGTCACTCCAGATTCAGACCCCACCTTTCTGGGGTCACTCCGGATTCCCCCCCAAACTCCAGAGTCACTCTGGATTCAGGCCCTGTTTTGGAGTCACTCCGGATTCAGACCCCACCTTTCTGGGGTCACTCCAGATTCCCCCCCAAACTCCAGAGTCACTCTGGATTCAGCCCCCCCTATTTCTGGGGTCACTCCGGATTCCCCCCAAACTCCGGAGTCACTCTGGATTCGCCCCTCACTATTTCTGGAGTCACTCCGGATTCCCCCCCCACTCCGGAGTCACTCTGGATTCTCCCCCCCCGCATTTCTGGGGTCACTCTGGATTCCCCCCCCCCCTATTTCTGGGGTCACTCCGGATTCCCCCCCCCCACTCCGGAGTCACTCCGGATTCCCCCCCCTATTTCTGGGGTCACTCCGGATTCCCCCCCACTCCGGAGTCACTCCGGATTCCCCCCCCTATTTCTGGGGTCACTCCGGATTCCCCCCCCCACTCCGGAGTCACTCCGGATTCCCCCCCCTATTTCTGGGGTCACTCCGGATTCCCCCCCCACTCCGGAGTCACTCCGGATTCCACCCCCCCCCTATTTCTGGGGTCACTCCGGATTCCCCCCCCCACTCCGGAGTCACTCCGGATTCCCCCCCTCTCTTGCAGCTCAACCTCTGGCGCTACGGTGATTTCCGCGCCGACGACGCCGATGAGTTTGGTTATGGGCGCTGAGGGCGGCGGTGCCCCCGTCCCGCGGCGTCGCTCTGGGGGGGCCCTGTGCCGGGGGGGGGCACCGCCGCCCCCGCCCCCCTCTCCGTCCCGGGGTCCCCCCCCGCGGCTCTATTTAAAGCTTCGAGGCCCAATAAATGTAGTGTTGGCGGCGGCGGCTCCGAGGGGGCATCGGCACACCCCGGGGTGGGCGGCGTTGGGGGGACCTCGGGGGAGGGGAGATCCGGGGGAGCAGCGGGGACACAACTGTGGATCCCGACCATGGATCCCAACCGTGGATCCCAACTGTGGATTCCAACCATGGATCCCAACTGTGGATCCCAACCATGGATCCCAACCAACCATGGGACCCAACCATGGATCTCAACCATGGATCCCAACCGTGGATTCCAACCATGGATCCCAACCATGGATCCCAACCAACCGTGGGACTCAACCATGGATCCCAACCAACCGTGGATCCCAACCATGGATCCCAACTGTGGATCCCAACCGTGGGACTCAACCATGGATCTCAACCATGGATCCCAACCAACCATGGGACCCAACTGTGGATCCCAACTGTGGATTCCAACTGTGGATTCCAACCGTGGGACCCAACCAACCGTGGATCTCAACCATGGATCCCAACCGTGGATTCCAACCATGGATCCCAACTGTGGATCCCAACCATGGATCCCAACCAACCATGGGACCCAACCATGGATCTCAACCATGGATCCCAACCGTGGATTCCAACCATGGATCCCAACTGTGGATCCCAACCGTGGATCCCAACCAACCATGGATCCCAACCATGAGACCCAACCATAGATCCCAACCGTAGATCTCAACCATGAATCCCAACCGTGGGACCCAACCGTGGATCCCAACTGTGGATTCCAACCATGAATCCCAACCGTGGGACCCAACCGTGGATCCCAACTGTGGATTCCAACCATGGATCCCAACCGTGGGACCCAACTGTGGTTCCACCCACGGATCTTGACCCCAGATCTCAACCAAAACATGGGACCCCACCATGGATCCCAACCGTGGGGCCCAAACGTGGATCCCAACCATTCATCCCAACCGTAGATCCCAACCATGGATCTGAACCCTGGGATCTAACCATGGGACCCAACCGTGCATCCCAGTCATGGTTCCACCCATGGATCTTGACCCCGGATCTCAACCAAAACATGGGACCCAACCGTGGGACCCAACTGTGGATCTCAATCATGAGACCCACCCATGGGACCCACCACTGGGACCCAACCTTGGTTCCACCCACGGATCTCAACCCTGAGACCCAACCTTGGTTCCACCCATGGATCTCATCCCTGGGACCCAACCTTGGTTCCCCCCATGGATCTCATCCCTGGGACCCAACCTTGGTTCCCCCCATGGATCTCATCCCTGGGACCCAACCTTGGTTCCCCCCATGGATCTCTTCCCTGGGACCCAACCTTGGTTCCCCCCATGGATCTCATCCCTGGGACCCAACCTTGGTTCCCCCCATGGATCTCTTCCCTGGGACCCAACCTTGGTTCCCCCCCTGGATCTCATCCCTGGGACCCAACCTTACTTCCACCCATGGACCTCAACCCTGGGACCCAACCTTGGTTCCACCCATGGATCTCATCCCTGGGACCCAACTTTGGTTCCCCCCATGGATCTCAACCCTGGGACCCAACCTTGGTTCCCCCCATGGATCTCTTCCCTGGGACCCAACCTTGGTTCCCCCCATGGATCTCATCCCTGGGACCCAACCTTGGTTCCCCCCATGGATCTCTTCCCTGGGACCCAACCTTGGTTCCCCCCCTGGATCTCATCCCTGGAACCCAACCTTGGTTCCCCCCATGGATCTCATCCCTGGGACCCAACCTTGGTTCCCCCCATGGATCTCATCCCTGGAACCCAACCTTGGTTCCACCCATGGATCTCATCCCTGGGACCCAACCTTGGTTCCACCCATGGATCTCATCCCTGGGACCCAACCTTGGTTCCCCCCATGGATCTCTTCCCTGGGACCCAACCTTGGTTCCCCCCATGGATCTCATCCCTGGGACTCAACCTTGGTTCCCCCCATGGATCTCATCCCTGGGACTCAACCTTGGTTCCCCCCATGGATCTCAACCCTGAACCCCAATCCTGGACCCCAACGCCTGCCCCCAGCTTGGTTGGGTGGTGGCCCCCATGGGTTCCCCACCGCCCGCCCCCCGGTTCGTGGTGGGGCGCCCCACGGCGAGGCTGTGCCCCCCGTGTCCTGAGCCCATGGAGACGCCGAGGTTGCCCCCATCCATGGGGACAGCAGCCAATGCCGCCGTGGGGGTCGGCGCGGTGGTGGCCCCGTCCTCGGTGTCCCCGGTGGCGTTGATCGATGGCTGCGACGGGGACGGGGGGGGTCCCCCCTGTTCTAATTATAGGGCGGCGCTAATTGAGTTGGAACCCAATTACAGCGGAGCGCGAGGTTCGATAATTAACGCCGAGCAACGATCGTAATTAATGGAAGAGCCGAGGGTGGTGTCCCCACCACGGCCGCGGAGCAGGAAGGTGGTCCTGGGCCACGGGGGGGCTCCTACCCCCCAGCTCTGGTGGCCGTCACCGTGGCTTCCAGGCCACCACGGGGCTGGGGGGGGTCCTTGGGGGCAGCCCAGGGCGGGGACCCCCCTCAAAAGTCCTCTCGCCCACTGCTCTGTCCCCATGGAGGTCACCCTTGCCCGTCCCAGCAAAGGCTTTGAGGGGTTCCTGGAGGTCTTGGGGTACCTCGAGGGGGATTTGGGGGCCTTTGATGGGTTTTGGGGGGGTTCTGGGGGTCTTTGGTGGGTCTTGAGGGTATCTCGGGGGGGGTCTTTGGTGGGTTCCTGGGGGTCTTGAGGGTATCTCAGAGGGGTTCTGAGGGTGTTTGGGGGGTCTTGAGGGTCTTTGGTGGGTTCCTGGGGGTCTTGAGATATCTCGGGGGGGTTCTGGGGGTCTTCGGTGGGTCTTAAGGATATCTCAGGCGGGCGGATGAGAGTCTTTGGTGGGTTCTTGGGGGTCTTGAGGGTATCTCAGAGCAGTTCTGAGGGTCTTTGCTGGGTCTTGAGGGTATCTTGGGGGGTTCTGAGGGTCTTTGGTGGGTTCCTGGGGGTCCTGAGGGTATCTCAGAGGGGTTCTGAGGGTCTTTGGTGGGTCTTGGGGGGTCTTGAGGGTCTTTGGTGGGTTCCTGGGGGTCTTGAGGGTATCTCGGGGGGGTTCTGGGGGTCTTTGGTGGGTCTTAAGGGTATCTCAGGTGGGGGGATGAGTGTCTTTGGTGGGTTCTTGGGGGTCATGAGGGTATCTCAGAGCAGTTCTGGGGGTCTTTGGTGGGTCTTGGGGGTCTTGGGAGTATCTCAGGGGGATTCTGAGGGTCTTTGGTGGGTCTTGGGGTTATCTCGGGGGTCTTGAGGGTCTTTGGTGGGTTCCTGAGGGCCTTGAGGGTATCTCGGGGGGGTTCTGGGGGTCTTTGGTGGGTCTTGAGGGTCTTTGGTGGGTTCCAGGGGGGTCTTGAGGGTATCTTGGGGGGGTTCTGGGGGTCTTTGGTGGGTCCTGGAGGTCTTGGGGCATCTAAGGGTCCTCAGTGTCCCCAGTGCCACCAGCCAGGGGTCACCAGAGCCCCCGAGGGAGAGGACCCTGTGGGCAATACTGAGGAATATTGACCTGTGCTGGGTGATACTGGGCTGTACTGGGTGGTGCTGGGTGGTACTGGGCTGTACTGGGTGATACTGGGCTGTACTGGCTGGTACTGGGCTGGTACTGGGTGATACTGGGCTGTACTGGGTGGTACTGGGCTGTACTGGGTGGTGCTGGGTGGTACTGGGCTGTACTGGGTGATACTGGGCTGTACTGGCTGGTACTGGGCTGGTACTGGGTGATACTGGGCTGTACTGGGTGGTACTGGGCTGTACTGGGTGATACTGGGCTGTACTGGGTGATACTGGGCTGTGCTGGGTGATACTGGGCTGTACTGGCTGGTACTGGGCTGGTACTGGGTGATACTGGGCTGTACTGGGTGGTACTGGGCTGTACTGGGTGATACTGGGCTGTACTGGATCGTACTGGGTGATACTGGGCTGTACTGGGTGGTGCTGGGTGGTACTGGGCTGTAGTGGGTGATACTGGGCTGTACTGGGTGATACTGGGTGGTACTGGGCGGTACTGGGTGATACTGGGCTGTACTGGGTGATACTGGGTTGCACTGGGCAGTACTGGGTTGCACTGGGCACTACTGGGCCACAATGGGCAGTACTGGGTGATACTGGGTGGTACTGGGCTGTACTGGGTGATACTGGGTTGCACTGGGCAGTACTGGGTTGCACTGGGCACTACTGGGCCACAATGGGCAGTACTGGGTGATACTGGGTGGTACTGGGCTGTACTGGGTGATACTGGGTTGCACTGGGCAGTACTGGGTTGCACTGGGCACTACTGGGCCACAATGGGCAGTACTGGGTGATACTGGGTGGTACTGGGCTGTACTGGGTGATACTGGGTTGCACTGGGCAGTACTGGGCCACAATGGGCAGTACTGGGCCATACTGGATGGTCTCAGGCTGTACTGGGACGTACTGGGCAGTACTGGGCTGCACGAGGCAGGACTGGGCTGTACTGGGAAGACCTAGGAGGTATTGGTTTGTACTGGGCTGCGCTGGGCGGTACTGGGCAGCACTGGGAGATGCCGGTCGGTACGGGGTTGTTCGGCAGGAGGCTGCACTGGGCTGTACTGGTTTGCACTGGTTGGCACTGGGGCTCCACCGGCGCCGCTTCCGAGAGCGGAGAAAGAGCGACACCTGCAGGTCAGGAGGCACCGCGCGGGGACCCAGCCCAGTATGACCAGTACAGCCCAGTGCAGACCAGTATGACCAGTACAGCCCAGTCCAGCCCAGTCCAGCCCAGTCCCACCAGTCCAAACCAGTCTGACCAGTCCCACCAGTATGACCAGTCCAGCACAGTCCCACCAGTCCAAACCAATCTGACCAGTCCCACCAGTATGACCAGTACAGCCCAGTCCAGCCCAGTCCCACCAGTCCCACCAGTCCAAACCAATCTGACCAGTCCCACCAGTATGACCAGTACAGCCCAGTCCAGCCCAGTCCCACCAGTCCAAACCAGTCCAGCTCATTTCCACCAGTATGACCAGTCCAGCCCAGTCCAATCAGTATGACCAGCCCAGTCCAGCCCAGTCCAACCGGTATGACCAGTCCAGCCCAGTCCAACCCAGTCCAACCAGAATGACCAGACCAGACCAGTATGACCAGTCCAGCCCAGACCGGCCCAGTCCCACCAGTATGAACAGTCCAGCCCAGTCCAGCCCCGTCCAACCATTCCAGCCCAGTCCAGCCCAGTCCAATCAGTATGACCAGCCCAGTCCAACCAGTATGACCAGTCCAGCCCAGTCCAATCAGTATGACCAGCCCAGTGCAGCCCAGTCCAACCAGTATGACCAGTCCAGCCCCGTCCAACCATTCCAGCCCAGTCCAGGCCAGTCCAACCAGTATGACCAGTCCAGCCCAGCCCAGCCCAGTCCAGCCCAGTCCAATCATTCCAGCCCAGTTCAACCATCCCATCCCAGTCCAGTCCATCCCAGTCCAACTATTCCATTCCAGTCCAGCCCAGTCCAATCATTCCAGCCCAGTTCAACCATCCCATTCCAGCCCAGTCCATCCCAGTCCAACCACTCCATCCCAGTTCATCCGAGTCCACCATTCCATTCCAGTCCACCCCAGTCCAACCCATTCCCCATTGGGGGTTCTGTCCCCCTGTCCCTATTGGGGGGTTCTGTCCCCATTGGGGGGTTCTGTCCCCCTGTCCCCCCGTCCCCGTTGGGGTCTCTGTCCCCCCTGTCCTTATTGGGGGGTTCTGTCCCCATTGGGGTCTCTGTCCTCCTGTCCCCATTGGGGGGGGTCCTGTCCCTCTGTCCCTCTGTCCCCATTGGGGGGTGCTGTCCCCCTGTCCCCCTGTCCTTCTGTCCCCATTGGGGGTTCTGTCCCCCCTGTCCCTATTGGGGGGTTCTGTCCCCTCTGTCCCCATTTGGGGTTCAGTACCCATTGGGGGGTTCTGTCCCTCTGCCCCCATTGGGGGGTTCTGTCCTCATTGGGGGGTTCTGTCCCCCTGTCTCTATTGGGGGGTTCTGTCCCCATTCTGGGGGTTCTGTCCTCACTGGGGGGTTCAGTCCCCCTGTCCCTATTGGGGGGTTCTGTCTCCATTGGGGGGTTCTGTCCCTCTGCCCTCATTTGGGGGTTCTGTCCCCATTGGGGGGTGCTGTCCCCATTGGGGGGTTCTGTCCCCATTGGGGGGTGCTGTCCCCATTGGAGGGTGCTGTCCCCCTGTCCCTCTGTCCCCATTGGGGGGTGCTGTCCCCCTGTCCCCATTGGGGGTTCTGTCCCCATTGGGGGGTGCTGTCCCCCTGTCCCCCTGTCCCCATGGGGGGTGCTGTCCCCCTGTCCCCATCGGGGGGTGCTGTCCCCCTGTCCCCCTGTCCCCATTGGGGGTGCAGTCCCCATTGGGGGGTGCTGTCCCCCTGTCCCCATCGGGGGGTGCTGTCCCCCTGTCCCCCCGCTCTATTTCTGACCCCATTGGGGGGTGCTGTCCCCCTGTCCCCATTGGGGGGTGCTGTCCCCCTGTCCCCCCTGTCCCCATTGGGGGTGCTGTCCCCCTGTCCCCATTGGGGGGTGCTGTCCCCATTGGGGGGTGCTGTCCCCCTGTCCCCATCGGGGGGTGCTGTCCCCCTGTCCCCCCGCTCTATTTCTGTCCCCCCGCCCCCCCCGGGCTATTTTTAGCTCCCGCGTGTTTCCAGGGGAACCCGGTGACGCAGTGACGTCAATGCGGGGTGAGCGCGCGGGAGGGGCGGGAGGGACCCCCGGACACCCCCGGGACCCCCCGGGACCCCCCCGGACCCCCCAGCGACCCCCCCGGACCCCTCCGGACCCCCCCGGGACCCCCCAGCGACCCCCCCGGACCCCTCCGGACCCCCCCGGACCCCCCCGGACACCCCCGGGACCCCCCAGCGACCCCCCCGGACACCCCCAGCGACCCCCCGGGACCCCCCCGGACCCCCCCGGACCCCCCCGGACACCCCCGGGACCCCCTCGAACCCCCCCGGACATCCCCGGGACCCCCCCGGACCCCTCCGGACATCCCCGGGACCCCCCAACGACCCCCCCGGACACCCACGGGACCCCTCCGGACACTCCCGGACACCCCCAGGACCCCCCAGCGACCCCCCCGGACCCCCACGGGACCCCCGGGACCCCCGGGACACCCCCGGACACCCCCGGACACCCCCGGGACCCCCCGGGACCCCCCCGGGACCCCCCCGGACCCCCCAGCGACCCCCCCGGACACCCCCGGACACCTCGGACCCCCCCGGGACCCCCCCCGGGACCCCTCACTCTGCAGACCCCCTCCGGCACAGGTAGGAATTGGGGGGGGGGGAATTCCCTTTGTGCCCCCCCCGAATATCCCTGCCCCCCACTATCCTGTGCCCCCCCCCCAGCACAGGCAGGAATGGGGGGGCTGGATGGGATCCCCTTGTGTGTGACCCCCGCCCCCCCCCCGGATGTCCCTGACCCCCCCCCCCTTGAACCCACCCCCCCAGACTCCTTAGAACCCCCCCATTCTGCACCCCCCTCTGCACAGGTGGGAACTGGGGGGGTGGAGGGGATCCCCCCATGTGTGCCCCCCCCCAAAATGCCCTTTGCTCCCCCCTTACCCCCCCAGGACCCCCCCAGGACCCCTCCTGCACCCCCCCCCCCAGCCCAGACAGGAATATGGGGGATCCTCCCCCCCCCCAAAGATGCCCTTTGCCCCCCCTTTACCCCCCCAGGACCCCTCCTGCACCCCCCCCAGCCCAGGCAGGAATATGGGGGATCCCCCCATGTGCTCCTCCCCCCAAAGATGCCCTTTGCCCCCCTTTACCCCCCCAAGACCCCCCCGAGACCCCTCCTGCACCCCCCCCCAGCCCAGACAGGAATATGGGGGATCCCCCCCCAAAATGCCCTTTGCTCCCCCCTTACCTCCCCCAGGACCCCCCCCAGACCCCTCCTGCACCCCCCCCCCCCAGCCCAGATAGGAATATGGGGGATCCCCCCATGTGCGCCCCCCCATAAGGATGTCCCTGGACCCCCCTTGGACCCCCCCACTCTGCACCCCCCCACTCTGCACCCCCCCCCCACTCACAGGTAGGAGTTAAGGGGGGAGATATGGGATCCCCCGACACCCCAAGACCCCGACACCCCAAGACTGCCCCCCTCCAGCTCCCCAGGACCCCCCCAGGACCCCCCGGAACCCCAGAACCCTCAACCCCCCGGAACCCCAGCACCCCAAATTCCCCAGGGACCTCAGGCCCCCCATCTGCAGCCCCTGCACCCCAAAATCCCCACCCCCCCCGCAGCAACCCCCTCTCTAGCACCCCAAATCCCTGCTCCCCAAATCCCCGCTCCCCAAATCCCCCTGTCCCCAAATCCCCCTGTCCCCAAATGCCTGTGTGCCCCAGATCCCTGTGCACCCCCCACCCTCCAAATCCCCCTGCACCCCAAATCCCTGCACCCAAATCCCTGCACCCCCCTGAATCCCCTGCACCCCAAATCCCCTCACCCCCTGAATCCCCTGCACCCCAAATCCCTGCACCCCCCGTGAACCTTCTGCACCCCAAATCCCTGCACCCCAAATCCCTGCACCCTCTGAACACACTGAACCCCAAATCCCTGCACCCCCCTGCACCCTTCTGCACCCCAAATCCCTGCACCCCCCTGCCCCTCAAATCCCTGAACCCCCTGCACCCCAAACCCCTGCATCCCTCCTGCACCCTTCTGCACCCCAAATCTCTGTACCCCAAATCCCTGCACCCCAAATCCCTCCCCATCCATCTCCATCTCCATCTCCTCGGTCCCCTCAGTCCATATCTGTCCATCTCTGTCCCCTCCATCCATCTCTGTCACTTCCATCCCCTCTGTCCATCTCAGTCCCGTCCTCTCCATGACCTCCATCCATCTCCGTCCCCTCCATCCCCTCCATCCCCTCCATCCCCTCCATCCTCTCCATCCTCTCCATCCCCTCCATCCCCTCCATCATCTCCATCCCCTCCATCCCCTCCATCACCTCCATCCTCTCCATCCATCTCCATCCCCTCCATCCATCTCCGTCCCCTCCATCCCCTCCATCCCCTCCATCCTCTCCATCCATCTCCATCCCCTCCATCATCTCCATCCCCTCCATCCCCTCCATCCTCTCCATCCCCTCCATCCTCTCCATCCTCTCCATCCCCTCCATCATCTCCATCCCCTCCATCCCCTCCATCCTCTCCATCCCCTCCATCCCCTCCATCCATCTCCATCCCCTCCATCCTCTCCATCCTCTCCATCCCCTCCATCATCTCCATCCCCTCCATCCCCTCCATCCTCTCCATCCCCTCCATCCATCTCCATCCATCTCCATCCCCTCCATCCCCTCCATCCATCTCCATCCTCTCCATCCCCTCCATCCATCTCCATCCTCTCCATCCCCTCCATCATCTCCATCCCCTCCATCCCCTCCATCCTCTCCATCCCCTCCATCCATCTCCATCCTCTCCATCCCCTCCATCATCTCCATCCCCTCCATCCTCTCCATCCCCTCCATCCCCTCCATCCATCTCCATCCCCTCCATCCCCTCCATCCATCTCCATCCCCTCCATCATCTCCATCCCCTCCATCCCCTCCATCCTCTCCATCCCCTCCATCCCCTCCATCCATCTCCATCCCCTCCATCATCTCCATCCCCTCCATCCTCTCCATCCCCTCCATCCCCTCCATCCATCTCCATCCCCTCCATCCTCTCCATCCTCTCCATCCCCTCCATCATCTCCATCCCCTCCATCCCCTCCATCCTCTCCATCCCCTCCATCCATCTCCATCCATCTCCATCCCCTCCATCCCCTCCATCCATCTCCATCCTCTCCATCCCCTCCATCCATCTCCATCCTCTCCATCCCCTCCATCCTCTCCATCCCCTCCATCCATCTCCATCCCCTCCATCCCCTCCATCCATCTCCATCCTCTCCATCCCCTCCATCCCCTCCATCCATCTCCATCCCCTCCATCCTCTCCATCCTCTCCATCCCCTCCATCATCTCCATCCCCTCCATCCCCTCCATCCTCTCCATCCCCTCCATCCATCTCCATCCATCTCCATCCCCTCCATCCCCTCCATCCATCTCCATCCTCTCCATCCCCTCCATCCATCTCCATCCTCTCCATCCCCTCCATCCATCTCCATCCTCTCCATCCCCTCCATCCTCTCCATCCCCTCCATCCATCTCCATCCTCTCCATCCCCTCCATCCTCTCCATCCCCTCCATCCATCTCCATCCATCTCCATCCCCTCCATCCCCTCCATCCATCTCCATCCTCTCCATCCCCTCCATCCATCTCCATCCTCTCCATCCCCTCCATCATCTCCATCCCCTCCATCCCCTCCATCCTCTCCATCCTCTCCATCCTCTCCATCCCCTCCATCCATCTCCATCCCCTCCATCCCCTCCATCCATCTCCATCCTCTCCATCATCTCCATCATCTCCTTCATCTCCATCCCCTCCATCCATCTCCATCCTCTCCATCCCCTCCGTCCCTCTCGGTCCCTCTCCATCCCCTCTGTCCCCCTGACCCGTTTCCGTCCCCTCAGCCCAGGATGGGACGCGTCTCCCGCAGGAGCTCCTGGTGGTGGATGGGCGGAGCCCGGAGGTGGCCACCACGAGCCAGGGGCCACCGGCCAAGGGCGGCAAATGGATCGGGAAGCGGGCGGCACCGAGGCCCACCACGCCCCACCATGGTCCCACCACGCCAGAGGAGCCGGGGATGGGCGGGGGCACGGGGTCACCTCCCTGTCCCCCCATGGAGGGGACGGAGAAGATGGGGACGTGGGATGGAGGTGATGGGGTGGAGATGATGGGGCGGAGATGGAGACATGGGATGGAGATGGGGACGTGGGATGGAGGTGATGGGATGGAGATGGGGTCATGGGATAGAGATCGTGGGATGGAGGTGATGGGGTGGATATGATGGGATGGAGATGGGGACGTGGGATGGAGGTAATGGGATGGAGATGATAGGATGGAGATGGGGACGTGGGATGGAGATGGTGGGATGGAGATGATGGGGTGGAGATGATGGGATGGAGATGGGGACATGGGATGGAGATGATGGGATGAAGATGGGGCTGTGGGATGGAGATGGCGGGATGGAGATGAGGATGTGGGGTGGAGATGATGGGATGGAGGTGATGAGATGGAAATGATGGGATGGAGATGACAGGATTGAGACAATGGGATGGACATGAGGATGTGGGATGGAGATGATGGGATGGAGATGATTGGATGGAGATGACGGGATGGAGATTATGTGATGAAGATGATGGGATGGAGATGATGGGATGGAGATGATGGGATGGAGCTGGGGCTGCAGGATGGAGATGAGGACATGGAATGGAGGTGATGGGATGGAGATGATGGGATGGAGATGATGGGATGGAGATGATGGGATGGAGCTGGGGCCGTGGGATGGAGACGGTGACGTGGGATGGAGAAGGCCCCGCTGTGCCGCCGGCAGGCGCTGCTGCCGTCTCGGCTCCGGTTCCGGTGGGAGCCGCTGTGGCCTCGCGCTGTCCCCTCCAGGCCTGGAGACCGCCTGGGGGACAGGAGCTGGGGGGGCTGCGGCCACCGAGGAGGGGATTGTCCATCAGGAGCAGCTCTGTCCCCATCCCCGTCCCCACCCCTGTCCCATCTCCCCATCCTGTCCTGTGTCCCCATCCCATCCCGTGTCCCCATCCCATGCCATGTCTGCATCCTCTCCCGTGTCCCCATCCCTGTCCCATGTCCCCATCCCATGTCCTCATCCCATGTCCCCATCCCTGTCCCATCTCCCCATCCTGTCCTGTGTCCCCATCCCATCCCATGTCCTCGTCCCATGTCCCCACCCCTGTCCCATCTCCCCATCCTGTCCTGTGTCGCCACCCCACCTCCCCATCCCATCCCATGTCCCCATCCTCTCCCGTGTCCCCATCCCATCCTGTCCCAAGTATCCATTCCTGTCCAGTGTCCCCATCCTGTCCTGTGTCCCCATCCATCCTATGTCCCCATCCCATCCCGTGTCCCCATCCCATCCCATGTCCCCATCCATCCCATGTCCCCATCCCATCCCATGTCCCCATCCCATGTCCCCATCCCATCCCATGTCCCCATCCATCCCATGTCCCCATCCCATGTCCCCATCCCATCCCATGTCCCCATCCATCCCATGTCCCCATCCCATCCCATGTCCCCATCCCGTGTCCCCATCCCATGTCCCCATCCCATGTCCCCATCCCATCCCATGTCCCCATCCCATGTCCCCATCCCATGTCCCCATCCCATCCCATGTCCCCATCCCATCCCGTGTCCCCATCCCATGTCCCCATCCCATCCCATGTCCCCATCCCATGTCCCCATCCCATGTCCCCATCCCATCCCGTGTCCCCATCCCATGTCCCCATCCCATCCCGTGTCCCCATCCCATGTCCCCATCCCATGTCCCCATCCCATCCCGTGTCCCCATCCCGTGTCCCCATGCATCCCATGTCCCCATCCCATCCCATGTCCCCATCCCATGTCCCCATCACATCCCATGTCCCCATCCCATGTCCCCATCCCTCTCCCATGTCCCCCTCCTGTCCCGTGTCCCCCTCCCACCGCGGTGTCCCCATCCCATGTCCCCCTCCCATCCCGTGTCCCCCTCCTGTCCCGTGTCCCCCTCCACTCCCGTGTCCCCTCCCTGTCCCCTCCCTCTGACTCGCGTCCCCTCTCCCCACACAGCTGCGATGTCCCCCTCCTGGGGGGTCCCCCCCGTGTCCCCCCGTGTCCCTCTCGGCTCTTTTTGCGGTCTGGGCTTGCTGTTCCTCCGGCACCGTCAGGAAGCCCTTACCCCAAAAAGGATCCGCGGGGGCTCCGCGCGCCGGGGGGGACCCCAAAAGGTGAGCCTGGGGGGGAAGGGGGGGGCAGTGACCCCACGAGAGACCGGGGACACAGGGGACAGTGGGGACAGAGGGGACAGGGCACCCCCTTTGCGCCCAGGGAGGAACAGCTTCACTTTGGGGGGGGGACACCCCAACCCAGAGGGGTTTAGGGGGGTGGGGGACCCCAGAACAGGGGAGTTTTGGGGTGCAGGGAGACCCCAGTGACCACAGGAGCTGCTTGGGGACAGCAGGGACAGAGGGGACAGCAAGGACAGAGTACCCCACTTACACCCAACGAGGAACAGCTTTGCTTTTGGAGGGGGTACCCCAACCCAGAGGAGTTTGGGAGGGTGGGGGGACCCCAAAAGTGGGGTGGAGGGGAATGAGGGAGCCCCAACGGCCCCAGGAGCAGCTTGGGGACAGCGGGGACAGAGGGGACAGAGCACCCCGTTTGCACCCAGCAAGAAGCAGCTTTGCTTTAAGGGGGGGGCACCCCAACCCAGGGGAGTTTGGGGGGGTGGGGTACCCTAAAACAGGGGAGTTGGGGGATGGGGGACCCCAAAAGTGGGCCAGGGGGAACCTAGCGCGCCAGGAGCTGCTTGGGGACAGCAGGGACAGAGGGGACAGCGGGGACAGAGGGGACAGCAGGGACAAGGGGGACAGGGAGCCCCGTTTGCACCCAGGGAGGAGCAGCTTCACTTTAGGAGGGGGACACTCCCTATCCAGGTGAGTTTGGGGGAGTGGGGGGACCCCAAAATAGGTGAGGTTGGGGGGGGGCAGTGGCCACAGGAGCAGCTTGGGGATAGAGGGGACAGAGGGGACAGAGGGGACAGAGCACCCCCTTTGCACCCAACGAGGAACAGCTTTGCTTTGGGGAGGGTACCCCAACCCAGAGGAGTTTGGGGAGGTGGGGGGACCCCAGAACAGGTGAGTTTGGGGGTGCAGGGAGACCCCAGTGACCACAGGGGCAGCTTGGGGACAGAGGGGACAGAGGGGACAGAGCACCCCGTTTGCACCCAACGAGGAACAGCTTCGCTTTTGGGGGGCGAAACCCCAACCCAGAGGAGTTTAGGGAGGTGGGGGGACCCCAGAACAGGGGAGTTTTGGGGTGCAGGGGGACCCCAGTGGCCACAGGAGCAGCTTGGGGACAGAGGGGACAGAGGGGACAGAGGGGACAGCGGGGACAGGGCACCCTATTGGTATCCAGCGAGGAGCAGCTTCGCTTTTTTTGGGGCGGGGACCCCAAATCCAGGTGAGTTTGGGGGGGTGGAGGACCTCAAAACAGGTGAGTTTGGGGGTGTGGGGACACCCCAGTGACCCCAAGAACAGCTAGGGGACAGAGGGGACAGTGGGGACGGAGGGGACAGCAGGGACAAGGGGGACAGGGCGCCCCGTTTGCACCCAGCGAGGAGCAGCTTCATTTGGGGGGAGGGCACCCCAACCCAGGGGAGTTTGGGAGGACCCCAGAACAGGTGAATTTGGGGGTGCAGGGGGACCCCAGTGGCCACTGGAGCAGCTTGGGGACAACAGGGACAGAGGGGACAGAGGGGACAAGGGGGACAGGGCGCCCCATTTGCACCCAGGGAGGAGCAGCTTCACTATAGGAGGGGGACACTCCCTATCCAGGTGAGTTTGGGGCAGTCGGGGACCCCAGAACAGGTGAGTTTGGGGGTGCAGGGAGACCTCAGTGGCCCCAGGAGCAGCTTGGGGACAGCAGGGACAGAGGGGACAGAGGGGACAGAGCACCCCGTTTGCACCCAACGAGGAACAGCTTTGCTTTTGGGGGGGGACACTCCAACCCAGAGGAGTTTAGGGGGGTGGGGGGACCCCAGAACAGGTGAATTTGGGGGTGCAGGATGACCTCAGTGGCCCCAGGAGCAGCTTGGGGACAGAGGGGACAGCAGGGACAGAGGGGACAGAGCACCCCTTTTGCACCCAACGAGGAACAGCTTCGCTTTTGGGGGGGTACCCCAACCCAGACGAGTTTGGAGAGGTGGGGGGACCCCAGAACAGGTGAGTTTGGGGGTGCAGGGAGACCCCAGTGACCACAGGGGCAGCTTGGGGACAGAGGGGACAGCGGGGACAGCAGGGACAGTGGGGACAGGGCACCTTGTTGGCACCCATGGAGGAACAACTTCGCTTTTTTTTTGGGGCGGGGACCCCAAATCCAGGTGAGTTTGGGGGGGTGGAGGACCTCAAAACAGGTGAGTTTGGGGGTGTGGGGGGACCCCGGTGTCCCCAGGAGCTGCTTGGGGACAGAGGGGACAGCGGGGACAGGGCACCCCGTTTGCACCCAGCGAGGAGCAGCTTCGCTCAGGGAGGGGACCCCAACCCAGGGGAGTTGGGGGGGCTGGGGGGACCCCAATAGTGGGGAGGGGGTTGGGAGTCCCGGCACCCTTGAAGGGGGGTGACAGCAGTGGGGAGGGGACACTGAGCTAGTGTCACCCGAGGAAGAGCCTGACCCCCACCCCCGCCATTGACCTGGGACCCCCAACTCTCCCTGCGCCCCCCACTGATCTGGGACCCCCAACTCCCCCCCCAGGTCCTCCAGCCCTGCAGTTCCAGTTTGCGCTGCCAGGGGGGCGCTGGAGCGCGTGGCTGCCGCTCTGCCCCTCTCACCGCTCACTCGTCTTTCATTCCGGTCCTCCAGCACCGCAGCTCCCGTTTGCGCCGCTAAGGGGGCGCTGGCGCGCTCGGCCGCCACTCTGCCCCTCCCAAGCGCCTTACTCGCTCCCCTTTCCGTCCCGTCGTGCTCTGCGCGGCAAAGATGGCGGCTCGCAGCGATGGCCGCACGGTGCTGGTGCGGGGCCTCCCCGCCGCTGCCACCGCCGCGCAGCTCGAGAGCCTCTTCGGCGGCTTCGGGCCCCTGCGACGTTGCTTCGTGGTCACCGAGAAGGGTGGGGGGCTTGGGGGCCCTGGGAGCGGGAATTAGGAGCGCTAGGAGCGGGATAGGAGGGGATTGAGGAGGCTGGGAGTGGGATTTGGGGGGTTGGGAGTGAGATTTGGGGGTCTTGGAGGCGCTGGGAGCGGGATATGGGGGGCGTGGGGGGTTGGGAGTGGGATTTGGGGGGCTTGTGGGAGTGGGATTTGGGGACTTGGGGGGTTGGGAGTGAGATTTGGAGGGTTTGTGGGGGTCTGGGAGTGGGATTTGAGGGGTCTGGGGGATTGGGAATGGGATATGGGGGCGCTAGGAGCGGGATATAGGGGGCTCGGGGGGTTGGGAGTGGGATTTGGGGGTGCTGGGAGCGGGATATGGGGGGCTTGGGGATTTGGGAGTGGGATTTGGGGGGCTTGTGGGAATGGGATTTGGGGACTTGGGGGGTTGGGAGTGAGATTTGGAGGGTTTGGGGGGGGTCTGGGAGTGGGGTTTGAGGGGTCGGGGGGGTTGGGGATGGGATATGGGGGTGCTGGGAGCGGGATATAGGGGCGTTGGGGAGCTGGGAGTGAGATTTGAGGGGCTTGTGGGAGCTGGGAGCAGGATATGGGGGGCTTGGGGATTTGGGAGTGGGATTTGGGGGGCTTGTGGGAATGGGATTTGGGGACTTGGGGGGTTGGGAGTGAGATTTGGAGGGTTTGGGGGGGGTCTGGGAGTGGGGTTTGAGGGGTCGGGGGGGTTGGGGATGGGATATGGGGGTGCTGGGAGCGGGATATAGGGGTGTTGGGGAGCTGGGAGTGAGATTTGAGGGG
This sequence comes from Cuculus canorus, assembly GCF_017976375.1. Taxonomy (NCBI): domain Eukaryota; kingdom Metazoa; phylum Chordata; class Aves; order Cuculiformes; family Cuculidae; genus Cuculus; species Cuculus canorus. The sequence continues at coordinate 208,713,253 of NC_071401.1, forward strand.
CTTGTGGGAGCTGGGAGCAGGATTTGGGGGGTTTAGGGTAGTTGGGAGTGGGATTTGAGGGGTTCGGGGCGCTGGGAGTGGCATATGGGGGGCTTGGGGGGTCTGGGAACGGGATGTGCGGGCTTGAGGGGATTGGGATTTGGAGGGCTTAGGGGCACTAGGGGTGGGATTTGGGGTGTTTGGAGCAGTGGGAGCAGGACATAGGGGTTTGGGGGGGTTGGAGCAGGATTTGGGGGGTTTGGGGAGGCAGGGAGCAGGATATGGGGGGGTTGGGAGTGAGATATGGGGGGCATGGAGATGCTGGGAGCGGGGTATGTGGAGGGTTGGGCGTGATGAGAGCCGTGTATGGGGGTTTGGGAGTGGGGTATGAGGGGGTTAGGGGCGGTTAAGAGTGGGATTTGGGGGGGTTGGGGCCACTGGGAGAGGGATATGGGGGGTTTGGGGTGCTGGGAGCGGGATACAGGAGGCTTGGAGGCACTGGGAGCAACGTTTGGGGGCGCTGGGAGCAGGATTTGGGGGGTTTGGGTGTGCTGGGAGCAGGATTTGGGGGTGCTGGGAGTGGGATTTGGGGGTCTCAGGCCATGCCAGGAGGGCGCTGGGGGCTGGTGCCAAAGTTTGGGAGTCGATTTGGGGGTCAGGGATGGATTTGGGAGTCAGAATCGGTTCTAGGGGGCTCAGGCCATTCCAGGGGGTCCTGGGGGCCAGTGCTGGGTTTCGGGGGTACCCATGCTCCCCCCGTGCCCCCCCAGGCGCGCCGCGGTGCCGCGGGTTCGGCTACGTCACCTTCTCGCTGGCCGAGGACGCGGCGCGTGCCCTGCGCGCCCCCCCCGCCCTCGGTGGCCACCAACTCGCCCTCACGCTCGCCCGCCCGCGGCTACGGGCTGGGGGGGCCCAGACCCAAGGTGAGTCGCAGTTTGGGGGGGGGGTCCCAGCCCCTCCCTGTGATTTAGGGGGGGCCCAGGCTGTCCTTAAACCCCGCTTACTCCTCCCCAGGTTCCCCCAAAGCCACCACGGCCCCCCCGAAGCCGAAGAAGCCTCGAGGGGTATCCAAGAAAGCCCGGCTGATCGTGCGCAACCTCAGCTTCAAGGTGGGGGGGGCTGAGGGCATTGGGGGGGGCATTTGGGGGGCCAGGACCCGGGCTGGGAGGGGGCTCAGGGCTGGGACCAGGGTCTGGGGGGAGCTGAGGGGTCTCGGGGGTCTGGGACTGGGGTCTCGGGGTGGGGCTGAGGGGTCTTGGGGGGCTGGGACTGGGGTCTGGGGGGACTGGGACCAGGATATGGGGGGCTGGGGAGATTTGAGGGGGGCAAGGGGGCTGAGATTGTGGTCTTGGGGTGCTCAGGGGTTGGGAGGCGGCTGGGACGAGGCCATGGGGGGGCTGAGGGGGGCTCAAGGGGGTCCCAGTGGGATCCTTGGGGGGGGTTCTGGGGGGGCTCAGGAGGTCCTGGTAGGATCTTGGGAGGACTCAGATGGTCCTGGTGGGATTTGAGGGGGGCTCGGGGGGTCCTGGTGGAATCGGGGGGGGATCTTGGGGGGTCTAAGGGGGTCCTGGTGGGATCTGAAGGGGACTCGGGGGGGTCCTGGTGGAATCGGGGGGGGATCTTGGGGGGCCTAAGGGGGTCCTGGTGGGATCTGAAGGGGACTCGGGGGGGTCCTGGTGGAATCTGGGGGGATCTTGGGGGGCCCCAGGGGGTCCTGGTAGGATCTGAAGGGGACTCAGGGGGGTCTTGGTGGAATCTGAGGGGATCTTGGGGGGCCTCAGGGGGTCCTGGTGGGATCTGAAGGGGACTCAGGGGGGTCCTGGTGGAATCTGAGGGGATCTTGGGGGGCCTCAGGGGGTCCTGGTGGGATCTGAGGGGGGTCCTGGGGGGATCTCGGGGGGGCTCAGGGGGTTCTGAGGGGGGTCCTGGGGGGATCTCGGGGGGGCTCAGGGGGTCCTGGGGGGATCTGAAGGGGATCCTGGGGGGATCTGGGGGTGGCTCAGGGGGTCCTGGGGTACATCTGGTGAGATCTGGGGGGCCTCAGGGGTCCCAGTGGGGTCTGGGGGTGCTCATGTTTTCCCCCCCCCTCACCCCACGGCTCCGCTCCTAGTGCTCCGAGGCTGAGCTGAAGGATTTGTTCTCCCCGTTTGGCTCTGTCCTGGAGGTGAACATCCCCAAAAAGCCTGGTGAGCCCCTGCCGGCCCCCAACAACCCCGGGGATCCTTTTTTTGGGGGGGGAGTGTGCACCCCCAAACCCTCCCCTGTGCCCTGGTTTTGAGGTGCGGGTGCGGTACAGCTTTTTCTCCTCTTTTTCCAGATGGGAAAATGCGAGGCTTTGCCTTCGTGCAGATGAAAAACGTGCCCGAGGCGGCCCGGGCACTGCGAGGGCTCAACCTGAAGGAGATTAAAGGTTTGGGGGGGCCCCTAGGGATTTGGGGGGCACCCTGGGTGTGGGATGGGGGGCTGGTCTCACCCCCCAACCCGTGTCACTTTGTGTGTCCCCCCAGGGCGCCCCGTGGCTGTGGACTGGGCTGTGGCCAAGGACAAGTTCCGGGCAACGCAGGGTGAGGGGTTTGGGGGGGAAAGGGGGTGCTCGGGGTACCCACCGTGGGGTGGGGGTTTGGGGGTGATTGTGTCCCCCCCCCCAGTGTCCATCTGTCCCCGTCACTGTGTCCCCCGCCATGTCTATCTGTCCCCATCCTGCCCCATAGAGAGTGAGAGAAAAGATGTGGGGCGTTAGGGGGAAAGGGGGGGCTCGAGGGGTATAGGGTGGGGGTTTTTGGGGGTGACTGTCCCACCCCGTGTCCGTCTGTCCCTGCACGTGTCTGTGTTCCCCTCACTGTGTCTGTCTGTCCCCATTCTGCCCCATAGAGAATGAGGGGAAAGGGGGAGAGGGTGAGGGGTTGGGGGGCAACAGGGGGAAAGGGGGGGGTCGAGGGGTGAGGTTTTTGGGGTGACTGAGCCCCCCCATATCTGTCCATCACACTCCCCCCCCCCGGATCCGTCTGTTCCCTCCTGCCCCATAGAGAACAAGGGGAAAAGTGGAGAGGGTGAGGAAGAGGGGGAGAAGGAGGAAGAGGAAGAAGAGGAAAAGGAAGAGGAAGAAGAGGAAAAGGAGGAGGAAAAAGAAGAGGAGGAGGAGGAAGAAGAAGAGGAGGAGGAGGAAGAAGGAGAAGAAAAGGAAAAACAGAAAGAAAAGGCAGCAGGGAAGGTGAAGATGAAGATGAGGACGAAGATGAAGGCTCTCCCGTCGCGAGGCCGGTGAGGAAGGAAGGGCTGAGCTGGGGCTGCTGGCCTCGCACTGGGGCGGGGATCCCCAACTCTGCCCCCCAACTCTGCCCCCCAACGCCACAGGGATGGGAAGGGGAGGAAGAGCAGTGAGGAAGAGGAGGAGGAGGAAGAGGAGGAGGAAGCAGCCAAAGAGGCTGACAGTGAGGAGGAAGAAGAAAATGAGGAGGAAGATGAGGAGGAAGAAGAGGAGGAAGAGGATGGAGACGAGGAAGAGGATGAGGAGGAAGAGGAAGGTCTGTTCTGCTCGGGGGGGGTCTCTGTGGGCGGAAGGGGTGGGGTGGGGGGTGTCTGTGTGGATCTGGAGGGGAGGGTCTCTGTGAGTCGGGGTGTCTCTGTGGGTCTGGGGGTGTCTCTATGGATCAGGGGTCTCTCTGTGGGTCCGGGGGGGGAGTCTCTATGGTTTAGGGGGTCTCTCTGTGGGTCTGGGGGTGTCTCTATGGGTCAGGGGTCTCTCTGTGGGTCCGGGGGGAGTCTCTATGGTTTAGGGGTCTCTCTGTGGGTCTGGGGTGTCTCTATGGTTTAGGGGTCTCTCTGTGGGTCCAGGGGGAATCTCTATGGTTTAGGAGTCTCTCTGTGGGTCCGGGGGGAGTCTCTATGGTTTAGGGGTCTCTCTGTGGGTCTGGGGGAGTCTCTATGGGTCAGAGGTCTCTCTGTGGGTCCAGGGGGAATCTCTATGGTTTAAGGGTCTCTCTGTGGGTCCGGGGGGTTCTCTATGGGTCAGGGGTCTGTCTGGGGGGAGTCTCTCTGCCCCACGGCTCCGTTGTTCTTAGGGGGGGCCGCGCCCCACAAGCAGCCGAGGACGGGGGGGGCGCAGCGCCCGTCCGACGTCAAGGAGGGGCGGACGCTCTTCATCCGGTGAGGGGGGAGCACCCCATGGACCCCCCAAAACACCCCAAATCCTTCCCCCTGCCCTTTTCAGGGAGGTGGGGCTGCACCCCATGGACCAGCTGACCCCCTTTTTTCTCCTGGGGGGGGGGAAAGGCACCCCATGGACCCCCCAAAACACCCCAAATCCTTCCCCCTGCCCTTTTCAGGGGGATAAGCTGCACCCCATGGATCAGCTGACCCCCTTTTTCTCCTGGGGGGGGCGGCGCCCCATGGACCCCCCGTTTTATTGAAGGGGTGCTTAGGTTTTAGGGGGGGTTGTGGGGAGGGGGGAGCTGCACCCCCTGAGCCCCCTCAACACCCCCCACAAACCTGTCCTTCAAAACAGAGGGGACACTTGGGGGGGACAGTAGGAAAATAGGGTCGTGGGGGCTCTGGAAAAGGGGGGGGGTTGGGATGGGGGGGGCTGCACCCCCTGACCCCCCCATTTCTGCCCCCCCCCGCAGGAACCTCTCCTTTGAGACCGAAGAGGAGGCGCTGGGGGCGGCGCTGGAGCGTTTTGGGGCGCTCAGTTACGTCCGTGTGGTGCTGCACCCCGACACCGAGCACCCCAAGGGTATGGGGGGGGGGCTTGGGGAGGGGGGGACAGGTCCTGCTCTGACCCCCTCCATTACTCAGACACACCCCCTCCTTTTTTCTCTCTGCCCCCCCAAAAAAAGGTTGTGCCTTCGCCCAGTTCCGCACGGGGGAAGCGGCGCAGGAGTGTCTGCGCGTGGCACAGGACCCGGAGGTGAGGGGCAAAAAGGGGCCCCCCCGGGGTGAGGGGGGCCTCCCCGGGGCAATAAGGGACAATAGGGGGCAAAAAGGGACCCCCCCGGCGTGAGAGGGACCTCTCTGGGGCAATAAGGGACCCCCTCCCTGCAGCAATAAGGGGTCTTTGAGGAGGGGCAATAAGGGACCCTCGGGGGCAATAAGGGATCTTCAGGGAAGGGCAATAAGGGATCCTCAGAGGGTAATAAGGGAGTTCTTGGGGTAACAAGGGATCTTGGGGGGGGCAATAAGGGACCCTCGGGGGGTAATAAAGGAGTTCTTGGGGTAACAAGGGATCTTGGGGGGGCAATAAGGGACCCTCGGGGGGTAATAAAGGAGTTCTTGGGGTAACAAGGGACCCCCCGGGCTGACAGGGAACCCTCAGGAGTAATAAGGGACACCGTGGGGTGACAAGGGATCTTGGGGGGGGCAATAAGGGACACTCGGGGGCAATAAGGGATCTTCAGGGAAGGGCAATAAAGGATCCTCGGGGGGTAATAAGGGAGTTCTTGGGGTAACAAGGGACACCGTGGGGCAATAAGTGTTCTTGGGGGGCAATAAGGGACCTTTGGGGGCAATAAGGGAGTTTTTGGGGTGCAAGGCACCCCCTGGGCTGACAGGGGACCCTCAGGAGCAATAAGGGACACCATGGGGCGACAAGGGATCTTGGGGGGGCAATAAGGGACCCTCGGGGGCAATAAGGGGTCTTTGGGGGGGGGCAATAAGAGATCTTAAGGGAAGGGCAATAAGAGACCCTTGGGGGGTAATAAAGGAGTTCTTGGGGCAACAAGGGATCTTGGGGGGGCAATAAGGGGTTTTTGAGGAGGGGCAATAAGGGATCTTCAGGGAAGGCCAATAAGGGACCCTCAAGGGCAATAAGGGAGTTCTTGGGGTAACTAGGGATCTTGGGGGGGGCAATAAGGGACCCTCGGGGGTAATAAGAGAGTTCTTGGGGTACATGGGACCCCCCGGGCTGACAGGGGACCCTCAGGAGCAATAAGGGACACCATGGGGCGACAAGGGATCTTGGGGGGGCAATAAGGGACCCTCGGGGGCAATAAGGGGTCTTCAGGGAAGGGCAATAAGGGATCCTCGGGGGGTAATAAGGGAGTTCTTGGGGTAACAAGGGATCTTCGGGGGGGCAATAAGGGACCCTCGGGGGTAATAAGGGAGTTCTTGGGGTAACAAGGGATCTTGGGGGGGCAATAAGGGACCCTCGGGGGTAATAAGGGAGTTCTTGGGGTAACAAGGGATCTTCGGGGGGGCAATAAGACCCCCCCTGAGCTGTGTCCCCCCCTCAGGGCGCGGGGCTGCGCGTGGACGGGCGCCGACTGCGCGTGGACGTGGCGGTGACGCGCGAGGAGGCGCAGCGGCTGCGGCGAGAGGGGCGCCCGCGATCGGGGGGCACCCGAAACCTGCACCTGGCGCGGGAGGGGCGTGAGTGACCCCCAAAACCTGACCTGAGCCCCCCCTGAACCCCCCAAACCTGCACCTGGCGCGGGAGGGGCGTGAGTGACCCCCAAAACCTGACCTGAGCCCCCCCAAAACCTGACCTGAGCCCCCTCGAACCCCCCAAACCTGCACCTGGCGCGGGAGGGGCGTGAGTGGCACCCCAAAACCTGACCTGAGCCCCCCCTGAACCCCCGAAACCTGCACCTGGCGCGGGAGGGGCGCGAGTGGCACCCCAAAACCCCCCCTGAACCCCCTAAACCTGCACCTGGCACGGGAGGGGCGTGAGTGGCCCCCAAAATCTGACCTGAGCCCCCCTGAACCCCTGAAACCTGCACCTGGCGCGGGAGGGCCGTGAGTGGCACCCCAAAACCTGACCTGAACGCCCCCAAACCTGCACCTGGCGCGGGAGGGGTGTGAGTGACCCCCAAAACCCCCCCTGAACCCCCCAAACCTGCACCTGGCGCGGGAGGGGCGTGAGTGGCACCCCAAAACCCCCGCTGAACCCCCCAAACCTGCACCTGGCGCGGGAGGGGCGAGTGCCCCCCAAAACCCCTTGTACCCCCTTTTCCCCCCCCAACACCCCCTTCTTCCCCCCTAACCCCCCCCTTTTACCTCCCAACTCCCCTTTTTTTCGCTATAAGCCCCCCCTTTTCCACCCCAACTCCCCTTTTCCCCCCCTTTTGCCTTCCTAACCCCCTCACACCCCGATTTTTTCCCCCCCACACCGGCTTTCTGACCCCCCCTAACTGCCCCACATCGCCTTTTTCACCCCAAACACCCCCTCTTTGCCCCATAACCCCCCTGTACCCCTATTTTTCCCCCCTTTCCCCCAACCCCTTTATCCGCCCCTTTATATTCCGCGTACCCTTTCTTCCCTCCACACCCACTTTTTGACCCCCTTCTTGCCCCCCAACACCCCCATACCCACCTTTTCCACCCCCGTACCCCTTTTTTCCCCTCGTACCCCCATTTTTTCCCCTCACGCCCCCTTTTTTGCCCCCCCATACCCCCTCTTCCAATATTCTTCTCCCATTTTCCCCCCCTTTTCTCCCCCCACATCCCCTTGTTGACCCCCTAACACCACTGTACCCCCATTTTTCCCTTTGCTCTCCCTTTTTTTCCCCCCACACCCCCTTTTTGCCCCCCCTAACCCCCCCGTACCCCCATTTTTCTCCCTTCCCGCAGTGATCCGGGCCGGCACGAAGGCTGCGGAGGGCGTCAGCGCCGCCGACATGGCCAAGCGAGCGCGGGTGAGCGCAGGGGGCGCCCGACGGGGGACTCGGGGGGTGATAAGGGGTTTGGGGGGTCCCTGACTGCCCCCCACCCCCCCGTTTGGTCGCAGTTTGAGGAGCTGAAGCACCAGAAGCTGCGGGACCCCAATATCTTCGTGTCGCGCACGCGGCTCTGCGTGCACAACCTGCCCAAGCGCGTCGACAGCGCCGCCCTGCGCCGCCTGCTGCGCCGCCTGCCCGCGGGGGGGGCCCCGCTGCACGTCAAGGAGGTGGGGGAGCCCCGGTCACCCCCATGTCACGCCCCCTGTCACCCCCATCTCCCCTGTATCCCCTTGCGTCCCTCCCCCATCACTCTGTATCCGTCGCCCCGTATTCCCTCCGTCGCCCCGTATCCCCCCTGTCGCCCCGTATTCCCTGTCACCCTATATCCCCCCCGTCGCCCCATATCCCCCCCATCGCCCCATATCCCCCCCATCGCCCCATATCCCCCCCGTCACCCCATATCCCCCCCTGTCACCCCGTATCCCCCCGTCACCCCATATTCCCTCCGTTGTCCCGTATCCCCCCTGTCACCACATATCCCCCCCTGTCACCCCATATCCCCCCCCGTCACCCCGTATTCCCTCCGTTGTCCCGTATCCCCCCTGTCACCCCATATCCCCCCCTGTCACCCCATATCCCCCCCCGTCACCCCGTATCCCCTCTGTTGCCCCGTATCCCCTCTGTCGCCCCGTATCCCCTCATCACCCCATATCCCCTCCATCACCCCATATCCCCCCCGTCGTCCCGTATCCCCCCGTCGCCCCGTATCCGCCCGTCGCCCCGTATCCCCCCTGTCACCCCGTATCCCCCTGTCACCCCGTATTCCCCCCTGTCACCCCATATCCCCTCCGTCACCCCATATCCCCCCTGTCACCCCATATTCCCTCCATTGCACCATATGCCCCCTGTCACCCCGTATTCCCTCTGTCGCCCCGTATTCCCGCCGTCACCCCGTATCCCCCCTGTCACCCTGTATTCCCTCCATCGCCCCATATCCCCCCCGTCGCCCCGTATTCCCCTCGTCGCCCCGTATCCCCCCCCCTTCACCCCGTATCCCCCCCGTCACCCCATTTACCCCCATCGCCCCGTATCCCCCCATCACCCCATATCCCCTCTGTCGCCCCGTATCCACCCCCGTCACCCCGTATCCCCCCTGTCACCCCGTATTCCCTCCGTCACCTTGTATCCCCCCTGTCACCCCATGTTCCCTCCGTCACCCCATAACCCCCCTGTTACCCCGTATTCCCTCCGTCACCCCATATCCCCCCTGTCACCCCGTATCCCCCCATCACCCCATATCCCTCCCCTCACCCCGTATCCCCCGTCACCCCGTATTCCCTCCATTGCCCCATATCCCCTCCATCACCCCGTATCCCCCCTGTCGCCCCGTATCCCCCCCCGTCACCCCATATTCCCTCCATCGCCCCCTATCCCCCCGGCGCCCCCTATCCCCCCTGTCACCCCGTATCCCTCCGTCACCCCCTGTCCCCCCCATCACCTTGTACCCCCCCATCACCATATTTCCCCCCCATCCCTCCCCTATCGCCTTATACCCCCCCATCACCCTGTATCCCCCCCTTATGTCCACTCTGGGGTTGGTTTGGGGGTGCAGAGGAGGTGGGGTCCCCCCCACGTCACCCTTGTGTCCCCCCGTGTCACCCCCACATCCCCCTGTGTCCTTTATGTCCCCCCGTGTGTGTCCCCACATCCCTCTGTGTCCCTCCCATGTCCGCTCAGGGGTGGGTTTGGGGTGCAGAGGAGGTGGGGACCCCCCGTGTGCCCCCATGTCACCCCCATGTCCCCCACATTCACCCTGTGTTGGATGGGTTTGGGGGTGCCGAGGAGGTGGGTCCCCTCGTGTCCTTCTGTCCTGTCATGGGTCCTGACTGTGCTTAGGGCCCAGGGAAGTTTTGGGGTGCCCTGGCGGGTTTGGAGGTCCCGGCTCAGTTTTGGAGCGCTGAGTGGGTTTTGGGGCGCCCATGGTGACCCCATTTTCCCCCCCACCAGGGCCGGGTGATGCAGGAGAACAGTGGGCAGGGGCTGTCTCTGGTCTAGGGGTCCTGGGGAAGTTTGGGGGGGTCCCACCTCAGTTTTGGAATGTGAGAGTGGTTTTGGGGTTCTGGGTGGGTTTTGGGGTGCCCAGGGTGATCCCATTTTCCCTCAGTGCCAGGTGATGAGAGAGAACCTCAGGCAGGGATCCCTGCCTGGTTTTGGGGTTCCAGGGTGGTTCTGGGGTCCCACAGCAGTTTGAGGGGTCCCAGAGCTGTTTGGGGGGACTTAAAGCCGTTTGGGGGTTCTGGGTCATTTTCTGGGTGCTGGTTGGGTTTCGGGGTGCCTGTGGTGACCCAGTTTCGTAAGTGCCGAGTGTTGCAGGAACAGTGCGGCAGGGATCCCGGGCTGGTTTGAGGGGTCCCAGGGCAGTTTGAGGGGTCCCAGGGCAGTTTTGGGGTGCTGGGTGGGTTTTGGGGTGCCGGGTGGGTTTCGGGGTGCCCGCGGTGACCCCCTTTCTGCAGTGCCGGGTGATGCGGGAGCAGCGCGGGCAGGGGCCGTCGCTGGGCTTTGCCTTTGTGGAACTCGGGGCGCACGCCGAGGCACTCGCCGCCCTCCGCGCCCTCAACAACAACCCCAACCTCTTCGGGGCCAGCAAGGTGGGTCTGGGGGAGCCCCCCAACACCCTAGGGGCCCCCCAACATGAAACGGGGTCCCCCTGTTTCGCCCCATCTCCCCCGAGGTCCCCTCAGGGTCCCCTTATTGCCCTGGGATCCCCCTCTTGCCCCCTATCACCCCAGGGGTCCCCTCATCACCCCCTGTGCCTCCCCGTGTCCCCCCCAAACACCACAGGGCCCCCCCATTGCTCCAGGGTCCCCGCAGATCCCCTCAGGATCCCCCCCCCATCACTCTGGGGTCCCCCCATCACCCCCATGTCCCTCCCTATTGCCCTGGGGTCCCCCTGTCACCCCCATGTCCCCCCCAGTTGCCCTGGGGTGCCCCCATCTCCCCCATGTCCCCCCACTACTCTGGGGTCCCCCCATCACCCCGATTTCCCCCCCCATTGCCCTGGGGTCCCCCCATCACCCCCATGTCCCCCCCTATTGCCCTGGGGACCCCCATTACCCCCTCCCTGTGTCCCCCAAATTATCCTGGGGTCCCATCTCTTGCCCCCCAACCCATGTCCCTCAGTGGGGTGATTCCTGGGGGTCCCCTCGTTTGGTTTTGGGGTCCTGCCCCCCTCACCCCCCCCCGGGTGGTCCCTGCTGCTGTGGGGGTGCTGTCTGGGGTTTTGGGGTGCTGTCTGGGGTGTCCCTCACGCTGCCCCCCAGCGCCCCATCGTGATGTTCTCGTTTGGTTTTGGGGTCCTGCCCCCCCCTCCTCCCCGGGTGGTCCCTGCTGCTGTGGGGGTGCTGTCTGGGGTTTTGGGGTGCTGTCTGGGGTGTTCCTCACGCTGCCCCCCAGCGCCCCATCGTGGAGTTCTCCCTGGAGGACCGTCGCAAGCTGCGGCTCAAGGAGCAGCGGGCGCAGCGCAGCCTGGTACGGGTGCACCCCCAGACCCCCCGGAACCCCCTGGACCCCCCCCCGGTCTCCCCCCGCCCCACCTCGACCCCCACCTTCTGCCCCCTTTGTCCCCCCCTTTGTTTCTTCCCCCATTTGTCTCCCCCTTGTTCCCCTCTCCCCTATCTGCCCCCCTTTATCCCTCTTTACCCCCCCTTATCTTCCCTGTTTGCCCCCCTTTTGTCCCCCCATTATCCTCCCCTTCTGCCCCCCTTTATCTCCCTTTACCCCCCCTTATCTTCCCTATTTGTCCCCCTTTATCTCCCCCTTTATCCTCCCTTTGTCCCCCCCTTTACCTCCCCTTTGTTCCCCCCTTTATCTCCTCTTCGTCCCCCCTTTCTCCTCCCTTTGTCCCCCCCCTTTATCCCCTCTTTTCTGCCCCCCCTTTCTCCCCCCCTTGTACCCCTCTTATCCCCCCTTCTGCCCCACTTTGTCCCCCCCTTTGTGACCCCTTTGTGCCCTCCTTCGGCCCCCCAATATCCCCCCCCTTTCTGTCCCCCCTTATCCCCTCCTTTCTGCCTCCCTTCACCCCGCTTTCTGTCTCCCCCTTTCTGTCCCCGCTTTCCATCCCCCCCTTGTCCCCCCCTTTCCGTCCCCCCCTTTCTATATCCCCCTTTCTGTCCCCCCTTTCTGTCCCCCCTTTCTGTCCCCCCCTTTGTCCCCCCCTTTGTCCCCCCCTTTTCTGTCCCCCCCTTTTCTGTCCCCCCCTTTTCTGTCCCCCCCCTTTCTGTCCCCCCCTTTGTCCCCCCCTTTCTCCCCGCTCTGACCCCCGTCTCTCCCGCAGCTGAAGCTGAAGCCGCAGCCCCCCGCGCCCGCTGCCCCCCCGCAGCCCCCCCATACTCGGAGGCCCCCCGTCTCCTCCGAGGCCCCCCCGGGCCCCCCCCAAGCCACCCCCGGCACCCCGTGGTGCGGATTCCGTACGGCGGCGCAGCCGGAGCGCGTCGAGCTGCCCGACGGCACCACGCGGCGCAAAGTGCTGCCGCTGCCCTCGCACCGCGGCGCCAAGATCAGGTACGGGGGGGCTGACCCCCAAAACTGCTGACCCCCCCACCCCCAGACCCCCGACTGCTGACCCCGACCCCCCCGATCCCCAACTCTGCAACCCACCCCTCGGTATGGGGGTGTCATCCCCCCCTTCTACCGCTGCCCTCGCACCACGGCGCCAAGATCAGGTACGGGGGGGCTGACCCCCAAAACTGCTGACCCCCCCCCAGACCCCCAACTGCTGACCCCGACCCTCCTGCCCCCCAACTCTGCAATCCACCCTCGGTATGGGGGTGTGTCCCCCCCCTTCTACCACAGCCCTTGCACCGTGGTGCCAAGATCAGATATGGGGGGGCTGACCCCCAACTTCTGCCCCCTCCACCACCAAGATCAGATATGGGGGGGCTGACCCCAACTTCTGTCCCCCCTCACTCCCCCCTTCTGCCCCCTTCACTGCCAAGATCAGATATGGGGGGGCTGACCCCCAACTTCTGTCCCCCTTCACCCCTCCCTTCGGCCCCCCCCCCCTTCATTCCTCCTTCACCCCCTCTTCACCCCCCCTCTGCCCCCCCCTTCACCCCTTTCTACCCCCCACTTTGTCCCTCCTTCACCCCTCCCCAATTTGGGGGGTTCCTGGCCCCCATGAGTGCCCCCCCTTTTTCTCCCCCCCCCCCAGGAAGCGGGACAAGGGGAAGGTGAAGCCGCCGCCCCCCAAAAAGCCGATGAAGGGGCGGCAGCGGCGGAAGGAGCAGCACCCGGCGCCCCCCCAAAAGGTGGGTTTGGGGGCACAAAACCCCGCTTTGGGGAGGGGAGGGGTGTGCCATCCCTGCACACCGTTTTCCTGGGAACCCCATCTCTGCCCCCCTCAATTCTAGGGGTTCAGACCCCCCCATCTCTGCCCCCCTCAATTCCAGGGGTTCAGGGACCTCCCCAACCCCCCATCTCTGCCCCCCTCGATTCCAGGGGTTCAGGGACCTCCCCCAACCCACCATCTCTGCCCCCCTCAATTCTAGGGGTTCAGGGACCTCCCCAACCCCCCATCTCTGCCCCCCTCAATTCTAGGGGTTCAGGGACCTCCCCAACCCCCCATCTCTGCCCCCTCAATTCTAGGGGTTCAGGGACCTCTCCAACCCCCCATCTCTGCCCCTCTCAATTCCAGGGGTTCAGGGACCCCCCCATTGCCCCCCAATCTCTGCTCCCCTTGATTCTAGGGGTTGTGGGGACCCCCCTCATCTCCCCCTGCTCTGTTTTGGGGGTGCAGCCCCCCCTGTCACCCCGTTTTTGCCCCCCCCAGGCCCGGCGGGGGGGGGCAGAGGCGCGGTTCAACGAACTGGTGGAGCGCTACAAGCGGCGGATATTGGGGGGCACCGAGGGTCCCCCCACCAAGAGGAGCAAATGGTTCGAGGACTGAGCCCCCCCCTGGGCCCCCACCCATGGGTGCCCCCCCCCCAAGATCTGGGGGTGCCTCCATCCTCCTCTCCCAGGGGTCTGGGACCCTCGGGGGCAGAGTTGGGGGGCAGGGGACCCCCCCAAACTGCCCCCCCCCCAATTTCCAAGACCCCCCCCGGGGGGGGGGGCGATATATGGGAATATATTTTATATCAAAAGCATTTTTGGGGTGCGGCGTCGCCTGCAGCTTCGGGGGGGCCCTGAACCCCACGGTTTCGGGGGGGGGCCTGAACCCCCTGACCCATGGCTTGGGGGTGGGGGGGGAGGTGGCTGAAGGACCCCCCCAGGAAGGGGGTTTTGGGGGTCCCCTGGAGGGGGACAGCCCCTGAGCCCCCTGCTCCAGGCCAGGGGTGACACTGGGGACAGGGAATGGGGCACAGGGATGGGGAGAGGGGACGGAATGGGGGAGAGGGATGGGGAGAGGGGACAGGGATGGGGAGAGGGGAATGGGGAGAGGGGACAGGGAATGGGGAGAGGGGACAGGGAGGGGGGAGAGGGGACAGGGATGGGGAGAGGGGACAGGGAATGGGGGAGAGGGGACAGGGAATGGGGGACGGAATGGGGAGAGGGGACAGGGAATGGGGGACAGGGAATGGGGAGAGGGGACAGGGAATGGGGGACGGAATGGGGAGAGGGGACAGGGAATGGGGGACAGGGAATGGGGAGAGGGGACAGGGAATGGGGGACAGGGAATGGGGGAGAGGGGACAGGGAATGGGGGAGAGGGGACAGGGAATGGGGGACAGGGAATGGGGGAGAGGGGACAGGGAATGGGGGAGAGGGGACAGGGAATGGGGGAGAGGGATGGGGAGAGGGGACAGGGAATGGGGGACAGGGATGGGGCGAGGGGACAGGGAATGGGGGATGGGATGGGGAGAGGGGACGGAATGGGGGACGGAATGGGGAGAGGGGACAGGGAATGGGGGAGGGGGATGGGGAGAGGGGACGGAATGGGGGAGAGGGAATGGGGGACAGGGAATGGGGGAGAGGGGAGAGGGAATGGGGAGAGGGGACGGAATGGGGGAGAGGGAATGGGGGACAGGGAATGGGGGAGAGGGGAGAGGGAATGGGGGACAGGGAATGGGGGACAGGGATGGGGAGAGGGGACAGGGAATGGGGAGAGGGGACAGGGATGGGGGACAGGGAATGGGGAGAGGGGACAGGATGGGGAGAGGGGACAGGGATGGGGAGAGGGGACAGGGAATGGGGGCAGGGAATGGGGAGAGGGGACAGGGAATGGGGGACGGAATGGGGAGAGGGGACAGGGAATGGGGGACAGGGATGGGGAGAGGGGACAGGGAATGGGGAGAGGGGACAGGGAATGGGGGACAGGATGGGGTCAGAGAGGGACAAGGGACACAGGAGGGGACAGGGATGGAGACAGGCAGGGACACGGGTGGGGACAGGGACACAGCGCAGGGAATGGGGCACAGGGGACAGGGAAGGGGCAGATGGGGACAGGCGGCGCGTTTGGGAGCAGCCGGGAGGGACTTGGAGACACTTGGGGACACGGGGAGGACACGCGCGTCGCCGCAGCCCCGGGGACAGCGAGTGCCCGTCCCTGTCCCTGTCCCCATCCCGCGTCCCCTTCCCGTGTCCCCTCTGTCCCCCTCCCTGTCCCCCCACACCCCCGATCTTGGGGTCACCCCGGGCCACCCCGTGCAGTCACCGCACTGTCACCCCCGCTGTGTCCCCCATGTCCCCATGTCCTTGTCACTACGTGTACCTCTCTCTCCTCAGCCGTGTCCCCCCGTGTCCCCCATGTCCCCCATATCCCCCCGTGTCCCCCATATCCCCCCGTGTCCCCTATATCCCCCCGTGTCCCCCATATTCCCCCGTGTCCCCCATGTCCCCCATATTCCCCCATATCCCCCATATTCCCCCGTGTCCCCCATATCCCCCCGTGTCCCCTATATTCCCCCGTGTCCCCCATATCCCCCCTGTCCCCCATGTCCCCCACATCCCCCCGTGTCCCCCGTATTCCCCGTGTCCCCCATATCCCCCCGTGTCCCCCATATCCCTCCATGTCCCCCATATCCCCCCCCATGTCCCTCATATCCTCCCCTGTCCCCCCCTGTCCCCCATATCCCCCTGTGTCCCCTATATCCCCCCCGTCCCCCATATCCCCCCGTGTCCCCCCTCTGTGCCCCCCGTGTCCCCCATATCCCCCCGTGTGTCCCCCCCCCGTCCCCCCGTGTCCCCTCAGGGGGGACTTTGCAGTCGCGGGGGCTGAAAAAGGCACTTTTATTTTCCAATAATGGGGGAAATAAATAGCGATGAATGACAATAGTGACAATAGTGACGGTGACCAAAGGGGGGTCCCCGGTGACCCCGGAGTGTCCCCCCCTTCCCCAGCTCCAGGGTCCCCCCACAAGGCTCAGGTGTCCCCTCCCCTCATTCCAATGTCACCCCAGTGTGTGTCCCCCCCCTTCCAGGGTCCCCTTCTTGGCTCTGCTGCCCCCCCACAATGTCCCCATGTCCCCTAGTGGGTGGGGGTCCCCCCGAGCCCCTGTCCCCCCCCCTTGTCCCCCATCAGGTGGGGGTCCCCCCTGTCCCCCCCATGTCCCTCATCAAGTGGGGGTCCCCCCCCTATCCCCTATCAGGTGGGGATTCCCCATGTCCCCCCTGTCCCCCCCTGTCCCCTATCAGGTGGGGGTCCCCCATGTCCCCCCTGTCCCCCCCACCCGTCCTCTATCAGGTGGGGGTCCCCCATGTCCCCCCTGTCCCCCCCCCTGTCCCCTAGCAGGCGGGGGTCCCCCCCTGCCCCCCATCATGTGGGGTCCCCCCCTTTCCCCCCTGCCCCCCATCATGTGGGGTCCCCCCCTTTCCCCCCCTGCCCCCCATCATGTGGGGGTCCCCCCCTGTCCCCCATCATGTGGGGGTCCCCCCTGTCCCCTAGCAGACGGGGTTCCCCCCATGTCCCCCCCTGCCCCCCATGATGTGAGGTTCCCCCCTGTCCCCTAGCAGACGGGGGTCCCCCCATGTCCCCCCCTGCCCCCCATCATGTGGGGGTCCCCCCCTGTCCCCCCCGCCCCCCATGATGTGGGGGTCCCCCCTGTCCCCTAGCAGACGGGGGTCCCCCCCATGTCCCCCCCTGCCCCCCATCATGTGGAGGTCCCCCCCGTCCCCCCCTGCCCCCCATGATGTGGGGGTCCCCCCTGTCCCCTAGCAGGCGGGGGTCCCCTCGAGGCTGCGGGCGATGCTCTCGAGGCAGAGGCGCAGCCGCGCCAGAGCCACACGGGCGGCGGTGTGGGGGGCTCCTCCCAGGGGTGTTGGGGGGCTCGGGGGGCGCGGGGGGGGCTCGCAGCCCGGGCCGGTGGCCATCAGGGCCAGGAGGCTGCGCAGGTTCTCCACGTCGTTGGCCACCTGGGCCAGCGCGAGGTGGCCCGTGGGCAAGAGCCGCTGCAGCGCCTGCAGCCGCCGGGCCAGCGCCCCCAGACCCTCGGTGGCCCCCAGACCCTCGGTGGCCCCCGGACCCCCCTCGGTGGCCCCCAGAGCCCCCTCGGTGGCCCCCAGAGCCTCGGCGGCCCTCGGCAGCGGCTGCGACAGCGGTGACAGCTGCGGGGGGACAGGGGGGTCAGGGGGGGCACCTGCGATGGGGACCCCCCGGAACCCCCAATCTGGGGAGTGGGGAGCACCCCCAGACCCAGCCAGCTGTGGGTGATTTCCCACCACCACCCCCGGGACCCCCCCATGCCACCCAGCCGTGGGGGACCCCGAAACTGGGGAATGGGGAACCCCTCCATCCCACCCAGCCGTGGGGGACCCCGAAAGTGGGGAATGGGGACCCCCCCGTTGGGACCCTAAAACTGGGGAGTGTGGACCCCCTCCATCCCACCCAGCCATGGGAGACCCCGAAAGTGGGGAATGGGGACCCCCCTCCTTGGGACCCCAAAACTGGGGAGTGGGGACCCCCTCATCCCACCCAGCCGTGGGGGACCCCAAAAGTGGGGAATGCGGACCCCTTCATCCCACTCAGCCGTGGGGGACCCTAAAACTGGGGAATGGGGACCCCCTCCATCCCACCCAGCCGTGGGAGACCCTAAAACTGAGGAATGGGGAACCCCTCCATCCCACCCAGCCGTGGTGGACCCCCCTTGGGACCCCAAAACCGGGGAGTGTGGACCTCCCCCATCCCACCCAGCCATGGGGGACCCCAACACTGGGGAGTGTGGACAGCCCCCACCCCACCCAGCCATGGAGGACCCCCCTTGGGACCCCAAAACTGGGGAATGGGGACCCTCCTTGTGACCCCAAAACTGGGGAATAGGGACCCCCTCATCCCACCCAGCCATGGAGGACCCCCCTTGTGACCCCAAAAATGGGGAATAGGGACCCCCTCATCCCACCCAGCCTTGGGACCCCAAAACCGGGGAGTGTGGACCTCCTCCATCCCACCCAGCCATGAGTGACCCCACACTGTCCCCTGGGGGTGTGGGTGGGGTCCCCCATCGCGGGGGTCCCGGTGCCCCCCACCTGCAGGTGCCGGATGCGGGTGCTGAGGGTGCGGGTGAGGTTCCTCGCGTCCTCCTGCACCGTCTGGAGCCGCACGGGGGGGGCGGTGGCCACGGGCACCCACAGCCACAGGAGCCCCCACAGGCCGGGGCGGCGCATCCTGGGGTGCTGCGCCCCAAACGGGACCGGGGGGGCTGACTCACTGCTGGGGGGCAACGCATCCCCACCCCATCTCCATCCCAATCTCCATCCCAACCTCCATCCTCATCCTCACCCCAATCTCCATCCTCATCCCCATTCTATCTTCATCCCAATCTCTATCCTCATCCCCACCCCATCTCCATCCCAATCTCCATCCCAATCTCCATCCTCATCCCCATCCCAATCTCCATCCTCATCCCCATCCCAATCTCCATCCTCATCCTCACCCCAATCTCCATCCTCATCCCCATTCCATCTTCATCCCAATCTCTATCCTCATCCCCACCCCATCTCCATCCCAATCTCCATCCCAATCTCCATCCTCATCCCCATCCCATCTCCATCCTCATCCCCATCCCAATCTCCATCCTCATCCTCACCCCATCTTCATCCCAATCTCCATCCTCATCCCCACCCCAATCTCCATCCTCATCCCCATTCCATCTTCATCCCAATCTCCATCCTCATCCCCATCCCAATCTCCATCCTCATCCCCACCCCATCTTCATCCCAATCTCCATCCCCATTCCCACCCCATCTCCATCCCTATCTCCATCCCCATCCCCACCCCATCTCCATCCCAATCTCCATCCTTATCCCCACCCCATCTTCATCCTCATCTCCATCCCCACCCCATCTCCATCCCAATCTCCATCCCCATCCCCATCCCATCTCCATCCCTGTTTCCGTCCCGTCTCCATCCCCTTCTCCGTCCCACTCGTCCCTATCTCCGTCCTTGTCCCTATCCCATCTGCACCCCCATCTCCATCCCTGTCTCTGTCCCCATCCCATCTCCACCCCCATCTCTGTCCCCATTTCTGTCACCTCCATCCCCTTCTCCATCCCACCCATCCCTATCCCAATCTCCATCCCCCTCTCCATCTCCATCCCATCCCATTCCATCCCCCTCTCCATCTCCATTCCACCCCCATCCCATCCCATCTCCTTCCCATCTCCATGTCCATCCCCATCCCATCCCATCCCCATCTCCATCTCCATCTCCATCTCCATCTCCATCTCCATCTCCATCTCCATCTCCATCATCTCCATCCCATCCCCTTCTCCATCCCATCCCATCCCATCTCCATCCCCATCTCCATGGGGGGGGGGTGTCCCATGGGGGATCCTGGGAGAAGGGGGGTGTCATGGGGGGGGGGGTCCCATGATAGACCTCTGGAGAAGGGGGGGGTCCTATGGTGGTTCCCTCAGAAGGGGGGGGTCCCATGGGGGGGCCCTGGGAGAAGGGGGGTCTCATGGTGGGGGGTGTCCCAGAGGGGGTCCCTGGGAAGGGGGGGGGGTGTCATGGTGGGGGGTGTCCTGGGAGAAGGGGGGGGGGGGGTCTCATGGTGGGGGGTGTCCCAGAGGGGGTCCCTGGGAACGGGGGGGGGTGTCATGGTGGGGGGTGTCCTGGGAGAAGGGGGATCCCTGGAGAAAGGGGGGGGGCATGGAGGGGTCCCTGTGGAAAGGGGTGGGTCCTTAGAGAAGGGGGGCCCTGGGAAGAGGGGGGGTCCTTAGAGAAGGGGGGGTCCTGGGAAGGGGAGTGTCCTTAGAGAAGGGGGGCCCTGGGAAGGGAGGGGTCCTTAGAGAAGGGGGGGTCCTGGGAAGGGGAGTGTCCTTAGAGAAGGGGGGTCCTGGGAAGGGAGGGGTCCTTAGAGAAGGGGGGGTCCTGGGAAGGGAGGGGTCCTTAGAGAAGGGGGGGTCCTGGGAAAAGGGGGTGTCCTGATAAAAGGGGGGGTCCTTAGAGAGGGGGGGCCCTGGGAAGCGGGGGGGTCCTTAGAGAAGGGGGGCCCCGGGAAGGGGTTGGGGGGGGGAGTCCCCTCTTACCTGTCCTCTCTGTGGATCCCGTCCTGTCCCGCAGCTCCACACCCGCCCCCCCTTTTATAGCACCCCGAGACCGTGACACAACGGGGCCGCCCCCCCCGCCCCCCCCGCGGCACCGAGTGTCCGTGTGTCCGTGTCTGTGTGTCCGTGTGTCCGTCTGAGCCGCCCCCACCCCCCCCCGCTGGACACACGTACACATCTGGGTGCCCCCCCCACACATCTGGGCGGGTGCAGACCCATCCCTGGGCACATCTGGGTGCCCCCCCGCACATCTGGGCGGGTGCAGACCCATCCCTGGGCACATCTGGGTGCTCCCCCCCACATCTGGGCGGGTGCGGGTGGGGACCCGGGGACCCCCACACACATCTGGGCAGGTTTAGGCCCGGCCGTGGGCACATCTGGACACGAGCACACATCTGGGCACAGCAGAGCAGGACACGGGGAGGGGGACGGGGATGGGATGGGGAGGGGACAGGGGTGGGAATGGGGACCAGGATGGGATGGAGATGGGAATGGGAATGGGGACCAGGATGGGATGGAGGTGGGAATGGGAATGGGGACCAGGATGGGATGGAGATGGGGACCGGGATGGGATGGAGGTGGGACAGGGACAGGGATGGGGACCAGGATGGGATGGGGATGGGGACCAGGATGGGATGAGGAGGGGACCAGGATGGGATGGGGATGGGGACCAGGATGGGATGAGGAGGGGACCAGGATGGGATGGGGATGGGGACCAGGATGGGATGAGGAGGGGACCAGGATGGGATGGGGATGGGGACCAGGATGGGATGAGGAGGGGACCAGGATGGGATGAGGAGGCGACCAGGATGGGAATGGGGACCAGGATGGGATGGAGGTGGGACAGGAACAGGTTTGGAGATGGGAATGGAGCTGGGATGCGGACAGGAATGGGGCCCAGGATGGGATGGGGAGGGGACAGGAATGAGTTTGGCAACGGGAATTGGGCCCAGGATGGGGCTGGGGTGGGATGGGGACAGAGATGGGATGGGGACAGGGATGGGATGGGGACAGGGATGAACTGGGATGGGGACAGGGATGAACTGGGATGGGGACAGGGATGGGATGGGATGGGATGGAATGGAATGGGACAGGGATGGGATAGGGACAGCGATGAACTGGGATGGAGACAGGGATGGGATGGGGACAGGGATGGGATGGGATGGGATGGGGACAGGGATGGGATGGGATGGGATGGGATGGGGACAGGGATGGGATGGGATGGGATGGGATGGGATGGGATGGGATGGGATGGGATGGGATGGAATGGGACAGGGATGGGATAGGGACAGGGATGAACTGGGATGGGGACAGGGATGGGATGGGATGGGATGGGTTGGGATGGGATGGGATGGGATGGGATGGGATGGGATGGGATGGGACAGGGGTGGGATAGGGACAGGGATGAACTGGGATGGGGACAGGGATGGGATGGAATGGGATGGGATGAGATGGGATGGGATGGGATGGGATGGGATGGGATGGGATGGGATGGAATGGGACAGGGGTGGGATAGGGACAGGGATGAACTGGGATGGGCACAGGGATGGGATGGGGACGGGGATGAACCGGGATGGGATGGAGCCATGAACCTCCGCTGCCCCGGGGCAGCTCTGTTGGGAGTTTTGGGGTCCCAGGCCACTCCCCTCCCCCCCAACCCCCCCCGCCATTCCCCCCCCCGGGGCCGCTGCACCCCAACAGCCCCCGGGGGGGTCCCCAGAGCCCCCAGCCCGGAGCAGGCTCGGAGCGTGCCGGGAGCCCCGAATCGCGGGGGACACTCCGCCCCCCCCCGGGTATTTTTAGTGTGGGAGCCCCGGTGATTCATGGATTTTCCGGGATTCCTGGAGCTGCGCCGCGGGCGGGATCGGCACCCACAGTCCTGCGGTCCCGACACCCCCGGGGGGACACGGGGACACCGGGATGGGGGGGTACAGGGATACAGGGATGGGGGGATATAGGGATGGGGGGCACAGGGACACAGGGATGGGGGAATACAGGGATACAGGGATGGGGGGATATAGGGATGGGGGGACACAGGGACACAGGGATGGGGGGGTACAGGGGTACAGGGATCGGCACCCACAGTCCTGCGGTCCCGACACCCCCGGGGGGACACGGGGACACAGGGACACAGGGATGGGAGGGTACAGGGATGAGGGGATACAGGGACACAGGGATACAGTGATGGGGGGATACGGGGATACAGGGATGGGGGGATAAAGGGATACAGGGATGGGGGATACAGGGATGGGGGGATAAAGGGATACAGGGATACAGGGATGGGGGATACAGGGATGGGGGGATAAAGGGATACAGGGATACAGGGATGGGGGATACAGGGATGGGGGGGACACAGGGATACAGGGATCAGCACCCACAGTCCTGCGGTCCCGACACCCCCGGGGGGACACGGGGACAGGGGGATATGGGGACATGGGGGTGCAGGGACAGGGGGACGAGGGGACGTGGGAATGTGGGGGTGCAGGATTTGACACCCACAGTCCTGCGGTCCCATCACCGCAGGGGAGGGGAACATGAGGACATCACGAGGAAGGGGGACACGAGGACATGGGGACAGGGGGATGTGGGGGTTCAGGGACAGGGTGATATGGGGACACAGGGACACAGGGATGGGGGGGGTACAGGGATACAGGGATCAGCACCCACAGTCCTGAGGTCCTGACACCCCCAGGGGGACACGGGGACATGAGGGTGCAGGGACAGGGGGACAAGGGGATATGGGGGTGCAGGATTTGACACCCAGAGTCCTGAGGTCCCAACACCCCAAGGGACACGGGGACGGGGGACACGGGGATGTGAGGGATGTGGGGGTTCAGGGACACAGGGATGGGGAGGGGACAGGGATACAGGGATCAGCACCCACAGTCCTGAGGTCCCGACACCCCAAGGGGGGACACGGGGACACCCGGACATGGGGGTGCAGGGACAGGGGGACGAGGGGACGTGGGAATGTGGGGGTGCAGGGTTTGACACCCACAGTCCTGCAATCCCAACACCCCAAGGGACACGGGGACACAGGGATGGGGGGATACAGGGATACAGGGATCAGCACCCACAGTCCTGAGGTCCCGACACCCCAAGGGACACAGGGACAGGGGGATATGGGGACATGGGGGTCAGAGACAGGGGGACACGGGGACACAGGGATGTGGGGGTGCAGGGATTGGCACCCACAGTCCTGCGGTCCCGACACCCCCGGGGGACACGGGCACAGGGGGATATGGGGACATGGGGGTGCAGGGACAGGGGGACATGGGGGGGGTGCAGGATTTGACACCCACAGTCCTGCGGTCCCATCACCGCAGGGGACATGGGGACACGGGGATGTGGAGGTTCAGGGACAGGGGGTTATGGGGACACAGGGACACAGGGATGAGGGGGATACAGGGATTGGCACCCACAGTCCTGCGATCCCGACACCCCAAGGGACACAGGGACGGGGGATGTGGGGGTTCAGGGACACAGGGATGGGGAGGGGACAGGGATACAGGTCTTGACACCCCCGGGGGGACACGGGGACATGGGGGTGCAGGCATGCAGGGACAGAGGGATGTGGGGACACAGGGACAGACGGACGTGGGGACATGGGGATGTGGGGGTGCAGGGATCAGCACCCATAGTCCTGACACCCCAGGGGACACGAGGACGGGGGACACGGGGACACGGGGACATGGGGATGTGGGGGTACAGGTATACAGGGATCAGCACCCCCATTCCTGTAGTCCCGGTCACCCCAAGTCACACCCCTACCCCAGAGGGGTTCCCAAGGACAAGGGGACAGGGGGACAGGAGGACACGGAGATGTGGGGTACAGGGATGCAGGGATCGGCGTCACCCCGAGTGACACAGCCCCGAGGGGTCCCCAAGGAACCGGGGACACGGGGACATGGGGATGGGGGGACACGGGGACATGGGGGTGCGGGACATGGGGATGGGGGGACATAGGGACATGGGGGTGTGGGACATGGGGACATGGGGACATGGGGACATGGGGGTGCGGGACATGGGGACATGGGGATGGGGGGACATAGGGACATGGGGGTGCGGGACATGGGGACATGGGGGACATAAGGACATGGGGGTGTGGGGACATAAGGACGTGGGGGTGTGGGACATGAGGACATGGGGGACATAAGGACATGGGGGTGTGAGGACACAAGGACATGGGGGTGTGGGACATGGGGATGGGGGACATAAGGACATGGGGGTGTGGGGACATGAGGACATGGAGATGGGGGGACATGGGGACATGGGGATGGGGGACATAAGGACATGGAGGTGTGGGACATGGGGACACGGAGATGTGGGGACATAAGGACGTGGGGGTGTGGGACATGAGGACATGGAGATGGGGGACATGGGGGTGTGGGGACACAAGGACTTGGGGTGTGGGGACACGGAGATGTGGGGACGCGGAAATGTGGGGACACAGGGACTTGGGGGCGTGGGGACACAGGGATGAGGGGACGTGGGGTGCAGGGACACTGTCCCTCTGCCGGCCTGGCCGGGGGGGGGGAGCAATATGTGACACAGCACCCCAATAAACCTCAGCACTGCGATAAACCACAGCACCCCAACATCCCACAGCCCCCCAGTGCCCCACAGCACCCCAATATCCCACAGCCCTCCAGTGCCACACAGCACCCCGATATCTTCCAGCGCCCCAATATCCCACAGCACTCCCAAAGCCCCACAGCACCCCGGTGTGCTCAGGCACCCCAAAACATCACAGCCTCCTGATGGGCTCCAGCACCCCGATAAACCAAAGCACCCCCCAAAACTGAGCGCATGGCCTCACGGGTGCCCCCAGACTCCGGGGGTGCCTGGAAAAGATTTGGGGTGCACAGGTGGGGTTTGGGGTGCACAGGCAAGGTTTGGGGTACCCAGGCAAGGTATGGGGTGCACAGGCAGGGTTTAGGGTGCACAGGTAGGGTTTGGGGTGCACAGGCAGGGTTTGGAGTGTACAGGTAGGGTTTGGGGTGCCCAGGCAGGGTTTGGGGTGCTCAGGTAGGGTTTGGGGTGCACAGGCAGGGGTCAGGGTGCCTGGAAAGGGGTCAGGGTGCCCAGGCAGGGTTTGGGGTGCCCAGGTAGGGTTTGGGGTGCCCAGGCAAGGTTTGGGGTACCCAGGCAGGGTTTGGGGTGCACAGGCAGGGTTTAGGGTGCCTAGGTAGGGTTTGGGGTACCCAGGCAGGGTTTGGGGTGCACAGGCAGGGTTTGGGGTACCCAGGCAGGGTTTGGGGTGCACAGGTAGGGTTTAGGGTGCACAGGTACGGTTTGGGGTGCACAGGCAGGGTTTGGGGTGCCCAGGCAGGGTTTAGGGTGCCCAGGTAGGGTTTGGGGTACCCAGGCAGGGTTTGGGGTGCACAGGTACGGTTTGGGGTGCACAGGCAGGGTATGGGGTGCCCAGGCAGGGTTTGGGGTGCCCAGGCAGGGTTTAGGGTGCCCAGGTAGGGTTTGGGGTACCCAGGCAGGGTTTGGGGTGCACAGGTACGGTTTGGGGTGCACAGGCAGGGTTTGGGGTGCACAGGCAGGGTATGGGGTGCCCGAGGCCCCCCCGGTCTGAGCCAAACGGGACCACCGCGAGAGTCACCCCCGCCGGCCACACGGCCACCGGGTGATGTCACCCCAAGTGGCCACACGGCCACCACGGCCGCTGGGTGACGTCACCTCAAGTGGCCACACGGCCACCAAGTGACATCACCCCCGCTGGCCACACGGCCAGCACGGCCACCGAGTGATGTCACCTCAAGTGGCCACATGGCCACTGTCACCCCAACCCGTCACACGTCCACCACGGCCACATCATCAGCGCTGTCCCCATGGCCACCGTCGCTCCCACTCATGGGATCCTGAAACCATGGGATGGGTGGAGTGGGAAGGGACCTCCGAGCCCATCCGGTCCCACCCCAGGGACACCTCCCGCGGGATCAGGGGCTCCAGGAACCATCCGACCTGGCCTGGAACCCCTCCAGGGATGGGGCACCACCACTGCTCTGGGCAACCTGGGCCAGGGGTTCATCACCCTCAGAGTGAAGAAGTTCTTCCATATCTCCACTCTAACTCTGCCCCTCTCCAGTTTATCCCCGTTCCCCCTCGTCCTGTCACTCCATCCCTTTGGGAACAGCCCCTCTCCGGCTCTCCTGGAGCCCCTTCAGGCTCTGGAAGCTGCTCTGAGGTCTCCTGGGAGCCTTCTCTTCTCCCCAACCCCAACTCTCTCAGCTGTCCTCGGACGGGAGGTTCTGCAGCCCTCGCAGCATCCTTGGAGCCTCCTCTGGACCCCTTCCAACAGCTCCATCTCCTCCTTCTGCTGAGGATTCCAGACCTGGACACAATTCTCCCGAGGAGGTGTCCCCGGAGCGGAGCAGAGGGGCAGAATCCCGTCCCTCCCTGCTGGCCACGCTGCTCTGGATGCAGCCCAGGACACGGGGGGGTTCTGGGCTGGGACCCCACGGTGGGGCTCCTCTCCACCTTCTCCTCCCCAGCGCCCCAAGTCCTTCTCCTCAGGGCTGCTCCCACCCATCATCCCTCAGCCTGGAGGGAAACCATGGATTGCCCCAACCCATGGGTAGGACGTTGCCCTTGGCCTGGTTGACCCTCCTGAGGTTCTCCAGCCCCTCTTCTCCAGCCTCTCCAGGTCCCTCTGGATGAGCTTCTCCTCCCCGGCGCCCCAAGTCCTTCTCCTCAGCGCTGCTCCCATCCATCCTCCCCAGCCTGGAGTGATCCCGGGATTCCAGCCCCATCCCAT